>NC_142351.1:34282624-34882624 GCF_059441175.1 Urocampus carinirostris | reverse complement strand
ATATCTTTTAGATTTCCCACTATGTCCCAATGCTGGTCTACTAGTTATCCCAAGAGCCAAGAAGCGATCCGCAGGTTCGAAAGCGTTCTCCATTCGGGGCCAGCCCTCTGAGATCCGATCTGCAACCTCAGTGGACTTGTTTGAATCTAGGCTTGAAACACACTTCTATTCCATAGCTTATAAATGACCTATATTTCCTGTCTACGATTTTTGTGTATTAATTGTTATTACAATATCCATTCCAGCCTGGTCATCCTCATGTGCAGTCCCTTCTCAAGGTTTCTTCATTTTCCTCATGTTTAGGTTTTTTAGTTTTTCCTTGTCCTCATGTATCGTTTTAGATCAGGTGATGGTGTCATACCAGTCTGTAGTTTGCAATAATCTGTGGTCTGTGAATCCCTTTGAGACTCTTTGTGATTAAGGGTGATACAAATACCGTAAATTCCGGACTATAAGCCGTTACTTTTTTTCCCAAACGTTCAACCCTGCGGCTTATTCAGTGATGCGGCCAATTTATGTCATGTTTCTAACAGCCGCCAGCGGCGCTCGAGTACAAAAGGTAAAATTTAGACTGGTGGAATATATGCGCCGAGAGAGACTGCAACTTCTTAGCTTGCACAATTTGAATTAGCGTAGACATATCCACACCATGTAAATTGCAATGACAAAGGCACATGACCCAGCTTTCAAGCTAAAAGCAATCGAGCAGTCCGATAAAGAAGGAAACAGAGCTACTGCACGTAAACTTTGCTTTGCGAGTGTGTTGCTTGTGTGTATATGAATTAGGGGAGCGTGAGACGACGTCTATATGACAATGTCTCTTACACATATTGGGGAAGACAACTTTGATGACTTCAGTTATAAGGAGGAAGATGAGGACGGTTTATCGTGATATCAACAAGTACCGTGTACTTTTTTTAACAGACCCGTTTACTGTGCAGCGAGCCTGTTGCTAGTAGCCTTTTGCTACCCATCACAGGCACGGTTTGGGATGAAAGTTATAATATTATTATTAAAGCTTTGATAACTCTCTCGGTGTACCGTCTTTCTTTGTAAATATGTGTAACCATATATAATATGTATTTGCAACTGTATATTTTTGTAATGTATTTATTTTAGAGACTTATTCTGATATGTTTTCCACGGGCGAATCAAAAACAGGGGCTGATGGGAAGTGGAGTAAAGGTGAGACGTGTTTGTGGACGCAGCGGACAATATTGGATATATATTTTTCCCACCCTTACCTTTGGAAATATACTTTTTTTTCCCTTGGATTATTTTCAACGGGACCCGGACTCTGCAGGTCTGAATCAAACCTTAAGTACCGGTATCATTTTCTGTAACATTTGCCGGCTGTAGTTTATGGGCTGTGTACTTTATATTCAGTTACAATCTCGGGTCGGGTATGGGTTAAATTTGTGATTGTGTTACATGTTTTAATGTGGGCGCATGTGGCTTATGTACAGGTGCGGCTTGTGTAAGTACAAAAGCGGTTATCCTCTTAAAATGTGGTGGGTGCGGCTTATAATCAGGTGCGCTCTATAGCCTGGAATTTACGGTAAACATGACTTGACTATACGTTATCCACGCCACCAGAAACGCCCCAGCTTGTCTCCGTTTAGCGTTCCTTTGTTTAGCCTTCCTTTGCAGCGTGATATATAGATGCGATAAGTCTCCGCCTCCTGACACTTAAATTTTTTTTTTAATGGCTGACAAGTTTTTTTTTTTTGTCGGATAGTTGGTTAGTAGTTTTAACAGTGGCAGCACTCGTTGGGCTCAAACTAATCGATTAATGCAAGGACGTTCCCGGAAAGTGTTGAGTTGTTCATGCTACACTAACAAAAGAATGTTATTAAATGTACTCACGAGCAGATAATTAGTATGTAAAAATATAGTATTCTCCTGCCACCTACTATATGTTAGTTATTTGGCTAATTACCGGAAGAAAGCAAAGATACTGAAAAATGCCATGGTTTTTTTTGCAATAATAAAATTGGACCATTTTTACAGCTCACTTGTGTGCCCCGGCCCACTGGTTGAAAAACATTGCATGAGGCAAGTGCGCAAAATTCCCCATCCGGTGCCACTTATCGTTCGCTTCGCATTCCATTAAAAATAAGAACATAACATTTATTTCAGAGTATTATTTTTTTGCTGTACCAGGTCCCTTATGATGCAAGAATGTGGCCCGAATTACCTCATGCATTGAATTTGGGGTGTTGGTGGGGGCACTCAATCAAGCAGTTTCCCATCGAAGTGAGTGTGAAAACCGCTAACTAGGTCACCTTGTGAATATCAAAAATACTGTTTATGTAAGCACAGCTACTATGCAGTCTTCTGGTGACCAAATGGAACAGAATAAGAAATTCGACAACGAGAATTAATCGTGGTGCTCAAACTGTTTAATGTAATTGCCTCATGTGCGCTCCCTTCTCAAGGTTTCTTCATTTTCCTCATGTTGAGGTTTTTGAGTTGTTCCTTGCCCTCATGTAGGTTTTAGATCAGGGCATGGTGTAATAATAGTCTGTGGTTTGCATGAATTTGTGGTCTGTGCAGCCCTTTGAGACTCCTTGTGATTCAGGGCTATACAAATAAACATGACTTAACTTGACTATTATCAAGCTAAATTATGGCCTCATTTCTAGTTAGCTAGTTTTTTTAAAAATATTTTTTTGCATTTCTTCCTGGATATCTAGATGGATTTTATAAATACATAATGTTACATTTTCAGTTTTTAAAACACACACACAAACAGACTTTTAAAAAAAACTGGAAGTGATAAATAGTACTTCTTTATTTTAATTGGGAGAGACAATTTAAAATGTAAGTGCTTTGGGATAAAAGTAGCCAAAGAACCAAAAATACTTTTATTTCAAGGCACCACTGTAAGACTACCCTCACAGCAATCCCTTAGACATGAAAGAAAAATGACAGTGAAAATTCCACACTACAACACGATTTGTGATCCTAATAAGGTGTGGCGATACTCTGAATATTTTAGTGCACTGTGTGTTTATTGAGTAAGAAATAAACGTAACCCTGTCTTTAACAATGTATGAACCAAAAAATCGCATTCTACTCTATGAATGTCTTTCAGTTTATCAAGAAAAGAAAAAAAAAAGCATTTATCAATACATCTTCCACCAAACTGAAATATATGTACATACATACAATGTGAATAACCTAGAACCTTTTATTTTGTACATTTTGTGTAAAAAATTGAGATAAAAATACGGTTTTTGAACTATGTGTTAAATGTAAAGTATTAGAAATTGAGAAATGTACTCAATACAGTTGTAACCAACAATTTCAAGTTTCTGAATATTTAATGAGGAAATACGTCTCTCATCTCCTTAAAGGGACACTGTGTAGTATTTGACCATTGTATCACAGTATTATGTTGTGCAACTTAAAACGAGTGCTAGAATACAAACTACAAAGACTAAAAGTCCACCCTTTTTTTCTAGTTTTTTTTTTTTGCTCAACCTTTCACAACGTTTTCATTATTTTGCCGAGTAACCAAAGTGGCAAAATGGCCGACACTCACGATTCAATACAATTATGTTAGCTCCAGCTAGGTCAGCTAGATGTTATGTTAGGTAAATACAAATTTCTTGACCTACAAGTATTTAAAAAAAGGCACTTTTTTATGATAGTTCATGTATGTTTGATTATGATTCAAATCCACATTTGTATAAGTGGCGCTAAATAATACATAATGTCCCTTTAAATATACACTGTACAAAAACGTACTCCCAAAATATTTAAATGATGCACTCTACAGTGTATACTGTAAGATGGAGTCGTCTCAAAATACGTGCCTCTTTCGCAAGTGCTCTTACTATACAAAAGGACAATATATATATTGTTTTTATTTAAAATAAAAAAAAAAATAGGTGATCCGCAGCTGTGTTACATTTCGGTAGTCTGTGACTTGTTGAGCACGTCCACGTCTCCGTTGCTACAATCTGCACTTTTCCCGTGCTGCCTGCTGGACAGGAAGCAAGCGTTCTCAATGTTTTTCAAATAGGTATCGGGTTGTTCCATGCTGACGGTGGCGCGGCTGCTTTCTGTGATTGATGAATTGTTGTGGTAGCTGAAGTGGCTGTTGCTGACCTGGCTCTCCCCCCAACCAGTCTTACTCCATGCCGATTTCCACTGGGCCCACTTTCTCTGCAATGCCGTTTGGGCCTGGTAGTGACAAGGAAACCGTTATGACCACGTTGATATTCTTTGGAAACACACTGCAGCTCTGAAAAACATTCTTTCATAAAAATGAGGTATTTCGTCTTATTAACAATGTTTGACGAAACACTTACATGCTTTAAAGGTAACAACATACTGCGGTAACCTACTGTGTAATCTTGATGTGAAATACTGTCAAAATTCCTAAGTTCGTGTATTCAAAGAGTCAGTGTGTACTAGAGGTAAATTCGGGCCTAAAAATCCCAGCCCATCCAGACCCGACCCAGCCGGAGCCCGACAAATTAACTTGATTTGAGGGACCGTGCCTGAAGCGAATCTGAAATTTGATATTTTATTTTTAAGGACTTGGGTGGAGAAAGGGTTCTCTTTTGTTGACTTTTTAATATCCACCCGTTATTGTTCTTTGTTTTCTTTTTCTTTGTGGAGGATGCGCATGATGGATTACGCCCCCCTCTTGCACCCAACGAGTGCATGGACGCAGGGCCGTTAGTACGAGAGGAGGAAGAAATCCATCGCGCAGATCCACCACAAAGAAAAAGAAACATGACGGGTGGATAATTAAAAAAAAAAAAGTCAGCAAAAGAGAAGCCCGGCACGGCCTAAACCAGAACGTAATGATTGATATTTTAGGCTCAGGTCAGGCTCTGGCTTACTATTTGGGTACTAGATGTCACTGTATTGTGTCCTGCAACCAAAAACAAATGCTAAAAAAGAAAGCACAAGGAATAAAACAAACTACTCAGACTCAAAGAGACCAAACAACACTATTTTATAAAAAAAATTGCCCAGCCTTTGTAGAGGTTTTTGGGATTCTCGGGGTAGCTTGAGCAGCTAGATGGCTGACAATGATGTCAGCTCCCACTACAAAAAGCTCATGTTATGTAAGATGAATCCAAATTCCTTGACCTATAAGGATTCTAGCAAAATGCAAATTGATAGTGTAGTTTAGGTATTTTTATTTATTTTTAAATATATTGTTTTTTTTAAACATTTTAATTATTTTTACCACTAAGAGACACTAAATAATACACACATTCCCTTAAACCTGTTTCTATTGCTGGTAAGGACTGTAAAAACTGTAATGCCACCAGAAAAAGGATAAGAATTTAGCAGATTGGTTACACGTTGCAGTGAAAAAAAAACAAAATACGGCGGCATTGGCTCAGGAGGTAGAGCGCTCGTCTGGGAGAGATCGCAGGTTCGATTCCCGGCTCCTCTGTGTTATATGTCGAAGTGTCCTTGGGCAAGACACTGAATCCCTAATGCCCCCAATAAGCAGGTAGGTGCCTTGCATGGCTGCACGGCCGCTATTGGTGTGTGAATGTGTGTGAATGGGTAAGTGTTATGCACATTGTAAAGCGCTTTGGGAAGTCTTCATTGACTTGAAAAGTGCAATATAAATGCAGATCATTTCATTTCATTTACCGTATTTTCCGCACTATAAGGCGCACCTAAAAGTCTTAATTTTTTTCAAAAGCTGACCATGCGCCTTATAACACAGTGCGCCTTATTTATGGAACAAAATTATTTCGCAGTCTTGCAACTAACTTGCAGCCGCCGACTAGATTTTCCGCCGAACGCCAAGTAGTCCGCGGTGTATGCTGGGATTTATTTACCGGCGTTTCATTGGCTAACCAATGTGTCAATCATCATTTGAATCGATCACTATTGGCTAAAGTTATTCGGAGCCTCGGATAGGCTAGAGGGCCGAAACAAACCCTGCAATTGACCGAAAAAGATGTGACAATCATCAGTTAAATCGATCGCTATTGGCTGAAGTTATTCGGAGCCTCGGATTGGCTAGATGGCCAAAACAAACCCTGCAGTTGGCAGAGTTTAGCAATGGCGTAGCAAGCTTAGCAAGCTTGCTAAAGTACGCCATAAAGAAACATGTTTCATTAGTCTGTATTTGTACATATTTTACTCTCCTGGATTTACTTCACTCACGGTTGTAAGAAGACCATGATTACGTATCATTATTGAACGTGAGAACTTAGGTAAGTTATGCGGCTTTATATTTTCCCGGTATCTTGTTTTAGAACAATCTTGATGTTGATGTGATGAGTTGAGTGAATTAAACTCAATTCCAAGTGTTTATTGTCATATGCACAGTAAAGTTGCGAGCGAAAAAGAAAATAAAAACTAAGAAATGTTTGGCATTTCTTGAATCCCAAGACTTTAACCTTCCGAATGATATTTGAAATGACGCATTTAAGTGACATCGTACGGACACCGCATCCGCACGTGTCTACGACACGTATTTGCTTCTTTGCAAGCTTTGGGAATGTTAAGGGGGTAATCAGTTGGACTGAATCATCTGACTGTTTTGTCCACGTTCCCATTGTAGCGCCTTATAATCCGGTGCGCCTTATCTATGGAAGATATAGGACCAAAAACTATTTTTTGGGGGTGCGCCCTATAACCCGGTGCGCCCTATAGTGCGGAAAATACGGTAAGTTCAAACTAGAGGTTAGCCCAGGGGTCGTAAACCTATGGCTCGCGAGCCATATATGGCTCTTTTCATGAGTACATATGGCTCGGATATAAAATGTATTCTGTACTTTTATATACCGTATTTTCCGCACTATAAGGCGCACCGGGTTATAGGGCGCACCCCCAAAAAATAGTTTTTGGTCCTATATTTTCCATACATAAGGCGCACCGGATTATAAGGCGCTACAATGGGAACGTCGACAAAACAGTCAGATAGTTCAGTCAAACTTATTACTGCCTTAACATTCCGAAAGCTTGCAAAGAAGCAAATACGTGTCTCAGACATGTACGGAAACAGTGTCTGTACGATGTCACCAATCACTCAAATGCATCGTTCCAAATATCATTCGGAAGGTTAAAGTATTGGGATTCAAGAAATGCCAAACATTTCTTAGTTTCCATTTTATTTTTTGCTGGCAACTGTGTGGACAGCAAAGTAAGAATTTTATTGTGCAGGTAAACGGGATTCTTTACTGTGCGTATGACAATAAACACTTTAAATTGAATTTAGTTTAAAAATAGACTCATCACAGAAACATCAAGATCGATCTAAAACAAGATACCGGGAAAATATAAAGCCGCATAGCTCACCTAAGTTCTCTTGCAGCCATTACGTTCAATAATGATACGTAACCATGGTCTTCTTACAACCGTGAGTGTAGTAAATCCAGGAGAGTAAAATATTTACAAATACAGAATAGTAAAAAATGTTTTTTCTCTGCCGTAGTGCAACCCAACATGTGATTCACATTCATCTTTTTCTGCCAATTGCATGCTTTGTTTCGCCCCTTTAGCCTATGCGAGCCTGTAAATGATAAAGAGGATCCGCACCCTTTACCTCAGAATAACTTTAGCCGATAGTGACTGATTCAAATGATGATTGACACATTGGTTAGGAAATGAAACTCCGGTATATAAATCCCAGTATACACCGCAGACTACTTCGCCTTCGGGGGAAAATCTAGTCGGCGGCTGCTTGCCTTAGTTACAAGACTTTGCAACTTAATATTGATCCATATATAAGGCGCACTGTATTATAAGGCGCATGGTCAGCTTTTGAAAAAAAATAAAGACTTTTAGGTGCGCCTTATAGTGCGGAAAATACGGTAATATAGTTCAGCATGCAGAACCGATTGTCACACAAGCAAAGCCAAGATGTACTGATGTCAGAGGTTTTGGTCCATTCTATATATATATAGGAAACAATTTTAACGACAGTTTACGGTCTAGGCGTCACACCAACAGACCCCTTGAGTCTGTCCATTGCTAAAAAAAACCTTAATGTGGAAAAATATTGAACAAGCTATGTTCACTGTTGAGTCACTTGTGATGAAAAGCCACAGAGCAAGCTTTAACCCAAAACAAGGGTTTTACCCAGAAGCCCTAGCAAAGAACGTAGAGCAATTTGATAAGCCGAGCGGTAGGAATGGGCGGAGCGATACATAGCACACTCTCTTTTCCCTGCGCTTCCTGCAGTGAAGGTTAATATGTCAGTATCCTCGTTTGCAGTATTTTGGGACATTTTTACAAAGGAACTTTGCTTGCACCTTGCTTTGAAACCATTATTTAGGAAACAAATGACAGTCAAAATGAGCCTCAACACTCTGAAGTAACTGCGAGAGGGAGACAAATTCTAAGTGGTATATTTAAATTGACATGTGACACAGGCTCTAGCATAATTATTATATCATAGATTGTATCAAATGATCTTCAGATTCAGATTCAGATCTACTTTATTGTCATTCTAGTACACGTGTATACAGAACGAAACGTCAATACATCTGACCCGCACAGTTTCCTTGAATGTACAGATATAAATAAAATGTTGTATTGAGTTGGAGTATTGAGTACTAATAACATACTAAATAATTATGGCTATGTATAGTACTGTATGTCTTATGTCACACAGTGAAATAGAATGCACTAAAGAGCGTGTTTGGCGGTTTCGTTGTATTTTGTGTTAAAATATATGATGTGGCTCCCTCGAATAAGCATCAAAATAGTTTTGCTTTTGAAGCTCTATGGGTCAAAAACAGTTCCCACCTCTGGGTTAGCCTGTATTGCCTTCACAATAGATAGCATTGCATGCATTATACTCTCCGCAGTGAAAGTTGCATTTAGTTTCATTTCCAAAATTTGCAAGGTGACTTGATTTTGGCATCTAAATTGCTCAAATTTGCAAGGAGAATGTTGCAATATTTTACAATATCGTCATTAATTACAGTATTTTACTGGGGGCAGAAAACAATGCGATATAGTTGCATACTGGAAAAAATACAGTGCTTTACTGGACAGTTCCATACTGAAAGAGAAATGTAACAATGCTTTACTAGATCAGTTAGGTGTATAATTCAAACTTTGTGTATTGTGTTATAAACTTACCTCACTATTGCAGAAACACAATATAATTGCAACCAAAAGTCCCTGTAGAAGAAAAAGACACAAGGTAAAGAACAGTGTACGTACATATTTTAGTGTCTTTTTTTGTACTTGACATAAAATTAAAAATCCCGGCTTGTCCGTGTTACATGTCAAAGTGTCCTTGGGTAAGACACTGAACCTCTAATACCCCCAATAAGCAGGTTAGCGTCTTACATGGCTGCAATACAAGGCCGCTACTGGGAAATGTAAAGCGCTTGGGGAAGTCATTGATTTAAAAAGCGCTATATAAATAAAGATCATTTCATTTCCTTATTGTGTAGAGATGTACGATATATACAAAAATCTAAACAAATACCGCCCTATACTGTTTTCTTTGTATTTTTACTACTGACTAGGTGTCAAACTACTTTCCAACTATCTGCCTGATACTCTGCAATTGGGTGAATCAATACAACTCTCACAACAACAGGATATACAGTAATTTGTCATTTTTTTAATCATATGCAAGGTTTTTTTTTTACCTGGAAATGGCAGAAAATATTTACAAAAAAGTCATAGATGGCCCGACTTATACGCCCCTCTGGCCTCCAGGGAAAAAGAATAAACTGAACTCCTAGTAGAGGGATGAGGATGAGGGTGGCCCTCACAGCCTTCATGTAAGTGGTGGACTCGGCACAGTGGGTCTCCTTCAGCTTGGTGATCAGAACCCGCAAAATGTTCAAGAGGAAAAACAAATTCACCTGGACACAGAAAAAGAGAGTTGAGCTTGTTTCTGTTGTTTTTTTAAATTAATAAACGTTGGGGAAAAATGTAAAAACAAACAGATCCATATTGAATTATTGGGGTATGTAAGAATTCTCACTTTTGATATACATGACCGTTCGAATGTTTGGGTCACCCAGAGAATTTGGGGTTTTCCATGAAAAATCCACTTTTATTTATCAAATGAGTTGTCTGTGTTTTTTTGCCTATAATAATTGCTTCCTGGGCAGCACGGCGGCGCAGTGGTTAGCGCTTGTGCGGCACAGTTCATGTCATGGGAACCTCCTGCCTGGGTTCAAATCCAGCTCCAGACTTTCTGTGCGGAGTTTGTATGTTCTCCCCATGCTTGCGTGGGTTTCCTCCGGGCACTCCGGTTTCCTCCCACATTCCAAAAAACATGCATTTCAGGTGAATTGGCCGGTCCTAATTGTCCCTAGGTGTGAATGAGCGAATGAATTGTCTGTCCCCGTGTGCCCTGCGATTGGCTGGCAACCAGTTCAGGGTGTCCCCTGCCCACTGCCCGAAGATGGCTGGGATGGGCTCCAGCCCCCCCGCGACCCTAATGAGGATAAGCGGTACGGCTAATGAGATGAGATGAGAATTGCTTCCTTTTGTTGGCCAGTCCCAGATATAGCTTTTTCTTTGCTACTCTGCCTTGAAGGCTAGCATCTCAGAGTCACCTTTTCACTGTAGATGTTAACACTGTTGTTTTGCAAGTACTATTTAACTACGGTAAGGTGCTAGTTGAGTCAAGTCAAGTCATATTTATTTGGATAGCCCTCAATCACAGACCACAGACTATTGCGAACTACAGAGGACTTGTAAAGCTTCTGTTTCTCAAACTAAAGACTCTAATGTACTTGTCCTATTGCTTGGTTGTGCAGTGAGGCCTCGCACTTCTCTTTCTGCGCTAGTTAGAGCTCGTTTGAACTGTTCTTTGAGGGGAGTAGTACACACTGTTGAAGGAGATCTTAATTTTCTCATCAATTTCTAGCACAGAATAGCCTTCATTTCTTAATATAATAGACTGAGTTTCACATGAAAGTTCTCTTTTTATGGCTATTCTGAAAGTTTTATCACACCCACAACAGTGTTCATTTTACCTCTGAAAAGTGATGGGTCCCGGGGACTCGCATGCTCAAAAATCTATGGGTCCCAACAGAGCTCTATGGGTCCCCCAAAAGGTAGTGTTATCGAGGTTGAAATTGTAAATCGGCGACAAATATACAATATAAATCTATATATTCATTCAGTTTTAGTCATCAAATTATTAATTCATTTTCTGCATCAAATTATTGTTGGTAATATACCGATTAAAGGCATAACCACAAACCTGTCTTTTTTTTTTTTATTTCTCCTTTTATAATTCCTTTTTTTCTTAATTTCTTTATACAACATAATTCGTAATATCAATCATCAAAGCAAGTGAGCCGGCTCTTTTTAATGAGTTGAGCCAAAAAAGCCGGTTCTCTAAAAAGAGACGGACTTCCTTTAGCTACACAACTCGAACTCGTTTGACTTGATTGATTTGCCGTTTCGTGATAGTCGGTGTATACCTGATGGTACCCATCATTGGCAAATTTGCGTTTTTACGTACAGATTTTCTCGTACGTCGTACACGTCTTAAAATGCATAATAAAGGTACTTTGTACGGCAAAAACGTACAGGTTGACAGGTGAGAATTTCTCCGCCGTTTTTTGTGCCGGAATTATTGCCGTTGTTATCACTTTATGCATTATGTTTCGACTTATTACTGACACTAAAGAAATTACCAATTTTGTGTTGATTTTCACCTAATACTAACTTTTTTTTCGGAGGCATACTTAACCTTCGCTCGACGACAAGCACCACAACAATGACGTAATCTCGAAGCAACGAGATCTCGTTGGCCCGAGATCGGCGTGCAGACGAAAACTCGAGCCGCATGACCAAAACAACAATGGCGGATCTGCCTGCCGAAAAGTTTGGAGTGCAGTAAATCTTTGTTAAAAAAAAGTAATCGGGTAAAAATGACAATTTTGTGGTAAAAAGGTTGCGTCCCGGGGGAGCACGTTGATTTGAGACTATGCGTCCCCAGCAAAAATGATGCGTTTAAGACGCAGGGACGCGGGCAAACGAGAACACTGCCACAATGTGATGCTCCAGATACTCAATAATCTCAAACAGAGATCAGTTATATAGCTTCTCCATCCAGCCAAACTGTTTTCAGCAGTGCTGCATCATTGGCAAGGGTTTTCTAATCATCCGTTAGTCTTCCTACTAAATAAGCTAACACAATGTACCATCAGAACACTGGAGTGCTGGTCGCTGGAAAAGAGCCTTTGTACACATGTGTAGATCTTTAGTATAAAAAACAGATATTTGCAGCTAGAATAGTCATTCACCACACCAAACATGTATGTGATGTAGTTCAGACTAGTTTAATCTCATCTACATTAAAAGAAGGGTACTTTTCCTTGAAGGTTAAGGATATTTCTTAGCAACCTCAAACTTTTAATCAGAAGTGTACACCGTCAGATATTTTGTAGTTTAGGTGTTTATCTCTGTTGCCAATTGGTTCTGCAACAGAATTTGATTCAAACAGACGAAGCAGTTGCATGGCACCTTGTGAAGTATTTGTTGAGTCTATATTGGCCGGACGAGTCAATTACTCACCAGCAAAGCTGCTTGAATGGGTCCATGAATGATGTACAGCAGATAAGTGTTTGAATTGATCCAACATCTGAGATAAATGCAGTACAGTATTAGTAAGGCACAGTAACCATAATTTCATTATTCAACCCGATGCTTAAAGTAGTGTTATGGTAACTTTCAAAATTAATTTATGCCAACTAAGGATCACCTAAAATCTAGGTTTGGTTTTAGGTCCTAAATAGAAATTTTGGGCTGAAACTAAAGACCGAATATGTGAAATGTTTGCCTGAAATACACTGAAATAAATTACAGGAAAAACATAACGTAAAAAAATTAAGAAAAATAATTTCAAATAATTATTTTGTTCAGACTTGCTCAAAGAGCATATAACAAAAAAATGAATTTATACAGTATCTATTAAGTCACTGAAGAACTCCCAAAGGGCTGTAAAACATTACTTTCAATACTTCAGGTTGGACACCAAGGGTGCTCCAGGTGAGGCTTGAACTCACAACCTCGGCATTGCTTTGCTGAATACTGTCTTATAAGTACCGCGCGCTAACCGATTGCGCCACTGGAGCTCAGTATCATAGAATGAAAGAGAGGGTTGAAAGCAGCAGATTGATAATAATCTTGATGAACAGACAAAAAAAGTATTTAACTGTTTGAAAAAATATTGTAGGACAAGATAACGGAACTGATAAAGTAAAACTGCTGAGATATATATAATGCAGATAACAAAACAGTTCCTTATACTTATACCCTCCCATTTTTTTAATGGACAAGACAGTGAGTAGTGACAAAAAAACTGGAAGAGGGAAATTATGTTGATTGTGCAGTAATCTAACACAGTAAGTTACACCTAAATATTAGCAATAGAAATAAAAAATAAAAAAATAAAGTCAATCAAACTCTTCTCACACTTAGTGTAAAGTCTGTCAATAAACTTGAATGAATTGAGGACAATGTGTATAAACCCCGGGTGGGGGAGACTAAAGGACCAGTGTGCAACTACTGACCGAAGGCTCCGCTGACCACAGAAAGCCTACCTCCGTCTGGAGAAGAACCCAAGTTTGTTTTGGACCTCACCTCCCTTTTCCCCTGTTTGGCTGTTAATAAATGTGTCTTTGTTAAAGCCTTTAGAACTGGCTTTTGGTTGTGTGTTTTTCTGGGTGTAGAACCTCCCTGATTACCCGGGTTGTCACACTACATAAAATATGGGAGCAGAGGGATATACAAACTTAAGGGAAAATGTGTTGTTGATAAGTTTGTCAGAGCTCAGCCTCGCCTTTGTCATGATCTTTGATTTTTGCATTCCGGAGATGGAATAAGAGCTTGCTCTGTCCACTCCACGCATCGGCCCGGTATTGCAGTACCTCCGGGAACGGTGCATTCGCAATGATCGCAGCAAGGCTTTAGGGCTAGGAACTTAGCTTGGCCTTTTGGCTGAGATTGAGTGTCCCCGCTCCTAGGCTTTGTAGCGTATTATGAACTGACCGATAACGGATAATGGATAATGAATAACGAAGATAGAACAATAACCCTTAAAAACCCCAAACCCCTCCCGCTCTGACGGTGTTCTACATATCCCTCATTCATGTGTACCAATAGAAAAATAGGCAGCCACGACATGTACAACCCTCCCCCTTGGAGTGAAATCCAGCTTCACAAAGCTTGTCTGACTTAAGAAGGAACTTTATCACAACCTTGTTCTTTCTGGATACTTCTTTCGGTTTGATTTTTTTTTTTACAGATGAAAATACGGTACATCCTTGATGCTAACCTTATCATTCACTCACCCGTGCCTTTACCTAATGCCTAAACTCAATATTTAACCCTAATGCAAAAACCTCAATCCAAATCCTAACCCTATGCTGAAACTGAACACTATCGAAGGGTCTATAGTGCAATGAAAAATAGGGCAATACAATTTTGCATCAACAAAATTCCACATAAGTCGATAAATAACATACGTTAATGACATTGCTATTCCGTTTGCTTACTTGTCGTTAAAGAAGAGCCCACGAGCCACTGCATAGGTGATGGCAGGAACGATGGGAAAGCCTGATTGAGATACACATTTGATTTCACTACCATGGCTCCTATCCAGAGTGTTAATTAAAATGCATCCCAAAAGTTTGGAGTTCTTATGTGAGCACTTACCCCATCCCAATACATAGTACCAAAAAAGCTTCTGCTCCCCAACAAAGACAGCCACGATGATCAGAGTGTGAAGGTAGATGCCCTCGCACAGCATCCAGAAGTAATTTGAGGTCAATGTGTACTGGGTGAGCACAGCCAAGACTTTACAGCTCACCTGCCATACAGGTGATATTATAAAAAACAGTCGATAAAAATGACTTGTACTTAAATTAGAGCTGTTTAACAATAATATAATACCGTTCACTTACAAGGTTGCTAGTGTTTATAGCCTGGTTGTTTGCTGCTGTCAGAGAAAGCCACATGATGGTAACAACAGAGTTGAAAATGAAGGAGAGAAACATGTTCTTATGGAGAGAGATTCTCTGGCAGCTAAGACTTCTGCAAAGGGATCAAAGTATTAATTATTTAATGGATTTCACTGTTTACCACAGATAGTACAGAATCATTTTAAAATTGTACACAGGCTTAGTGTAAAAATAGAAATAGACGAAAACATGTACAGGCAGCAGTCCCTTAAAGGTAACCAGGATCCAATATCCGTAGTGTCAAATAATTGCCATCGTAATTATTCACACGTGATGGGAACCAACCCCATTCAACTGGAGGTAAGATCTTAAGTCCAATTTCTGGCCGGGTCTGGCATAAAATTTCAATCATTACGTTCAGGTCCGGTCAGGCTCCTCTCTTGTTGCTTTATTTTTTATTATTATCCACGTCTCTCTTTTAAAATGCCGCACTAGATTCCTGCAGACATACCGCTGGGACTGCTGGTTTATCGCCCACTTTTCAACCTGTCAAAATGACGGACAGCCTTAAAGTTTCCCTGTCAACTCTTGCAAAAATCCGTCCATGACGGAAAGTTGTCAGTTTTCTGCAGACACAGAAATATCCACCCATCTATTTGCTACGCCGCTGATTTAACATAGGGGAACAGAGAGAAAGACAACTCACCCGCTCATTCACAACTAGGAACAATTTGAACCTGCCAATTAACCTGACATGCAGATTTTTGGAATGTGGGAAGATACCTACGCAGGTAGAGGGAGATGTGATTTTCACACAGGGAGGCTGCGGTAGCTGGAATTGAAACCTACACCTCTGAACCGTAAGGCTGCCCGCCAACCACCAAGCCGCACACTGATATCTGTTTAACTCTGAGTGCGTCACAAACGACCGGCTTTAATTTGTTATCATAAATCACCTTTCCTCCTCTCGAGTCCTCGCAAATAATACATTAAATTTTGGGATTGCGTTGGGCTCGGTCCCGCAAATCGAGTTAATTGGTCGGGCTCCATCAGGGCCGGGCTTTAATACTTGTGGCCGTGGTTCGAGTCGGGCTTTTATTTTAGGCCCAAACTTGCCTCTGCCACTCATCGTTTAAGATTTTGTTTCACCAATACTTACCAAACTTTAAACATGCCATCAACTTTGATCTTGAAAAAAACAACCTTTGATTTCTCTTTATCTTTAAATCAATTTACCACCCAGAGCTAACCAAACTAAGCTACCAAGCTATTTGCCAGATATAATGAATAGCTTCAACATAAGAACGTCACATACAATTCTCCATTGTAATTATGTAGGAACTTGTTGGCCTAACATTGGAAAACACTTGATGGAGGGCTAGTTTGTGAATAGTGAGAACAAACATTGAGGTATTCACTCTTTGCACATTTATTTGGTACCACATCTAAATTGTGGCACTTAGAAGAAAACAAGGAACAACTCAGACTAACTCAGATGTTTAACAGAAAGTGAAAACAATCAATTTCACTCACTTGAAATAGGAGAAAATGATCAGGCAGATGATGAGAGAGACAATAGAGAGGCCATGACCCACCATTGCCAAGTAATACAGACTGATGGTGAACTGTTAAAATAAACAAGCACAAACCAGGTGTAATTTTCCTCCCAAACCAAGTCTCCAAAGTGAAATAAAGATCAATTCTAAATACTTGCGTTGTTGTATTGCGTCTTGAATTAAATAAATGAGTCCACTACCTTTCCTAATGAAAAAAGATCTGAAAGATTTGAATTTCACACCTTCAGTTTGTCCTTGGTGTAGATCTGACACTGGGTGTAGTTGGACCACACTCTGTCACTTTCTGGGTGGCGGAACCACTGTCCATCAGGATTACAGACTTTGGTAACTTTCTCTGTTGTGCAAAATGGTAAAATTGACTGTGTGTCACTTGATTCTCACATTTTGTACTCGTTGTATTCTTGGCCTCACCTGCAGGGTCAAAATCGTGGAAGTATTCAGGGCACATCTGTATGACCGTCCCTGGAGATGAATCTCCCCAACACAGCCAACCGTCCCATGTGCGATTACAGTAATTACCTACAGGTAATGAAATAAACGGAGGGAATTGTGAGGCATTGAAAAAGGATAAATACAAAGACACTGTTTAAGTCCTAATAATTAAATATTACAAGTAAACTGACAAAGTGTGTTTAATAGTATGAGTATTGTAGGATTTCGACTAATATTTCTGGAAAATATTCATATGATCTTGCTTGTCCAAAAGAGCCAACAACAACAAAAATCACCAGAAACTAGCAGACTCCATGTTACATCAGTACGTGAATATGGTGTCATAAAATTTAGGAAAAAATAGTAAAATTAAAAAAACACTTTTTTAAATTATCTTGTGTAGCTGCATATTATTTAGATAATTTGGAGGATTGCTGTAGACGATACAAAGTATTTAACAAGAAACATTAAATTAAAATGTCAGTCAGTTTTAAAATTATTTTCTTATTCTGTTAGGAAAATCAGCTTAGAATGTAGTAAAATAAGAGGTAGTAAAGTACTTAAAATTAGCAAATGACACATTTTTCAAGTAAAAAATGAAAATAATATTTAAAATTAGCAACATACTGCTATCTGCCAGTAGAACAATTATTTATAGATTTTTTGCAATTGGTAGAGATTATACAACACAGATTAAATATGAATATTTTCATTTGAAACCTCGTATTCTATAAACAAATATTTTTGAATTGTTTGGCCTGTTAAGTGTCAGAAAATATGCAGAGTGTAAAATAAATTGATGGACAGCGACTTTCTCATACAAAAACAAGTCAATTTTAATGAGAATGTAAAACAGATTGTTCGTTCAACCATTAACATTGTGTTTTGCAACATTTATTCTACAAACAAATATTTGTGACTTTGTCATATGCAGAGTGTAAAATAAACTGTAATTTGTCACATACAAAAATAGTCAGTTTTAATGAGAATGTAAAACTGATTGTTTAGTCAACATTTACAATGTATTTTTATACATTATTACTATCTCATTAGCTACACCACTTATCCTCAGTAGAGTCGCGGGGGTGCTGGAGCCCATCCCAGCAATCATCGGGCAGTGGGCACCCTGAACTGCTTGCCAGCCAATCGCAGGGCACACAGGGACAGACAACTCACTCGCTCATTCACACCTAGGGACAATTTGGACCGGCCAATTCACCTGAAATGCATGTTTTTGGAATGTGGGTGGAAACCGGAGTGCCCAGAGGAAACCCACGCAAGCATGGGGAGAACATACAAACTCCGCACAGGAAGTCTGGAGCTGGATTTGAACCCATGCAGGAGGTTCCCAAGACATGAACTATGCCACACATGCGCTAACCACTGCGCCGCCGTGCTGCCTTATTTATATACATTCGTTTGTAAAATATGAACTATTTATAGCTCATGACTATTTTAGTTTTATTTCTAATGTAAAGCTAATGAGCCACCTATGGTAGTGTCATAAATATAGCAAAATACTTATTCTGGACATGCCGACATCCTAATGATATTCAGAATTGCTTGTCTTAAATCAGCTAGTTGATTAGACCTCGACTAATATATTACTTTTTGCAGCTCTGATGTATACCAATTCAAATGGTTGACATACTTTTAGTTTGTATTTTTGCTGTCTATTGACCTCACTGATCAAGTCATGTTGCATTTATTTTAATAACACCCTAAAGTCTAAAAGAACTGCACAGACAACCATTACTTATCTCAAACATATTAAGGACAAGGGGAAAAAAAACAAAAAAAACCCCTCAGCATTACAAAAACATGAGAAAATAAAAAACCTTGAGAAAGGTCGCAGTGAGTGTTGACAATACAAAGTCAACATCAACAACAAACATTTGTATTACTATTGTATTGACATCAACAGCAAGTTTCTGGTCCCAAAATCTTAGCCACATATTCTAGATCAGGGCTCACCATACATTTTGAAGTTTAGAGATACGTTTTTTTACTGATTAGCACGAAAGGCTACTATTTTGAAATTAATTTCCATAATAAGTCATGACTATTTTATCATTATAATATTACCAGGTTGTAATTATCATGAGTGGGGTTGAAATAGGCTCAGTGAACCACTACATCAGCAATGCAATTTTCAGAACCAGTCCACGGGCTATTCAGGTGTTCTAAGGAGACTACCTGGGGCCTGGCGGCACCACGTTGGCAACTTCTGTTCTGGTGATGGCATACATCAGGTCCATTGATCCAAAGTCCATATTGTTAATATTATAGTATCTCTCTCTCTCTTTCTCTCTCTCTCTCTCTCTATCTATCTATCTATCTTGGTCATATCCCTCAAGAGGGGTGACCGACAGCAAGACACACACATACAATAAGAAATAAAATAAAAGGGAAATAAATAGCAAAAAAACCACACAAAATTTTTTGGACCATGGCCAAAAAAACCCAATTGCCCAAACACCCAAACAAGTTAGGCACCTCGGCACCTAAGTTGGTCATGCTTTTGTCCCCTCCGGATGAAATGGGACACCAGAAAGCGGCCATGTCACTCGGGTCAGGGTGACACAACACACTCTTTTGTTCAACAGCAGGCCCGACAGCTTTCACTTACCCCTGCCGCTTCATACGGGTGCACAGCCCATCCTTAAGAACGCGTCCACAATCCCACTATCCTTTCACAACACATCTCCACTCCTTTCTATCACCAACAAGAGCTATAGCTTTCACTATATTTAGATCTCCTTCCTGCAGTGCACTCATAACACCATCCATCCACGTCTCCTTCCATTGACTTCTGCTCTGTAGATCCTCTTCCTCTTATAGCATTTATACATAACCATAATCAAATTAGACATTTAAAACGCACACAAAACCAGCGTCAAAAGCCTTGTCCTCCCTCCATGTACTGTCAAACAAGGTAGTGGAACATGCATGGAGGGTGGATGATTATATGAGGTCATTTGTGACCGTGAGAATCATTTAATTGCGGAAACTCAATTTTTACAGTGAACAGAAACACAATAAGTGCACACAACAGAATTAAAAAAAGACTTTAACATTTCAAACTGCCTATCGTTCATATTAAATTGTGAGCTTGAATTGCATTGTCCACTTGAAATTACTCACTGCAGCTAGGCCTCTCAAATTGAACCAACAATAGACGGAAACCCTGCAGTAGGAGGTCGCTGAGACGATCATGAAATACAGTTTCAATGGTGGATTAGAACCGAGCAGCAGTAAAAACCCATGCCACCAGACAAAGGCCAAGTTTCCTTTCTTTCATACTCACTTCCTTTTACTTACTGCCCTATGTTAGTAAACATTACAGAAGTACCAGAAAAAGGGCATCTAAGGTAAATTACAATTTTGGCAATAGTATTTATAGGAATGTTTTGGATTATTATTTGGTCCCTTGCGAAAGTATCTGCCCTCGAACTTTTCAACCTTTTGCCTCATTTTAGGCAGAAAAAATGTATAAAAAAAATTTATGTTCAATTTTTTTAAAAGAAGGTGTTTCAGTTTATAGTAAATGTATATTCAAAACCAAAAGTGGGCAAATCTGAGGTTTGTCTACAGTAGAAAGGTGTCTATTTTTAAAAAATACAGATGTCTTGTTAATCAGATGCCTTGTATTTTTCTCACATTTTTCACATTAACCGCCCATTTAAGGAATGTTACTGAAGTAATGCAAAAATTCTGAAGAAAAAAAACCACATCCAGGGTTCATCCTTTGACGTTCGCTTAACTGTGGAATCAAACAATTTCAAATAGTTTTGCAAGGGACTGTAAATTAATCTTGAACATACTTACAAATACTTTTGCCCAAATTGTTGGTCATTCACCTCAGACGCCCTTTTGGTGTGCTTTGAAGATAATTTATAATATTTATTCTTCTAAGTTGTTTCTCAAATAAAATAAGAACAGTTTTACAGAAAATGGGCATTGTTTACCGGGCAAATGATAGATTGTTTTTATTTATCTAATGCAGTTAAAATAAAATCTCGTGAAATGAACAAAGTTGTCTATGATCTGCTAGACAAATTTTCCTATTGCATTTTTAAATAAAAAAGACCATTTAAACCTTAAATGATAGGGTAAGAATTTGTTGAGTAAAATCCTGAGATTTTGGTCAAAATATTTCACCACTAACAGTGGGGAATTAGGATTTCCTCAAAATTTCCATGGTAGTTATCCTTGGAAGTAGACAGTTCCTGCAAACAAAAAAGTTGAGCTTTGATGCTTTCATATTCTTGAGATTTGTGTATTAAACTGTTTGTATTATTTTAATGGCAAAGAAGTAGACCAAAATATGAACCAGAGAGAAGACAATAGGAGCAGGAACAGAAATGGCAGTTAGCACAAATACACAGTACGTATGAGAGAGCATTTTACGGTGACGTCACCTTCTTCAGCTCTTGGTGGGTCATGAATAATTTTCAAGTAACACTCAAACTGGGCGGCCAGGATCTGGTGACGCGTCATTCCCGGCACTGTTGAATTGTTGCCCATATTCTCTTGCTGCTTTTGTAAAGCTAATTCATCTGCTGTCAGGTATTCCACATCTTCGCATCGTGTAACCTGTGAAATGTAGTCATCAGGAATTATCCCAAGTAGAGCTTGCTTAGGGCTTCATTTGCATTATATTGCCAGTAACTTCATTGTCATCTCACATTGCAATAAAATAAACATCAACTACACAGTATGGTCTGAGTCTTGCTCTGAAGAAGGGTGCCACAAATTGTTGTTAGGCATTTA
Organism: Urocampus carinirostris; assembly: GCF_059441175.1. Classification (NCBI taxonomy): domain Eukaryota; kingdom Metazoa; phylum Chordata; class Actinopteri; order Syngnathiformes; family Syngnathidae; genus Urocampus; species Urocampus carinirostris. The sequence continues at coordinate 34,860,957 of NC_142351.1, read as the reverse complement.
ATACAAATATTAAACAAATGTGTAGGCTGAATTGATTATTCGTTTACTAAATCATTGGGGCCAAATTTTCAAATAAAGTGTTGTACCCGAACTGTGGCTATTAAAACAATTTAATCTACTTTATCACTGTAATTTTATAGAAAAACTTTTTTTTTCTAATTTAAAAGCATTTTAAGCATGTGAGGGTCCTGTCTGTCTACATCAGCTAGAGGGAGCCGTAGTACTAATTGAAGACTTGCTCATTAACTCAATTAGTTAAAAGCAGCGAGCACAAACATGTCTGTGTTGGATCATATGCTTTGATCAGTAGAGATCACCGTACCTTCCCCACTAACCGAGCTAAAATTCACAAGACCCTACCCCTTTTACCAGCCTTCTTATTTTTTTGGGACTGTGATTTTCTCTTTTTTGACTTGATCCTTCCTCTATCGGAGTGCTTTGTGTGTTGCTCCCCTTCTCCAATTGACAATTCTCAAATAACTGCTTGTGTCGGCACTTGTATCCTGCCTCACATTACAACACATTTTCATAGAATGTTTGAGGGTTTAACCCTGCCTTGACAGTAGAACAGTGTAATGCTGCTGTACGAAGGGTGTTGCATTCAAAGAACCAACCAATTTAGGAACTAAGATCCTCGTTGAATCTTGTGAATTCAGGTTAATTGTGATGGGGCAATAGGCTGGTGTTTTGAGTGATGGCTCTTGGCCACAATGAGCCCACAGGCCATTAAATGAAGACTGTGATAAGCTCCACAGTCCACACGTCATGAAATCATAAAGTAAGCTCGTAAACCTTTTCCATGGCCAAATTCAAGCACTTTTTAAGCACTTTCAAAGCCAATTTTACAATCCCTCTAGTACCATTAAAAGACAAGAATCAGTTGTAAATCATGTATTTTGCAGAGCCATAAATACTGTATATCTACAACCTAAATCATTCTGCCATTTTTGATCTCAAGTGTGCAATCAAAGGCATATGATTTAAGATCTTGAGTAAATATCAAATATATATGTGGATCTGAACAATGTAGGTGTAAAACGTTTTGAGACTAATCTTTCAGATACAGGTGTTTGGTAAAAAGACAGTAATATGTAGCTTGCATTTTCACTTACACTAATACTCATTTTAAGTGCCCTGGTTAGGTGTAGCATGCACCTGTCCTGTTGGGCGCAATGATGCTTCACAGGACAATGCCATCCAACATAATGCCGTTAATTTTTGAGGTAAGAAGAGATACAATGGCAAACTGAAGCTGCTAGAAAGCAGTGTCATTGTAATTTACAAGCAGACTTGTTGGGAATCATAGCAACACTTCACCCAAAATTCAAGATCTTTCCAAACCTTGAAAACCTTAAAATTCAAGCATTACAAGGTTTACAAGAACCCCTACAAACCCTTAGTAAAGTTGGCTAATCAAAAGCCATGTAAAGGCGTTATGCTGTTACCTCTGAGCCAAGCACCAGAGCAAATATCAGTGCGAGGGTTCTCGTCCTCCACATGTCACTAAAAAAAAGGAACAACAAAACACATTAGAAGGCATCGTTTGCGGTTTGTGTGTTTTGTGTGCATGCTTTGTTCAGCTATCCAATATTGAAGTCATGCTCCAGTAAATGTCTGGAAAACACATCTGTTTATCATCAAGCAAAAGGGCAAGCAGTTCCCCAAAAGTGTTTAGGCCAACAATTGCAAAGTGCAAAGTATAATAAGGATAACAGAAAGGTAGACTTTGGACAATTGTGTATTTCTTCTTTTGGAATTCCTTAAACATCTTATGGAGAGAAAACGAACATTACATGGTTGAATATTGAGACAGCCAGGCCAAAATGTCATTTTCATATTGTCGCAAACTAAGCTGAAGGTTATGATCATTTTGACCGTTTTCAATGAGAGCATCTTTCAAAGGACGAAAATCGTGGGAATTGCAAAACAAAGCTATTTGTCACATGACCCAAGTATTCAGTTGAACCGTAAAGGTCAATCCCAAAACACTGGCTGCGCTCCAGTTTTGCTCCAAATTTATGTTTTCCAGCGGGATATTCAACTTTGAAAAAGAAAGGTCAATTTTGATGAAATTGCATTGAATTTGACCAAACTCTTTCAGTTTAAAATATTTAAAAACACATGATTAAATCAGCAGCTGTGTTATTATTTGACCATGAAATTACTCAATAAATAGTTTTGATACTTATATCACCTTTTTTTAATGCTTAGAAGTACACGGATTATCAGCTTCTTAAATTTACATTTCACCCAATTTCCTTATTCCTCAATGAACTTGAATGGATTGTTGGATAAATGGATATGGGGTTTTGTTTGTGTAAAAGGAATTGCGTTAGCGTGTTGCATAAAAAAGATAAGAATCTTCACGTTAAACTTAAGTGCATATCTAGCAAACAAAAGTTACTTGACAACAAATCCCTGGTAAATAAAGACTAAAAAAACAAGTTGTAAATTATATAAAAGGCTGCCAGTGGCATAATATATTGTTCCAATTAAGACTTGTGATGACCAATACACTCGTATGGTAATGCTGGAGGTGAGCTAGTAAAAGCATTATTACTGTAGCTTAGCCAAGTAGTTAGTGTTACCCCCAAGGTATAAAATCTTCACAATAAAAAGACTGCTTTTGTTTGGAGACCGCCTGTGTTTTGCAAGTATTCCTATAAAAGGTTCTGCTTTTTGGACTGGTTCATGTTCAACTGACAGCCAATGTAAGATAGTCATAGTGTATCACAATGCTAAACATTTTGTGTAGTTATGTGGTAAGCGGTGGAATAGTTGGAGGAAAATAGTTGGTGGAATGAATGAATAATATTTATTTTAAATTATATCAACGTTGTAGAACATTGTATGCAACGAGACTAGACATGTCACTCAAGGATAAACACATAAAGTCTAAGTCTTTAATAGACAAAAAAAAATAGAAAAGACTGTCAGACTAGATAGACAAAAATATGTAGTGCGCAGAGACTGGCCTAAGTTACAATAATAGTGCAATTAAAATATAGTGCAATAAAAAATAGTGAAATATCGTTTAGCAGCAACAAAAATTCCCCCAAAAGTCGCAAGATATTTATTTTCCCGAGTTTTACGCGCTGGTTTAGGGTTTTGATGACGTTGGGGAAGAAGCTGTCTCTGACCCTGTTTGTCCTTGTTTTAAGGGACCTTAAAACTATTGTCTACTAGAAGGCAACAAGTCAAAAAGGTGGTCGCAAGGGTAAGAAGACTCCTTTATAATGTGTATGTCGGCGGTATCAAAAGCCGACAATGTCCTTTAGACCGGCCAGAGAACAATCAATGATCTTTCAGGCTGCGTTGATTATTGTGTGTATGTTTTTCCTTTCCGCTGTCTAGCATACCAGACTGAGATGCTGTATGGCAGTATGTTCTCTACTGTGGCTTTGTAGAAAGAAACATCACTCGATCAGAGCAGTACTGTAGTGAAGTGAACTGCATACAAATATTTCAAAACACGAACAGAACTGTTTCAGATAAGAGGGTTTGTTTCAGAATTTGGCATAACTAAGTGGATTAACTGGCATAACTCCAAAGGAATTTTTGGTTTTCTTGGCTCAAAATACCGTTAAGAGGAGAACAATGTGACAAAATAATCTGAAAAAAATGGGGAGTAGTAACAAACCACCAAAAATCAAAAAAGGTTTCACTGTTCGCGAATGTGTCCAGCTTTTAACGTCTAATCAGAAATTATATTGAATTATCAACTCTAGCACACTAAAAAGCTGGTGTCAAAAAAACTGTGTTAACATTTTATCGTTACCTAGAAACGCTAAAAGACATTAATACATTTTTATGGTATCTCGTTCACCATGGCAAAGATTGTTTGGATTTCCATTACTTCCTTAAGGGAGGAAGTCTATATTTATTGCTCGATGCGGGGTTTTAAACACCAACCATTGTGTATTTATTTAGGACGGTATGGACATCCCACATCCTTTCACCCTGCTTTAATAGCCCCCACTGCACTCATGAGGTCACAGGTCATGACGCGGGCTGATGGAAAATCCAAACATTTTTGTTTAGCCTGACCAGAATTAGGATAAGTGACTGTTGATGGCAAATGTTTTACACGGAAAACAAAGTTGTTTTAGAGTAAAACATCCAAAACATCCGGCTTGCAAAAAATATTTGGTAATTGTAAAAATTATTTATTTCCCAGATTTTTGTTTTTATTTGATAAAATAAAAAACATAATACATGCATATGTTACATGGAAAATTGAGTTTAAAATGTAATCGAATAAGATAATTTATTGTTCAAATAAACAAAAGTATTCAGTTGGCAGATAATTGTTTTCAATTTGAATATTATCTTTCTTATTTAATGATTTACCTGTATATTAAGTAATTAAGTAAAATAATATAAGCAATGAAACAACCAAATCATCTGATTTTTAAGGATTTTTTTTTTTACTTTATATCAAAATGAGAAAACAATTAGAAACATAACTGGGGTTGGCAGTAGCTCAGGAGGTGGAGCGCTCGTCTTGGGATCAAGGGATACCAGTTTGAATCCAAGCTCATCTGTGTTACATGTCGAAGTGTCCTTGGGTAAGACACTGAACCCCTAATACCCCCAATAAGCAGGTTAGCGTCTTACATGGCTGCAATACAAGGCCGCAATTGGGAAATGTGGAGCACATTGTAAAGTGCTTTGGGAAGTCATTGACTTGAAAAGCGCTATATAAATGCAGATCATTTCTTTTCATTTCATAACCTACCAGCAGAACCAGAAAAAAACATTATGTTTGTTTATTTTTGGCCTGATTGTATTTTGTTTTTGCCCTTTAAGTACTGTACATTTAAATGCACCCAGAATGAGACTATGGACTATATGGATATTTCAACCATGCCAAAATAATACAACATTTAAAGAAAAATTACTAGTTGCAAAGAAGTACGGTCTCCTGGGATTTTTGTGACAGGTATCATTATTTATTGGAAGCTATGTACGGTAACTAGAATGAAGATCTTAAATTGTGTAATTGCTTCTAATCCACAATTTAGATTTAATTTAATTTGTGATCACTTTTTAGTTCCATTTTCATCAATTCACCTTTAGGAAAACTTTTTCCTATCAATTATTTATCATAGGATACTATGTTAAAAGAAATAATGGTTGGTGTTATATACTTGGGAGAAAATCAAACTTCCCTTAAAGCTAGTGAACATTTCCCTGAAATGAACCACTCTGACCCCTTCCCTTTCTGACAGTTCTCTTCCTCAACTGCTCAGCATCTCAAAACAGAAAAAAACTGTCAAATCACTGAATCTACAATACAAACAGTAACAGCCAAAAAATGTCTTAATCCTGGACTGATCTTATTTTCAAATATTGTTTGAAAGGCCAAGGGTGATGTGCTTAAGGAGCTGTTTTAAAAAAAAACATCAAATACCACAAACTTTGAAGAAACCACGAGAGAGCATGTCATTATTATGCAGAAGAAAACATAACTAATAGTCTTAATATCAATTATCTTCATTGTTGTTGCGAGATAAAAGTTGATGTTTTTGTAAGAATTAAAACAAAACATTTAGTTTTATCATTTTAGAAAAATATATTTTGGCACATAGGCGAAACTTAGTCTCATGAACTATCAATACAGTGTGGCCAACCAGTGGAGGTGTGCTGAGGGAGTTTGGATTCCCAAGGAGGAGGACTCAAAATATCAACCAGTTTCGACAATCTCACTATTGAGTGTGGAAGGGAAGGTGTTCTTTAGCATCGTCTCCCGAAGACTGACAGAGTTCCTCCTCCAGAACAACTACATTGACACTTCCGTCCAGAAGGGTGGGATTCCTGGAGATCCTGGCTGCCTGAAGCACACTGGGGTAGTCACACAGCTTATCAGGAAAGCCCACGAGAACAGAAGAGACCTTGCTGTGTTGTGGTTGTAACTACCAAACGCCTACGGGTCCATTCCACACCAACTAGTTGAGCTTGCACTACAACTCCACCACGTTCCTAACAAGCTAAAGCACCTGATCCTGGGTTATTATGACAACTTCAGGCTTAGGTTCACTTCCAGGTCAGTGACATCAGACTGGCATCACCTTGGGAAAGGCATGATAACGGGTTGTACCATATTCGTTACCCTTTTTGCTTTGGCAATGAACATGGTAGTCAAAGCTGCAGAAGTGGAATGCAGAGGGCCAATATCCAGATCATGTGTTCGCCAGCCTCACATTTGAGCATTTATGGATGACCTTACCATCACCACAACATCTGTCCCTGGGAGTAGATGGGTCCTGCAGGGTTTGGAGAGACTCATAACAAGGGCAAGAATGAGCTTCAAGCCCTCAAAGTCAAGATCCATGGTTCTGACGAGGGAGAAGGTGGATAAGTTCAGGTTTTCGATCTCTGGAACTGAGACCCCAACCATTTCGCAACAACCAGTTCAGACCCTGGGGAAACTCAACTCTGAAAGACTCCAAGATTCTGTTGAACAACTGGCAATGTGGCTCACCAAGGTGGACAAGTCCGACCTGCCTGGTAGATTAAAAGCCTGGTTCTACCAGCACTCTATTCTTCCCAGAGTCTTGTGGCCTCTCTTGGTTTATGCAATTCCGGTATCAACTGTGGAGATCCTCAAAAGGAAGATCAGGGGCTTTCACCGGAAGTGGCTGGGACTTCCCCGCAGCCTTACCAGCGCTGCTTTGTACGGGACAAGCAATACAGTCCAGCTACCCTTCAGTGGGCTCACTGAGGAGTTCAAGGTGGCACGTACTAGAGAAGCTCGTCAGTATAGGGTTTCCAAGGACAGCAAGGTGTTATCAGCTGGGGTTGAAGTGAGAACCGGAAGGAAGTGAAGAGCTCAGAAAGAAGTGGAGATGGCAAAGTCACGACTGAGGCAGAAAACACTGGTTGGGGTCCTGGCATTGGGGAGAGCAGGTCTGGGCTCCTTTCCAAAGACCAAAGTGAGTCAAGCCCAAGGGAAGGAGACACACCATCTTCTCCAGGAAAAGGTCCGAGCAGGTGTGGAGGAAGAGAGGGTGAGCAGGTCAGTCGGACTCCGGAAACAGGGAGCATGGACAAGGTGGGAGAACACATTACAGCGCAAAGTGACCTGGTCAAGCATCATGCATGCAGACTTCCACCGTGTACGTATCTTTGTGCAGGCAGTTTACGATGTCCTACCAAGCCCAGTGAACCTTCATGTGTGGGGAAAGAGCGAGAAATCCTCCTGTCCCCTTTGCTCTAGAAGAGGCTCCTTGGAACACCTCCTCAGCAGCTGCCCAAAGGCCCTGGCTTAAGGTCGCTATCGCTGGCGCCATGACCAGGTTCTGAGAGCAGTTGCTGAGTGCATCGCCCTAGCAATCAACAGGGGCAAACACCATCAAGTACAAAGCAAGGCTGTCAATTTCATCAAGGCAGCAGAGAAAACCAGGGCTTGTGCACAGACAACATCAGGACTCCTCCACGATGCCTCTGATTGGCAGTTGCAGGTCGACCTTGGGAAACAACTAACGTTCCCCCAGGACATATTACCAACATCGCTCTGACCAGACATGATAATCACCTCTGAGACTTCAAAATACCTGATCATGCTGGAACTCAGAGACCCGTGAGAAGAGAGCATTGAGGAAGCCAATAAAAGGAAACGCGCAAAGTACCAGGAGATGGTGGAGGAGTGCAAGGGCGGGGGCTGGAAAGTTTTCTTTGAGCCAATAGAGGTCAGCTGCAGGGGTTTTGCTGGACGATCCTACTGCAAAGTCCTAGGACGGTTGGGTGTGACAGGGGCATCCAAGAAGAAAGCCATTAAATCCGATAGTGAAGCTGCAGAGAAAGCCACCAGGTGACTTTGGCTCAAAAGGGCAGATCCGTGGACTGCTACTGGGACGCAAATTGAGGCCTGATAAACCTCGGCTGGGTCACCTGGGCGAGAGTGTCTGATGTTGCAGACCCGAAACACTCAATGAACCCAGGATATATCACTGATGATGCGTCCCTGTTGCATCCTGGAGATATTTCTCTAAAGCAGTACTGTATCGTGTATTTTCAGGAGAGATCTGTACATTATGTTAATTAAATTTTTGTCAATAAACAAAACTACTTTCCTTTCCCAAAATGAAAATAAATCATGAATTACTTAATGTCATGACTCAATTTAATTATTTATCCAATTGTATCATTCATTCATTCATTCATGATATACACTACCGTTCAAAAATGTATGGTCATCCCTTCTTTGTCGAAAGCAAAGTTTAAAGGATGTAAAATATTATTGAATAAAAAACATTATTTCCAACCTTCTTTCTGTCTTGACTACCAGGGTTGGGTAGGGTTACTTTAACTGGATTACTTTCAATTACTTTTGGATTACTCCAATACCAAATATGCTAATAAAAGACAAAAGAAACTAAATCCAGTTAAAGTAACCCTACCCAACCCTGTTGACTACACTTTCTATTTATTTTGCAACTCATTTGATTAATAAAAGTGAGACTTTCCATGGAAAACACAATTTCTGGGAAGAACAACATTTTTGAATGGTAGTTTTATATATATTGTAATTGTATTTAATTTATTTTGTGCCAATCAGCATTTATTTTGGAATACAAATGAAGCCAATTTGCTACTTGTTTTGCAAAACGCTTTTCCACATCTAACACAGATTGGTCCTGGTTGCTGCTCCATTGTCAGTGCCCAGTAAACATTGAAACCCTGTAAACGCTTAAGTCAAATCAAATGAATAGTTCTTAACCAGCTCAGTAGCCTAGATGGTAAGGCGCCCGCTTTGAGACTGGGAAGTCGGTGGTTCGCGCCCCGGCCGAGTCATTCCTAAGACTTAAAAAGTGGTCGGCGGCGCCCTCTGTTGGCTGCGGCTGCATCGGCTCGCTACAACGGGTCAGGTGCAATCGACATTTCGTTCTGTGCACATTGTTACACAGAATGACAATACAAGGAAATTATTATTATTATTATTAATCACAATATAAGCCTAATCTTTTAAAAAAAAATCTGGATTTCTCCTCATCTCACCTCTGACCATGGCTACACTGAATGCGCAGATGGTGTCACTGGTTGGTTAAAGTCCTGTGAGCACAACCGAACTTTCATATAGGAGAATGGGGAAAATAAACCTTTGTTAAATATAATCAAGGTGCTGGAGAAGGTTAGTTGGGGGCAACATAGTGCACAGAATATTAGCTGGCTAGAAGTTGCGAGGGGTAGGGCTAAACCAGTGAAAACTGTTGACTTGAAAAGCGCTAAATAAATGCAGATCATTTCATTTCATGTACCAGTTTCATGTTTACGGTAGTGACGTCATGAGACGTTACCCAAAGATTAAAAGATACATTAAAACCAGCCTGCTCGTCATGAAATGGTCTCCACACATAATTTACGGGTAGTTACCAGATTTTTGGAGTGAATGTAAAGTTAAAGGACTGACGTGATACTAAACTATCATTTAGAAAATTGGACTCATAAAAGAAAGATAGAATATGTTGCCAAACAATTACAGTCAGACAAAAGCTTAAATGCCTTTAATCCTGGTTCAAAAATGATCCCTGTTTCACCTTTCAAGGTCTTAAGCAATAAAAAATCATCTTAGGTCTGGACAATTGATCGAACACAATAATTCATTTTAGAAATTAGACATTTGGAAATGTGCTCTTTCATGAAATCAAAGGTCAGAGTTTAAGATTTTTTTAGTGGTTATCATCAAACAATAGTTTGTGAAAAATAAGCAACTCAGTTACAAGGTAAAAGTGGGTGTTTTCCCCATTAAAACTAATTAAAAATTAATTACCTTTGTCTCAAAAATCCCCAAAACTTATTTTCATAAATTACATTCAATTCACGGGGGTTTAAAATTCATTAAATTTGCATTAGTCCAGTCTGACAATGAAAACTTGAGATTGTTTTTTTTGCCAAATGGGTGAGACCTATTTTCACTCCACAGCCTTTTTTCACATTAGAAAATTAATTCGTTCAAATTTCTTTCACTGTTTTGTGTCTTAAGTTGCTTAAACTGTATCAATGCAATTTATATTTTTTTTCTTAGTGATGTTTGTTCAAGCCTTAATGTGTTGTGCTTTTAGTTGTGTTTTCACATGGAGGTTCCTTGCTCAAGAACTGTGATCTATAAATAAAATATGCCTTGCCTCACATAAAGAGTGTGATTACCACTTCAAATAGTTATACAGTCATTAATTGAATACATGTGAAATATTCAAAGAGTGAATATTCCGATGAACTGCAAAAAAAAATTAGTTTCTCTTTTGAGTGCTGACTTGAACTATTGTTGTACTCACGGGAAAAACCCTACCGAAAAACAGCTTCTTTTTTTATATTTATTGGCTTTTTAGTTTCGAGTTCAGGCCTTGGACATCTGTTTGAAAACAAGCGTTTTTAAAAGGAAGACCAAGTGTTCCTTTTGATAGAATAACTGAAATTTTTAACGCATGACATTTCAGGCTTGGCAAAATTGCTGCGTCGAATTGTCTTGTCATGACTGGTGGCACTGAAGCCAGCAGCTCTTCAAAGGGTAAAGGTCTGCAACACTGGGAGAGCAATATCCGCTGAGGAAAATAAGAGCCAAGTATACGATGTAGATATCAACATTTTCTGGGAAAATGTGTTTGATATTGTGATAATTGAATGCCTGTTAAACTTAAATTGTCACAATCTAAACACGGGTTGGAAACCTATGGCTCTTTTCATTAGTAAATATGGCTCGGAGATAAAATTATACCTATACAGAATTCAGCCTTAGCAATTTGTTTTAGATTGGAGCAGAGCCGAGTCCAGTGCGCGCAGAGCTGACATACCACTAAAAGCATGAATGGTTCGGTCCAGTATAAAAAGAGCATAGTGCCCACTGCAGTTTACAGTAAAGCTGTCACAAAAAACAGACCATGTTTTGGCTGCACGTCATTAAGGAATCCTTTATTTGGAAGGTTATTAAACAATTTATGTTCGCAGTTGAGATACTTTACAATGAAACACCACAGAAAAACTTTAAACAGCCAGAAATGCCAGTCAGGCACTCACAGCAATTTGATTGGGTGAGCAGTAGGGGTGGGCAGAACTACGCACACAGCACACTTCTCTCTGCCCAGCAACCTCTGTATTGTTGTTTGCAGTATTTTGTGACATAATTACAAAGGAACTCTACTTGCACCTTGTTTAGAACCCATAATTTATGATGTATAAAGTAAAGGTCTAAATAAGCCTCAACAATCTAGAGTAATTGCAGGAGGGAGACAAATTTAAAGTGGTATATTTGTTGGCATGGGACACAGGCGTTGGCATTATTTTCATTTAATAAATGTTATCAAATAATCTCACGTCACACAGTGAAATGAAATATACTGAAAAATTAGATTTGTGTGGAGAGTGGGTTTGGTGGTCCTGTTGAAATTTGTCTTAAAAAAAATGGTGTGGCGCTCTATACTTTGCTATTATGGCTTTTTGGGTCCGAAAGGTTCACGACCCCTGATCTAAAAGATCCTTATTCAGGAGTAAAACTCGTGAAAAGATTACAAAAGTTATTCGATGTTTACCGAGGCTGCACAATTTTTGAAAAAAAAACCTAAGTGCAATTTTTCAGACCTGTGTTGCAATTTCAATGCGATTTTTCAATTTTAAAAGAAAAGTGCATTTTCTGTGCTAGTTTTTTTTTGTGAGTACTAAACCCTTCTGTTGTTCTCGGGTTGAAATGACCTGCCATTGTGTTGTCAAAAATCCAGAAAAATCCCCTTGAATTACATTTTATTTAACCTTAAAAAGTATTTTCCTAGATTGGTCCCAACAGAGGAAAAATGAAATGTTGTTTTTATTTACATTACCATGTCAGCTGTATAAAAAAATTACAAAAATGGGCCTTAAAATGATGACAAGATGCAAGTTAATCATATTGACATCCTTTAAAAGGAAAACAGCACCCTCTTTTGGGGAGCTGTCTTGGGGTTGCTGTCTGCTCTCGCAAGGCTTAAACCGCAGTGTCTTGCAATTACACAATTATAGTAAGTCACCTCGCAATATCGATTAGATTTCGGTTGTTAACTATAAAAAAATTAATGAGGAAATAAAGAGGGATCTTAAAAAAAATAGCCAAATATGTGAGTTAAAGAATAGAGGTTGTTAAGATGATTGTCCGGCCAAAGCTCTTGTACTGTTTCCAGTCCCTTCCAGTGTTGGTTCCCAGATCACAATTCCTTGAATGGGATAATTGGATATCAAGGTTTATTTTGGGTGGGAAAAAAAAACAAAATTAGATACAGGACTCAGCAGCTTCCGAAAGATAGAGGGGGGAGCAGGGAGGGGGGGGTCGCTTTGCCAACTCTACAGGATTACTTTTACGTGGCCCAAATTAGACCCCTGATTTATTGGTGTAAGGATCGTTATGTCGCAAAATGGAAAAGTATATAATTAGGGATGTCAAACGAAGAAGTACTAAATGTACATAATCAGTTGGGAGCAGTAACCGACAGTAGAATATAAATATGGAACAAAATAGCTGTGAAATAAAATTTGGAAAGGAAGGCAAGAATTTTGAGTTAGTTCGACAACAGGTTTTTTTCCTGGACAGAACGATAAAGGGTTATAACACTGGGTGTGCAAAGGTATTACAGCAAAATGGTTGAAAATGGAAAGCTGCAGAGATTTGTGGAATTGAAAGAGAAATTTGGGTTAAGCGTTAAAGACTATTTTCGTTACCTTCAATTAAGGGATGGCCTGCTATCACCAAGAGATAAAACCGTGACCGGTCATAAAGTTATCAACATTTGTGAAAGGGCATCTAAAGGTAACAACATTTAAGGCAATTTATGTCATGTACAAATGTTTGATTGTTTGAATAGATAGGCATTCATCACACTATATTAAATGGAAATGGAAAAAGGTAAAAGATTAAAAAATAACAGAAGAAGAGTGGTGGAATATATATAAAACACAGTGCAAATCCACTGGCTCCCAAAGTCTGGGGGAATTCATCTGAAGAACCTGGTCAGATTGTTTATTACCCCCAAAATTAGGACAAGTTTTCTAGAGGTTCAACAACCGTGCTGGGGAGTATGTGGAGAGGAAGATGTTAACCACATGCATATATTTCAGTTTTCAGTTTTGTGGGTTAATAAAGACTCAAATAATATTTACATTGAGCTAACAGTATCAGACAGAGAAGGAACAAAAAAAAGGTTTTTCTATGTTCTAACTTTTTCAGTTTCATTTTATGAAAACAAGAAAATCAGAAGCAAAATCAGCATTCTTTTTTTTTAATTTGCAGTGCAATCTAAAACATCTTCATCAAACAAAATAATTTACTGAACAAATTTCCCAGTACTACCTCATAATAAGCATAGAAAAAGAAAAAGATTGTACTCTGCCACCTACTAATATGGAATAATGTTACAGTTACTTGGATGATCACTGGAAGAAAGCAAATAAACTGAACAATGGCAGGCTTTTGAGCAAAGATTGGGAAATTCCCTGCGGTACACTAGACAAGGTCTAATGGCACAATAGTGTGCCCAGGCACATCGCCTAAAAAAACAAAAACAAACAGTGGATTAGACCTTGACGATATCCAAATCTTGAATAGTCATTAATACCGATACCAAAGACCTTTAAAATTAGCACATATTACATGCAAAAGATGACTGATATTTTTTTTCAATATCTTCACAACTAAACAGATTGTTCTCCTCAATATTGGATGTCTTGAATAGTAATTCACGATTCTCTAATTTTTACAATAAAAGGATTGGCCATTAAATGGCTCTGAAGACAAGCAAATGATGGTGCATTGTGCTGCCTAGTTGTTTTGCAGATGTGCTACTCTAATTAAAAACATTCTGCGAACAACGTGTCAACTTAAGAAAGCTCCCCCACAGAGCAAACACTGAGAAAACCCAGCACACCCTGACAAACATCACAGATATGGTTGTCTTGACACAGAGTTCACCCCTAAAATGATTCCCTTTCCCTCATTTAGTCTGGCTGTGCGGTTATTACACAGTTTCCCGCCAGACATTTTCTGTCTTGAATTATTATTTTTTTTGCTGTTGGACCCCTTGAACAGTGGCTTTCAACACTGCTGACGACATAGGGCTTACAGTAAATCTAGGATAGCGATCATACAAGACTGTGAGCAATAACTATTCAGGCCTGGTAAAAACACGGGTCGGACTAGGATTCTTTATCCAGCAATACAGCTATGTCTGTCCTTCTTTCGATTCTTCTTATATCTTTTAATTCATTTATCCTTCATTCAAAGATCTTATTCTAATTTTTTCCTCAAAAATAAAATAGCGCCGACAACACTTCATTTTGGGCAGCGAAAACCAATTATTTTTAATGTAATGTAATGTAAATCTGCATTTATATAGCGCTTTTCAAATCAATGAGGACCTCCCAAAGCGCTTTACAATGTGCTTCATACCTTTCCCTTTTACACACTAACTGACCGATAGCAGTGTCAGCCATGCAAGGCAACTACCTGCTATCAGGGGCTGTTCATTACCCACCTATAATGTAATTGGATGATAATCAAGTCATCCTTCAATAACTTTGTTGTTTTATCAATTGATTGCATGAAATGAAATGGATTTTGTTTCGATACATTTAGTATAAACCCCCAAAATACTCAAAGAAGTAGTTATAGAAAATGTATATTTATATGGTAGTTGCCTGGACCATACTGTGTCAGAAATCACACACACATTGATCAAACCAATGAAACCAAACCAATAAAATTCCCCCAAAATAAGGTACAGCATTTTAAAGAGACGAACACAGTGGCCAATCCCTTGTTAATACAACACTGAAATGTGTGGGCTGATAAATATTAAAAGGACAGTATGTAATACTTAGTCCCTCCTAGTGGTACAAACAAACTTTCACTCAGTAACAAAAAAAACCCTTGATTGAATACTAAGCAAAAATACATTACTATCATACCAATGTTAATTTCCATAAAATAAATATAAGTCGAGAAATGTGTATTTCTTTTAGTTTGTGGAATACCCATCGAGAAGTGTCTGCCATGTTTGTCTCGGGTCTTGCTGCTATGGGCACCCAAAGCTACCAAATCTCTATATTTATCATCTAGGGGAGGGGTCTGCCACCCCCAGCTCAGTAGGAGCCGATGCGACTTTTAAGCGCTGCCGAGTGGCTTCCTGGTGCTTTTACTAAAATGTTTACAAATAGAAAAAGATGGCGGAGGGAAATATGTTTTCTGTAAGATGACAAACATGACACACACACTTTTAACGTTTCCCATTGCAGTAAAAATGTGTAGAATAAGTATTACATTTAAACTACTTTGGCGCATCTCTCTTTCGCCTCTTTTCTCTCTCCCGTGTCGCCTGTGTTAGTGCCGAGCTGTGCGGGCCAAGGCCCCGCCCCTTTTAAAGAAGCAGTGTCACAATGACAGTCCACCTTTCGTTACACTCCTAATTTCAACACAGAACTCACATTAAACTGGTAAGAACACATTTCCGTTATGGGCATTATTAAGTGACTTTTGTTTTTTGTCAAGATATATTTGGAATGACACTTAGGAATATTATTTGTGTTTTGTTGCTCAGGCCTAAGGACGGACGGGTGCATTTGTTTGGTATCAAAAGAGAAAGAGAAGAGAATACTGCTGCGTTTTACCCAAACATTGACTCGTTTGTCATGTGCACAGAAATCAAACTGAAACTGTATTCATTGTCCAAAGGGTTTTGTTTTGTTTTTTTTATACATGCATGCTGCGTTTAATTGCATTCGTTTTGTTGTCCAAATAAGGGGCACGTTATACATGTTCCATTTTATTGTTGTTTTTTTTGAAAAACTCATGATAAAAATGACATCAAAAATTGATTTATTTATTGGATTTCCTTGATTTTATCAAAGCAATGAAACATACTGTAATTGAATGAATGAATGGAAACTTTATTCGAACATCAAAATAAAAACAGAACAAAAACAATAACTCAACAACAAAATAACATTACATGATATGTTCGAAAAGGGGTAGTAAGAAGCAAATGCTTATAAAATTCATTAATATTGTAATAAGGTTAAACTTGAGGCGGTATCTTACAACAATATAGTCAGGTGGTGCGTCACCTGACCACGAGGGTTGAAAACTTGTCAATAACTTTTTGGTGTTGCACTTGGTCAAGCACATTTTTTTCATTTTCCATCACAGCCATGTGCTGGAGTCTGTTTTGACCAAGGTTCTTTTGAAGCCAGGTATGAAGCCAGCATAATGAGAGTCTCACCATTATACATCACAGTCTCCAACTCCGCCGCTATGCTGAAAATAAAATTAGCCAAGCAAGGGGGGAGCAGGAATTGGGCGAAAGCGGTGCTGGTAATAAAATGGACTGAACTATTTAAAGGCAGTGGAGTATTTCCGATGCTGCGTTGTTCACATTTTTGTTTAGTTTTACTTTTTTCATTTCTTTATCTAGAGTTTCTCATATAATTTAATCATTTCCTGTCATTTGTTTAAAAATGTTACAATTTTTGGAGGTGAATTTTGGGGTGCTTGAGCTTTCTCAAAAATGGCTTGGCTACGCCCATGGCTGCATTTAACAGTTTTTTGGTATTGTGGTCGGTATAATATCAAAACAACCAGTCCAAGGACATGATCCAACAAAAATGAAGGAGTGAAGACACAAGGTGGTATGTCACCCAGAAGTTTCCAGAATGTTTTTAGACGACAACGACATTGGAATTTGGGATGGTTAGAAAACGATGTTGTCAAAAAAGACATGCTTTGGAAAATACTAACTGCTGTCTTGGGAACCTACTCGAGCAAAGTTCTGCATCGCCACCGGCATGCTTGTTTTTATTTATGGCCACTTCCTCGGCCAGTCTGCTCCTTTGATTGCCTACATTCCATGTCCCTTTGAAATTCATGAGACTTCACTTTTGCCACATTCATTCACATTAAGTACTGCATACTAGTATTGTGGTAAGTATAATGGTACATGTTTAATATCTAAAATCAAAACTTGGTCAAGTGTGCCACTAACCTGAGACAGAACAAACCCTTCTTATTCGTAAAAGCTAATAACTGGAGTCAGGCCCAAATTATTTTTGCACCAACTCTTCTTCTTTTCCCTCGCCAGATCCCTGATTAATCGGGGGTCGGATCCCATACACACACGTGCGAGTGCGTAAGGTAAATTCTGCGACGATACTTCTACCCAACTGATGTGTCGCAACACCTGTCATTGGGAGTCATTAAGTGACCAAACCCCGCAAATTTAATCCCTTATGCTAAGGCATTAGGGAGGCTATGGGCACCAATGCTGTAAGTCTTGTAAGCGCAAACCAGCGACCTCACAGTCAGACAGGAACCCTACGAGCTAGTTTATTTTTGCATCAAATAATATATTTTAAATAAACACCAAATACAATAATTTATGAAAATAAATAAACAAAAAAAAATAAATAATAGTCAGAGATCATATGATTATCCATATGAAAGATTTAAAAGGGCTGGGATAAATGTTGCGTTAACGATTTGTGTTCATTTTCAATTTAACGCGTGAAAATATATTAACGTAATGATTACAATTCCGCCCTGGGCACGGACCCGGCGTGTCAAGCCGTTGCTGCTCCAACAAACGAAAAAGGGTCACTTCAGTTTCCTGAAGCTAATGTGGCGTAGCATCCTTAATCGCAATTACTTGTGATTAATTCATTTAAAAACTGAGATTATTAATTAATTTATTTTAATCAGTTCGCAGCCCTAATAAAAAAAATATATTGAATTTACCTTATTTGGGTCAATAACATATTGAATCACCAACAGCACTTAATGTGTTTGGTTTGAATTGAATTGAAATGAATAGTCCTCTTTGTCATTAATATTAATGTTGTGAAATATTGTATGCAACGAGATTAGACCAGGCACTCCAGCGTAAACATGTAAAAAAGACTTGAAAGAGAATAACAAATTCAAAGACTGTCAGGATAAATAGGCAAAAAAAAATAGTGCTTAAAGACTGGCCAAAGTTATAACAATAGCACAATGATTTATTATTTTTAAGAATAGTACATCATAACAGCAGTGCAATGAAACATAGTGTAATAGTAAAAAACAAAAACAAAACCTTTAGCAGCAACAACAAAATTCCCAAATAAGTTGCAAGATATGTTTTCAAATTTTTGCACGCTTATTTAGGGTGGTAATGGCCCTGGGGAAGAAACTTTCTCTGAGCCTATTAGTCCTTTTCTTAAGAGACCTGCAGCTCCAACCAGAGGGCAACAGGCCAAAGAGGTGGCATTTAACTCGCATTCAACCCAAGTGCAATTTGAGAAAAAATAGGCTAATATTGTATTTTCACGAGCCATACGTCTAGGGATTTAGACATTTTTTATACAAAGGGTATTCCAAAAAATGATTGGTTATTAAATAATTGTAAAATAATTTTATAAATGATTAGTTTTCACCTAACTGACAAGATGTTGCATCTGTATTTGTTTTAGCAGTATAACTTTGGTACATGAATAGATACTGTTCTCAAATTACATCCTCATGGCCACCAATAGAAATGTAAACCTCACATTGCATTAACATTGTCCACAATATTTATAATCTCCAAATTAGTAAGTTACAAAATCATTCATATATGTTTTAGTTTCAAGAGGTCTCAGATGATCAGTGACGATTTAATTAAATGTTTAACACTTTAATATTGACATTTGGAAATCTGTGGAATCCAACACACCAACACATTTGTTTCTACTATAGCTTCACTAAGTTTAAATTGGTAGCAAATTTTTATCAGCTCAGAACGGAATCAGGGGTCTAGTGTTATGAAACAACACATACCTGGTAACAAGTGGGGAGCGGGGTACAAAGTAGCAGCCAAAATGTCTATTAATACCCACAGAGTAGCTTGGCAAGAGCACACTGTTCTGCTGCAGTCGAGGTTAAAGTGGGGAAAAGAAGCTTCCCACGGACAGACGATCCCACGGTCCCCCACACGGGATAGCAGAGAGAGTGATGGACTTTAGCTAGACTTGAAAAGAGGAATCTCAGACACCCCATCCTTCAGATGTCCATGTGTTTTTTCTGTCTTATACAGTTTGCATTTTATACACAACGCCTGAAATAAAAACTTATTTAATTTGTGCCGTGTCCAAGAATTCCCTTTTGTTTGTGTCTGGCTTTGTTCTTGTCTGCTCTATGTCCTGGAGCACCATGCTGTCAACTCTAGTTTGTCATAACAGCTGAGTGGGCGTGACTGGCGAATGCCAGCAAAGACCTACAGGGCATTTATCAGTGCTCCACAATCAACAAGTGACAATACAAAAACATTCAAATGGTTTAAAAAAACTTGAACTCGATTCACTTAAGTAATGTTTTTTCACTGACTTTTTGGTCATCCATAAAGTGTTCCAGTTTCAAGTCAGTTTTCCATAACTGCAAGCCAAATGATTTGTCCATAATAAATGATGAGTTGCAAGTAATTATTGACAGAGGTGTAACCAAAAAATTACCACAAACTGACTCGAGCAAAACGTAATTTTTAGCTGAAATTAATAATTGCATCTTGTAATCATTTTGCAACCTATGTATCAAACACAGTAATAATTATCTTTAAAGAGAAATACACATTTTTACAGTCTGTATCGTGTCTGTGCACATCGTTCCATTGTTTTGCTGTACCGCAAGGAAACATTCCCCACCACATTTTAGTTCTTCCTTCATCTATTTTGACTATGGACATAAGCAGTTGCATGGACAAAACTCTTTGAGATTACTGTAATGTCTTTTAGTACCGGGTAATATAATTGCCTTAAATAAAGTAAGTATACGGACATCCTGCCAAGCGTGGCTTTGTGTTCTGGCTATTGAGAAAAAATTGTCCACCTACAATGAATTACAATGTCAACTGCCCATGAATACTTTTAGTATTTTAATTCAAAATAAAGCATCTCACTTATTGAAAAGCTCATGATAGCCTGGCAGCACCAGACCTCAGATTTGGCATGCCAGGATATATTACTGTCATTTAGAATTGCTTGAGAATTGTACCAAATTGTAAGGAAATTTTAAACAAACACATATATTTTTGTAACTGTATATCCACACAGCAATAATTGTGATTTTGTTTGAACAGCTTATCGTGTTCTACAATTAATCGTCATTCGTTATTACACCGATTTCAGGTCAATTTAATCAAGTGGTGGGCGAAGGTGCGTTGTAGACAATGTTATGGTAATAGACTATAACTTATGGATTGTGTCAAAATTACGTGATTTTTTTTGTACCAACTATGTACCAGTACATTGATATTTTTCAGTATGGAGAATTATCAACAATGCCAAACTCCTTGAAACAAAAGTAAAATAGACAAAATACCTAAAATATAATCATCGTCTTTTACCAGACCAGAAACAATGCATTATATTTTTATTAAGATCACCAAAAGTCTAAAAATAAAATTTAACAAGCATAGGTCTGAAAATAGCATGGATGGTTTACTCATTGACTGAGTTGATGTAAATTAATTTTGCATAATTGATTAAATAGAATGAGTAAGCGGGTTGAAAAAGAAAACATTGGATAAACTTCACTTACCGGTACGTTTTGAAGGAACAAGTGGTCAAATGGACTTTTTCTTCCAAAATGCACATCCCCTCCAAGATGACGTCTCATGCTGCCCTGTGACAACACTAATGGCCAAACCCTCAACCAGAACAGCGCTTCAACACATCACAGAACTTTATTACTTCCTGTTATGACTTTCAAAATAAGTCTGTCCCTGGTCATTAATAGCGGTGTACATTTATTTGATTGTTTTACTCGTTGTTACTCAGTTCCGATCAACTAATGTAAAGCTACAACACTCCCGTAAACTCGAATATCGATACTGTAAACGTGTACATAAACATTACATCTTACTTATTATAAGCACAGTTGTATCGTTTGTAATGTCCAAATATCAATACAATCGAGGACGTAGGCCAACAAGCATTTTTTTTTATGTCAAGTCTAACTCATACGCAGTTAATGATTGTTCGATAGTTTGCTAGTGTCTGGGATGACACTGCCCCCTGATGTTCATTTCTTGGTCTTACGTATTTAAATGACATGACTAAAATAATACAATGAAACGATCATGACAATTGACATTTGATTGTAAAAAGACAATAAGGCATAACATTGAAATTGAATCTCATATCTGTTTAAGGAAACGCATACTCTCCGCTCTCCCGAAGTCCCAAATCAAGAGCCTTCGGCTGGTACAAAATGCTGCAGCGAGGCTTTTAACTAAGACAAGAAAGTTTTATCACATTACCCCAATTTTAGCTAACCTGCATTGCCCCCCTGTTAGCTTAAGATGTGATTTTATGGTTCTGTCAGGAGTATACAAAATCATGCATGGACTTGCTCTCTCATATCTTTCAGATTTAATTCCCCCTTTGTTCCGGTCAAAAGCCTTCGCTCTGAAAATGCTGATCTAAAAGTGATCCCAAAAGCCAAGAAGAGATCCGCAGGTTCGAGAGTGTTCTCCATTCGGGCCCCGTTGATGTGGAATGCAGATCGAATCTCATGTGGAATGAGATTCGATCTGCAGCCTCAGTGGAAATGTTTAAATCTAAGCTTAAAACACACTTCTATTTTATAGCATATAAATAACCTATATTTTATGTTGACAATGTCCGTTAATTATTTGTTATTGCAACATCCATTGCAGCCTAGTCATCCTGGAAGGGGAATTACCTCAGGTGCAGTCCCTTCTCAAGGTTTCTTAATTTTCCTCGCGTTGAGGTTTTTTACTTTTTCCTTGCCCTCATGTAGGTTTTATATCAGGGGATGGTGTCATAATAGTCTGTGGTTAGCAATAATCTGTGGTCTGTGCAGCCCTTTGAGCTCTACCATTAAGTTTATTACGCTTTAACCAACTGACCGTTTAAGCCAGGGGTGTCAAACTCGTTTTAACTCGGGGGCCACACGATAGAACAAACATTTTGTCGGGGCCTGGACTAGTAGATTAAAGAGAAAGAAAAAGAGATAAAGAAATAAGGGAAAGAGGGAGAGAAAGGGAGAGAGGGCGGGACAAAGAAAGAAAGAGAGAGAGGGAGAGAGAGTGTGAGAAAGAAAAAATAAAAAGTTGTGAGAGAGGGAGAAAAGAAAGGGAGAGGAAGAAAGAAATCCAAAGAGAAAGAGAAAACGCGAAGGGGATGAAGAGAGAAAGAGAAAAGAGAGAAAGGGAAAAAAGGAAGTTAGAGTAGGGCTATACAAATAAAAATGACTTGACTTGACTTAAAAGACACAGAGAGAGAAAGAGACAAAGAGCACAAAAGGAAGAAAAAAAGAGAGACACAGAGAGTGAAAGCGACAGAGTGGGAGAAAAGGCGTGGAAAAGAAAGAGAGAGAGAGTGAGAGAGAAATAAATACAAGTACAGTGTCTTTGTGAGACGTTCTGACGTGAGTATAGTTTTCGGCACAACGCCGGCATCTATCGTCCATTCACAGGTTAAACCGTATGCTCCGCCTCGAGACTCTGTCACGTGACATGAGTTTGGGAAGATGGTCGAAGTTTTTGCTTCCGTGAAGTAAAGCTGCTACCAAAACAGCCTGCCGAACAGGGGAATTAACCACAACGTTATCACTTTGCTTCCCTCGTCTCTCTCGGAGTGTGGGTAAGACAGCGAAACCGGTAGCCGGCGAGCTCGTGGGCCAAATCTATACTTTCGCTTCAGTGGACTTTGAGATTTTTACCATGATAATGACACTAGCAAGCAGGCTAAATGCTAGCTGGGCTGTGGTGGCGTCAGGCTGTGTAGCAGCTGACGTTCGACATGCTTTCAGCGGCTGGGCCAAAATGCCGGAAGAGACAATATTTTCATTGGGTTTGTTTGTGTGCTTCCTAACAAGTCGAGGCTGAACGAGACGTTAGCTCCTGGTACATTGCTATATGGTGGACTATATCGTTGTATTCATGTATGTTTGTTAATGCAGCACACCAAAAAGCTGACAATGAACTAAGCGATACGTTGTTTGATTTTTTTTTTCGTCCATTAAAATGAGGTGTTTGTTTTTGCATGCAAGAACTGAGGGTTAATTCTCCCCTAACTCGACACTTCATCGCTCGTCGATTTATGAAAATAAACAACTGATTGTTAATACGATTGATATATTTTAAACCGAACACAGCCTGTGGAAAGAAAGAGTGTAAGTAAAGTCATGTTTATTTGTATAGCCTTTAATCACAAAGTGTCTGAAAGGGCTGCACAGACCACAGACTATTATGAAACCATCCCCTGATCTAAAACCTACATGAGGGCAAATAATACACATATATTGTCAACATAAAATATAGGTTATCCATATGCTATTGAAAATCAGTTTGCCTTAAGTTTAGATTTAAACATTTCCACTGAGGTTGCAGATCGAATCTCAGGGGGAAGAGCATTCAACAGCACCGGGGCCCGAAAAGAGAACACTCTTGGGATCACTAGTAGACCAGCATTTTCAGAGCAAAGGCTCCAGACCGGAACATAAGGGGAAATTAAATCTGAAAGATATGACGGAGCAAGTCCATGCATACTACTAACAGAACCCTAAAATCACATCTTAAGCTAACAGGGAGCCAATGCAGGTTAGCTAAAATTAGGGTAATGTGATCAAACTTTCTTGTCTTAGTTAAAAGCCTCGCTGCAGCATTTTGTACTAGCTGTAGGCTCTTGATTTTGGACTTCGGGAGACCGGAGAGTAGTGCATTACAGTAATCGAGACGGGAGGTTACATGTCTTTCATTAATTTTAGTACACTAGAAAACTACTGTCTAATACTTGTGTTAGTAGTTCAAAGAAAGGAAACAAATGCTTTTTTGCCATGACTAGATGAAATCGGCATTGAAAACGTTTGTGTATGTGTGATGGGTTACTACCATTGCCATTGCATGTACCGTGGTTGTATAATTTAATGTAAGGTTATTACATGCTCTCAATGTCCTGCCTTAAAGGCTTTGTTGCTCGGTTGGTTGGATCCCTCAACCACTAGAGCCCAGGGGTACCATTTCCTGTGTTGTGTCTTGGGCAAGTACGGACTGGTGGCGCCCATTTCTCGCCAGGACAACACGTTTCCAGTTCTATTGTGGTTTCATTTCTTAAAGAGACAGTTTGTATTATTTGACCCCTAGATGTAGCTCTATTGTCAAGTGCAACTGTAACTCACAGCTAATAATAAACATCTATCAATTTTCTAAACTCACAAGGGTCATGGGGAATTACAAACTAAGACTCAAATTGATTTAACTGCACCATTTTTATTCAAAGCCTTTTGCGAGGTTTTTGGTTCGCAGGGTACCCACAGCAGCAAAATAGTAGACAATTACAGTATGTCAGCTCCCTAGTTGAGGCTCATGTTGTGTAAAATTTTTTGAATATGATAGTTCGTGTATTTTTGCAATTTTTTTAAACCAGCGTTATTGTTCATGAATGACGTTTGAATGACGTTTTCTACCACTAGGAGGCGCTAAATAATCCCTTTCAATCTTCCAATGTTAAAAAACATTTAATAGTAACGTTAAAAAAATCCTGTTGGCAGATATTTTGCTCATTTCATATTTTAAAAACAAGTTTTTACTTTCTTTTGTTTTTAACTGCTGTTCAAAAGCGAATTGTTCAATCTGCAAAATGTATTTTTTCGCCTTGCATGATCATGATGTTGGAATGCATGTTGTTCTACTTGTAAAAATACTTGTATTTTCTGTCAAATACTTTGGAATGAGCTCTGATGTTCCTAGAAATTACATATGATGTGTCTAAATCATCGCATCCCATAAGTTATTTTTCAGGCAGAAATCAAAGTGGTTACAAAATTAGACGGTAACCCAAAAGCTGTTCAGCCAAGTTGGGTGGGCCTTCCTATTGTGTATCTCCATAATGAAATAGGTCAAGTTTTAATAATTACTTAATGTTTTGTGCCTCCATTAAATGTTTGATAAAATATTACCTATCCAAAACATTTACAATAAATGAGTGATCAATTTCAATGGATAAAACAAAAATATTGATTAACAAGACTGAGTGTTTTTTTGTTGTATTCATTCCTTAATAAATAATACCAACTTGATTATTCCAGAGTCATTATACTTTAGTATCCAGACACGGTGAAGTTTTGGACCCAGGCCTTCTCATTGAATTTCAATTCTGCTGATTGTCTTTTTAATGAGTAGTTTTCATGTTCTATACACATGTTGCAGAAATTCACCAGCACTGAAAATATTTTTCTGGTTGTGTAATATTGGAATTAGGTGCGGCACTAAAAGTTGTACTTTTTGTTATCCAGCCTAGTTATTTCAACTCCAATTGCACTAATGGAAAAAACTATTCAATTTTGTTTTCTGGGCTGCAGGGTTTCATCCCAGCTCGATGTCATGGCAAGTGAAGTCACCAAGGCAAGCAGCTCCAATGGTTATCCTATGAAGGCACAACTACAAATTATAGGTAAGTTGAGTGTTGTTGTGCTCAATTGAATAACCGTTAACAACATAACCCTTCATGGTAACAAATTAGTCTTTAAAAATTGTATTAGAAACAAATTTTATTAGTGAATAAGCCGGGCAATAGCCAAGTTCATACAAACCTGAGATTATTGTGTCCCAGATTTTAAACGCAAAGGACCACCAAGTTTTGGTCTGCCACCAGTTTCTCGGTAACATAATTGTCTTGTGTCTAACAATCTTCTGGGTTGCCCCATGCCCTCTGTTTTCTTGTTTCAGTGTTATCAGCAAAACTGAAAGAGAACAAGAAGAACTGGTTTGGTCCAAGTCCTTACGTAGAAGTGACTGTTGATGGCCAGTCAAGAAAAACTGAGAAATGTAACAACACCCACAGTCCCAAATGGAAACAGCCACTCACAGTGTAAGTGAAGGAGGGATGACCACAGATTGACTTGTGTTGAGTAAGCATATAAAGAGTGAGTGTTTCTTTTGTGATGGATGGATGGTATTTATGGCTATTATATAGTTGTTCTATTTCCGTTTTCTCAAAAGGTCACATCAATCATATTTACCTAAATATAGTATTCTTCACATTGATATTAATGTCAGCTGTTTCCAGTTATGTGTTTTTAAACCCATTTAAATCAGATCTGACGGGAAATGCAGAATTGGGTTTTGAAAGATGCTCTTCTTATTACAAAATAGTGTATTATTACATTAGCTGTTTTCCTGCCTATGCCAGCTCCCCCTATTTGTTTTAGAAAAACACAAAGGTTTTTCTGCTCACAATATACAGTGGGATACTGTGTAACAAGTTTAGTTTTTTTTTTGTAGGAATGTGCTAATTACACAACGGTTTGACCTTAACAATCATTTGATCCGTTGGTCGGTTGGATCCCTTAACCACCAGGGTCGGAGGCGCACCATTTCCTGGGGTGTGCCTTCGGCAGGAATAGTTTGGTGGCGCCAATCCCTCTCCAGACCAACAAATGAACCAGGGACCTTTCACGTTTTATGCAAATATGCTAACCACTGCACTACGGAAACACTAACCTATTAAATCTCCTGGGTCAGGGGTAGGTAACCCAAAATTTTAAAAGATCCATATTACACCGAAAAAATAAAAAAATAATTTGTCCTGAGCCGCATTAAATAAAAGCCTTTTATAAGCCTTATGCAACGCATGCTGTATGTATCTATATAAGCTATGTTAGCCTACTATATCCTCTGGATAAGGAGGCACCACGTGACTATGTGAAGGACTCCAGTTTAACTTCATCACAATATTAATAATTTACAGTATGTTTCATTGCTTTTACAAAATGAAAGAAATGCAATAAAGAAATCCATCACATCACACGACTCATCACAGGCAATTGAGTTCTCTGGCGCTAAATGTCCTTGATTTGCTGTTCGGTTATATTGCTTGCCGTTTTAACAGCCATTCAATGTCTTAGTAGGGAAGGCCTCGCGTTAATTTTCCACATCATTTCACTTTCACTGCAAACAGGTGTTCTGATATCTTGATTAATGACTCCTTCAATTAGTCACCATTTGTGAATGTTTTTCCCCACTTTATTATCTCCTGAGTTGCAACAAAACTCACGACAGTAGTGTAGTTTGGAAATGCAATCCACTTCTTAAATCTGTTTTTGCTCTTGTCCAATTTTGTAGAAGTGATGCAATCACACTTTTCTCTTACTTCCATTTGGATACTGTGCCGCAAATGTAGCATGCTTTCCCTGGAAAGTTCTTTCAATATTAATATTTTTGTTATTTGATAACTTCTTTCTACTAAGCAAAGATTCAGGACCCACCTCTTTTACTTCCGAATAACTTTAGCCAATAGTGAGCGATTCAAATGATGATTGACACATTTGTTAGGAAATCGGACGCCGATATGTATATATCTCAGCATGCACCACACACTACTTATTCTCTGGGGGGAAATCGAGACGACGACTTCTTACTGTAGTTGGGAGACCTGTTGTGACTCAATATTGATCCAAATATAAGATGCATCATATTATAATGCGCATGCTCAGCTTTAAGTCTTTTAGGTGTAAAATAATTTACTAATCCTTTAATCACACATAAACTTTATGCACAGCATTAATGATGCTCATATTTCTGTTGAGTGATACACTCATAATATTGAAGGAGGGAGCTTAATTATTATTTTTTTAAATCTGAACAGGATTGTGACTCCCTTCAGTAAACTGCTGTTTAGAGTGTGGAGCCACCAAACATTAAAGTCTGATGTTTTGCTCGGCATGGCCAAGTTGGACATCAGTGCTACACTCAAGTCCAACAACATGAAAAGTAAGACTTCCACATCACCTCCACATATTTTTAGTTTTAAATGAATCAGAGGATTTCTTTTTCTGGAGTGTTTCCTCGATCTAATTCTGAAGGCAACAAGCAACCTAAGGTTTCTATCCAAATTTTTTTCATCAGACAAATTCCTGCTTGAAAACGACACTTCAACATTTTTGACTGGTCTGACTTTGGACATGTAAAATAGCCCACCACTAGCTTGGTAAAATCGCAGACTAAGCTTTTATCACAAATTAACACCTGTTATAAAATGAATTTGTGAAAACTGCAAAGTAAGAAGAGAACATTGGTTGTAAAAGTACCGTCAATACTTAATTATTACATTTTTCTCTCATCTCTGTCCACTAGTTTCTGATGTGGTCCAGACCATACAGCTTTGTACCGACCGAGACCACAAAGATGTGGTTGGGGACCTTTCTGTCTGCCTTGATGGCATGACTGTTGATCCTGAAATGTTCGCCAAGGCTGAAGTCGATCACCAAAGTGAGTCTGAATAGTTGTCGCAGAGACCATTAACATTTTCCTGAGGTTTGAAAAAGGGGTCATTTGCTCAAACTGAAAAAAATCAAATGAATTATGAAGGCGTCAGTCAAATGCTTGAAAATTGAAGTCGTTAATTTCACGATATTCAGTCATCTTTAGTCCACTCTTAAATTCATAATTTTTAGTTTGTAACAGCTGTTAACATAGAAAGCATATTTAGATTCAGATGGTGTTTTAATAAATACCTTTGTTTATCGTGAACAAAATTGTTTTATTGTAAAATAAAACTGGAGCAAAATTATCTGATTAGACCATTATCATGTACTTACTGAAACATTCCTCAAAACTTACTCGGTTACATGATAAGTTTTTCTCAGGAATACTATCATGTAGCATTATTGTGGGATGGATCTATTCTGACTTTATTGTTCAACATGCGTGACCGTAAACTTAATACCACTAATACATTTCCTGGCCTTCAGGTGTATCAAATGGAGATTCTCGATCTAATGGAGAACATACCCCAAGGTATAGAAAATTGCTAACTCTTTATTTGAAAATTCCACACTTCCGGTTTAAGTTTAATTTATGCTAGAATTATCTCCAACTCAGACACAGTCGAGACAGTTCCCCTGCTGTGGACAATGTAGAGGCCCGTTCATCTCCCCGTGGACGAAGGTCAGGGACCGTGTCCGGTTCCCCTCTGGTGCCAGCAGGAAGTGTGCGACCTCGACGGCCACCCAGACCCTCCAGACCGCCTCCCCCAACTCCCTTCAGACCCACCTCTTCACCAGGTATGTTATTTTTCAACTTAACTCTGGTTCTCAAAACATTCATTTTTATATTAGACCGGGAAGGGGGGTGTCTACATCTTCAGTCAATGATTCTTATCCACCATCAGAAAGCAACTCAGACGGGAAACGTTAGTTGCCAACTTTACAGAAGAGAAAAAAAAAAATCACTCGTGCTGGATGAATCATGCCTTTTGATGGAAACATTCCGATGACATGCTAGATGTGCGACTCTTAGTGCACAAAACATATCTGACATGTTCTATATAATCATGCTCTGCACTAACCTGCAAGGCCTGTCTCTGAACTATTAAGTCATTCTAGCCCTATAATTAATTATCCGGAATGTTTTCTTTCACTGCTAAGTCCTAAAGGAAGGTGAAGTTTTGTGGTTAATAGACATATTAAATGTTCATAATGCACATTTTTACCAGTAGTTTGCTCCATTTCCTTGTTGCCTTTATTGTCATCACATATTTTTCAAAAATATTTCCTTGACAGTTTTACAGTATGCATTGCGTTATTTTAACTTGGCAGTTTGTTTTGTTTTGTAACCAAGCTCCTTTTTGTAAATTTGAAATAGTTTTTTTCTCTATTAAAATGAATGATCACTCCATAAACTTTTAATGCATTCGACCTTCGTAACATAATGAAAGAAAAGGTGGAGAATTTGAAGCTGCTTTAGTTTGGGTCAGCTTCCACTTCTTAAATTACTCAGAAAGGGGTTGAAAATTTGTAATTTGTTTAATTATGATACAATAAGCCTACCATAATTTTTTTTATACCAATTATTGTAACCCAAATAACAATGTCCTTTTTTTCCACATAGCATCCTCCAGCAATAGTGCCTCTGCAGCTGAAAGCAGTTATAGTCAGTCGAGTTCAGAGACCCCTGTGCGTTCTAATGTCCCAGGGCCCACATCTGCTCCAGACTCCAGTCCCTCAGCTGCTTTGGAACGGATCAATTCATCTGCACCATCTACTTCTGGACTTTCAACAACCAGACAACAAATGAGCAGCATCAGCTCTTCTGTTTCTTTGAGAGTCCCTTCTGCCAATTCTGGACCTTTGCCTCCGGGGTAAGGTGTTTTTTTTTAATGTATCGTTTAATTAGTTGTATTTTTTTATTAAAATCAAAATTTTTCTTGTTGATCTTTTTCTTTATTATTAATCTTTGTTGTCTGTTTCTATGACTTTAGCAAGATTCCAAAATCTTTTTTTTTGTTTTGTATGTTCAGAGATCTTTCTTATTTTATAAATGGAATCAAACAGGATATCAAATTAATTGAAGGTAAACTTTTGTTAGATTTTTAATATGTTCCAATTGCATTTTTGGGATGATAAGCAATTTCAGAAATTATTTTCTTATGTGAAGTGTAAATTAGAATTTACTACTGCATAAAATAGATAAAGAACAGACTGTAGCGAACTGCATGCAGAAGTGGACTGGGAAAATATTTTTAAGTTCTTAGCAGTAAAAGAAGTATAGCGACGCAAAACACTTAAAGGAAAGCACTTCTAAAGACATTGATTCCCCTTTTTATGTACAGTAGACCCCCAGGATACAACGTCAATCTGTTTCGAGGTTAGTGTAGTTGCTGTAAAGGGGGGAAGAACCTTCGGTAATGCATAATTACTGACTCTCGAACCCCAGGTACCTTGATAAAAACATGTAAATCACAAAATAGTCCATAGTATGTACGACTTTTGTGTAATGTACATGTATGTGATTAGATACATGTAAAGGAAAAATGAAATTTGATTTTGCCTTAGTTTTGACGTGACTTGAGCTGGTAAAGTGGAGTAGAGGGTTGATGCAGAGTGGGGTAGGAGCCGGTGACAGTGGAGTAAAAATGAAACTGAATTTTAAAACTTCCACTTGCAAGTATTGTCATGCCCTTGGAAGATTTACTTGTTTTTTCACTTTCTAATTTTAATAATAGTCATGATTAGTGATTGTTTTAGGGCCATGTGTCTTTGCAAGGGTAGCGATTTGAGTACCTTTTTCCTATGCCTTGCTAATCACAAGCTAAGTTACCAAGGTAACCATGTTTTTGCTTCACCTTTAACATTACCTTCTTGGAACGCGTGGCAAAAAAATACATTATTGTATCGCCGACTTGCAATATCTTGACGAAGAACATATTCTGAACAGAATGAAGCAAAAGGCATTCTGGGAAGTAGATCCGTCAATAGCATATCTGCATTTTAATGATGGCATGACACAAACCAATAGCAGACCAGCATTTTACATGATGTAGCTCAATGGGAGTCAGGCATCTGGGAGCCGTAAATGCTAGAACACCATAAAGTTTGTTTTTATACGTTTTTTGGCACACCAAATAATTTGTTGTTGATGTTGTGCAGCGGGGTAAATGCTGTAAAGATGGGCCCAAACAATCATCTTATTCCTAACAGTAAAGTGAAAAAGTTGTGTGGTGTGGTTTCTGTATCCCGAGGTTCTACCTTAAATAAATTAGACTGCTATATGTTCCTAATCTGCTGTTTAACTTATGGACTCGTTTGAATAATTAAGGAATTCAGTTGTCATTCGTCACTGTTTTTAATATTCAATTTTATCCTTAGGTATGATTTAAAACCAATTTTATGTGTTTCTAAAATTTCTGGCCCTGTTATTATTTGCCACCAACTTTTTACTCGTGAGTGGCAAGCGGCACCCAAGCAGTAGTGTCAATAGTCCTCTTCTCGATGTTATTAGTTAGATTGAACTGCAATCACAACAGTAATTGAATAGTAGTTATTAATGATTAGTAATTTCAGAGTTTACAAAGAAATACTGTAGAAATGCTAGTATAACTATCACATGCAATCTAAATTAATTTGGGCGAAATGTTACATTTTGAAATGTATCTTATCCTTACCTAAAATGCAACTTTCACTAAATAACCTGTAAACTAAAGTCTTGTTTTCTGTGTATCTTTCTAGGTGGGAGCAGAGGGTGGATCAGAATGGCAGGTTGTATTTTGTCGACCATGTAGAAAAGAAGACAACATGGGAGCGCCCAGATCCTTTGCCCCAAGGGTAAAAATTCCTTTCAATCATCTCCACCCCATGATTTCAGATTGTCTTATTGTATTCGGTATCAGACCAAAAATCATTCGATTTAAAAAAAAAAAAATGTATTTATTTATTTTAATTAATTTTTGACGATGGTCAGTTGTTTCCAATTGGCTACACACTTAAGCAGTTACATGTCTTCTCCCTTGAGCTGTACACGTTCATATTTCATTCCTGCCTGCTTAAAGAAATCCCTTCTCTTGGACAATTATGAGGGTATTTGCCCTATTAGTTTTGTGCCCTGTCGAACATTGTCTTTAGGTGGGAACGACGCGTGGATCAGATGGGCCGCGTTTACTTTGTCGATCACATTACACGGACAACCACCTGGCAACGTCCCACTGTGGAGACTGTGCGCAACTATGAGCAGTGGCAGCACCAGCGCAGGCAGTTGCCTGGTCAAATGCAACAGTTCAACCAGAGATTTATAATTGGGGTGAGATGTGACACAGTAACAGAAACAAAACTGTTAAAAAAAACGTTTAGAGGAAAAGTCGTAAATTTGTCACAAGTTCATCTTTTGTTATGGCTTTTCTTAATGTAGCAGGGAGACCAAGGGACAGCATCACAAAATAAGGAGTATGATCCTCTTGGAAATCTGCCAAATGGATGGGGTAAGATCTCTGTTACCTTTCTCAGCCACCATTCAATCCATACATTATGGATTACTGATCATTTGACAAACTGGCAGCCACACTTTCATCAATCTGCCCCAGGGTACATAAGTTGCTTACCACTCACTATGAAAGTGTGAATGTATGAGTGAATGAATAATGTATGCACAGTCAAGGTTTGAAAAATGTAAATATAATTCAAATGCATTATTATTATTATTAAATTGTCAGAACATCAATTTATTCTTTTACATCATTCACTTATGGGCTTCTTCTTTCTATCTTTATTTCAACCTGTTTATGACAACATCTAAAGCTAGTAGTTTTACTCTGAAAATATTGTATTGACTGCAGCCTATTGGCTAGCATTGACAAGGTAATGTTAATCAATTGTCAATATTTATTGGTCCCATGATGTAAAATTGTGAATATAGTATCTAATTTAAATGTAGATCACCCAAATCTAACCTCAAAATTATTTTTGTTCTTTTTTTGTTTTATCAATATTTTGTTCATTTGATTTGTGTTGTTTTGTTCAGAAAAGAGGACTGACAACAATGGAAGGGTATATTTTGTGCATCATCCCACTCGGTCGACACAATGGGAAGACCCACGGTCACAGGGGTTAGTAACTGTACTACTTTTCTTGTAGCGCTAACTTTATTTTTATTTTAGGTACCTGTCTAAAATGTCCGTTGAGTCTGTTTGTATTGCTATTCTGTTTAAAACTCTTTATAATACACACACGATTTATTTTTGTAGGTTGATAAATGAAAAGCCACTTCCAGAGGGATGGGAGATGAGGTTTACAGTCGATGCCATTCCATATTTTGTAGACCACAACAGGAGAACTACCACTTACATTGACCCTCGCACTGGAAAATCATCACTGTATGTATCTCTAGAACTTTCAGAATTCAAATACAGAATCAGTTTCTGTGAGTCACATGGTTTATGTATGTCCTAAAGATTGTTTGAACATAACCAATGATTTTTAAGTACTTGTTTCTGGCCAGACAGCACGGTGGATGGGTGGTTAGCGCGATGCCCCATGGTGGGTTCAGATGTTCAGGGTTCAAGTCCAGCTACCGCAACTTCCGCGCGTGGAGTGTGCGTTTACTTACCTTGCCTTTGTGGGTTTCCTCGGGCACTCCAGTTTCCTCCCACATGTCAGGTTAATTGGCCGGTCCAAATTGTCCCTAGGTATGAATGAGCGAGCAAACTGTCTGTCCCTGTGTGCCCTGCGACTGGCTGGCAACCAGTTCAGGGTGTCCCGTGCCCACTGCCCGAAGATAGCTGGGATAGGATCCAGCACCCCCGCGACCCTTCTGAGGATAAGCGGTGCAGATAATGGATGGATGTTTCTGGCCAATGCAACAATGCTATTATTGCTTCTCTTTCTTACTTAGAGCTGGGATATACATCATATCTTTTTAGTAATGAAATGAAATGAAATGATCTGCATTTATATAGCGCTTTTCAAGTCAATGACTTCCTTTACAATGTGCTCCACATTTCCCAATAGCGGCCTTGCAGCCATGTAAGGCGCCAGCCTGCTTATTGGGGGTATTAGGGGTTCAGTGTCTTACCCAAGGGCACTTCGACATGTAACACGGACGAGCCGGGATTCGAACTTTGATCTCTTGTTCCCAAGACAAGCGCTCTACCTCCTGAGCTACTGGTGCCCTAGTATACTTTTGTATTTCTTGTTGTGGGTGAAAAGTTGCTTCACCTGTAATGGAACTGTTTTATGTTTAGCAAGTGCTATCTGTGTAATAGTTCACATCCCTCAGAGGAAACGCCTCTGGCTCATAGCTGGAGTGTTGCGTCTACTGTTTTCTGGTTCCAGATTTCATAAAGAAGCATCTACAAATTGGCATTTAAATGTCATGATTTCAGAAGTGAGCTACTGTCTACAATCAGGATCAGTTCCACCAATCGATCTAAGTCAGATTAGTTGTAAAAATAAATTCATTTCAATTATGCCATCTGCTGCCAAGCAATTTTCCCTTTAAGCTGCGCGCGTGCGCAATCACGCACTGCCCGCACATTCTCGGCGCACAAGAAAATCTATCCAGCGCAATGTTCCCTCTAAGCTGTTACTACCCAGAGCTTTTCCGCGCACAAGAGAATCTAGCCAGCTCAAAAAAATCAGGGCTCGAAATTGCTAATTAAGAAGCGAATTAAGTCAGAGTTACAGTGCATGAAGGTACAAATACAAGGGTTCCCCTGACGTTGTGTTCTAAATGCGGTAAGGTCGGAGTAGAACGAAGTTGAGTAAAGTCAGTAGAGTTTTTCGAGAACCGGCTTCTTCGGCTCGGCTCACTAAAAAGAACCGGCTCTTTCGGGTCGTAAACGGCTCTTCAGGTTGTGTTTGCTTCTTTCATCCCTATATGACCAAATATTATGTAAAATTATGCACAAAATGACTTAAGGGAAGGGGGAATAGAACAAAAAGAAAAAAAATACCAAAATGAAAAAGTACTGAAAAGCTGAGAAAAAAGAAACAAAAGGTAGAGAAAAAAGAAGGAAAAATTCAGGAAAAATCCAAAAAAGAAAAGAAAAGAAAGAAACAAAGGAAAAAAAGTAAATAGAGAACAAAAAGAAAAAAGTAACAGCTAGGAAAAAAATAAACACAATGAGATTTTTTTTTTAAAGAAATTCAAAAAAATAGAAAAAAACACAGAAAAAAGAAGAAAAAGTTTGTGTTGCGTTCAAATAATTTCCAATTATACCAAGTCAATCTTGTTGCCAACATTGTACTTCCACTAAAAAATGTGATTGAATACAGTTGTGTATCGTGCAACCGACTAAATAAGCCCCCAAATATGTTAGTATTATGCGACAAAAGATACCAGGAAAAAAAAAATGGAAATCTTGTGAAAGAATTGTTAAAACAAATGACGTTTGTAGGCCCTACAACCTTCGCAATAATACATTAGTCAATTCATTCAAAAGTGAAAACGTTTTTTTGCATTGCCGAAAACTCAACAAAATGTAACATGATGTCATTTTTGGACATGATTGATAATGACTTAGTTGCCACACTTGGAATTGCTGTTGCTCACCGACTTTGTGTGAACGCTCAGACCTGTGGAAAATTAAAGGGAACATTGCTGCCAAGACAGTACCTAGTTAATGAGTGAAGTAGTAGATCGCTGTATAGGAGTGAGATTACGGCTGCCTGCCAAAATTGTCATATGCAGAGCCCGGACAGAAATTGAATTTAAAAAATGTCCAATTGTTGGGAAAAAAAAGAGTATCTGCTCACTGTGGTCATATGTCCAGGTGGACATGAGTCACAGGTTATAAATCGGATGTTAAATGTATAGCATATACCGTATGTATAAATGTAACCTGATTATTTCACATAAACTGAACTTATCCTGTTTCCAGTGAAAATGGACCTCAGATCACCTATGTCCGAGACTTTAAAGCCAAAGTTCAATACTTCAGATTTTGGTGCCAGGTACGAAGCTCAACAGGAAATAACATTTGCATGCAGATAACCTGTTCAATCTTTTGTACATATTGTATTTTTTGATGCATTAGAATATGTGCTATTCTTCTACTGTGATATCCTTTGTTAATGTGACCATAACATGTTGGAAGTCTGGATTAACCATATAAGAATAGTGGGAAAAACAAAACAACTATAAAACCTATTAAAAATAATTGATTGATTTTTCGTAGACCTTTACATAAGAGCCCGAGTTAAATTTGGCCGTTGAGAATATGCATTATTTTTTCCTGATGTGGTCCATCAAGGCTTGATAAGGTGATTTAGCCACTTTATTTTTTTTTGCCAGTTTTGTATGTAAATAAGAATATTTTGCATATCATTACTTCTAGGCTAGAAAAGAGGTGGCAATATTTCATAATTTGACTAGACTATTCAATTAAGTTCAGTCATTAAAAAGAACTCATAAGAGCTTCCCACATTGTTTTCATGTTATTTTTTCTTTTCAGCAACTGGCAATGCCTCAACACATCAAGATCAATGTTTCACGGAAAACTCTTTTTGAGGACTCGTTTCAACAGGTAAGATGATGGGCTGGTCATGTTAGTGTAAATACATTTCAACATCTCTAAGTTGTTTTGAGGAATCATTAGCCATTTTATGGCATGTGTGCTTTATGAAATCATTGTCATAACAGATTTAGAAGTCTTCCTTTGTTCTATTGTGGTCGTGGCATGTGGCACATACGGTAGTTCCATATAAGATTACAGAAATCTAACCATAATTTTAGATAATGAGCTTCAATGCTCAGGATTTGCGAAGAAGGCTGTGGATTATCTTCCCTGGAGAAGAAGGGCTCGACTATGGAGGCGTTGCCAGGCAAGTACAAAACAAGATTGGACAATTTTTGGGGTAATTTTGCTAGGTACACAAATGACTTAAAGACAAATGCATCCATATACCTCTATAGGGAAAATGTTTTTAGTGGGACACACTTAGTACAGAGTTGTCCAAAAGGATTTTGACTAAATTAAATTTATTGAGGCAATTATTATTTCTTTTTACTTTTCATTCTAGCAGTGACCAGATTTTTGTTTATTTGAATTTAAGAAGTTTTGTCTTTGCAAAGAAAGATCTTTCATACTTATTTTCAGGGAATGGTTCTTCCTGTTGTCCCATGAAGTCTTGAACCCTATGTACTGCCTTTTTGAATATGCTGGAAAGGAAAACTACTGTCTTCAAATTAATCCTGCTTCGGACATAAATCCCGATCACCTTAAGTACTTCAAGTTCATTGGCCGCTTCATTGCAATGGTTTGTTATAGTATTTTATCAGTTGGAATGTGAAGCAAGGATTTCAGAAATATTACAATAAAACTCCACTTCTATTTCTTTTTAGGCACTTTTTCACAGCAAGTTCATAGACACTGGTTTCTCATTACCATTTTACAAGCGCATCTTGAACAAGCCTTTGGCCCTCAAAGACCTAGAGTCAGTCGATCCAGAATTTTATAACTCCCTCATTTGGATCAAGTAAGTTCTGAATACTTATCTTTCTCAATATGTATACATTAATCCAGCTAAATTGCTGTGTGTTTGCACAGTATTGCATATTTCACGTTGTTTTTAAAATAATACATTTTAGGAAAATTGTTAAAAATGTTTGAGGTGTGTTGATACATTTAATACACATGTTTAAGAGGTAAAATTAAAATTGTTAATTCTTATTCTTTCTTAAACGTATTTCCAATGTTATTTTTTTTCCTGTACGTCAAGTACCACAAAATATTTGGTTTGTCTGATGATTGTCCTTACTCTCCCACAGAGACAACAACATTGAAGAGTGTGGACTGGAAATGTTTTTTTGCGTTGACAAGGAAATATTGGGGGAAATTACTACGCACGATCTAAAACCTGATGGAGGAGAAATCCAAGTTACCGAGGAGAACAAAGAGGAGTACATCAGGTGGGCATTTTTTGGATTCTGATTCATAATCCTACTTTGTACGCAGGACCAAAGCAATTACTGTTGTTGAAATGAATGTCAACATTTTCATGCGTTCCTATTCTGTTTTGTCAAATGCAATTATTCTCTATGCATTTTAGGCAGCACACTGATTTTCTTATGAATGATCTTCATTTGCTCAAAATCAATCTAAACAGCCTTTTCTAACACTTTCATTAAAATAATTCTGTTTTGTGCTGTGCATAGGTTGGTAGCAGAGTGGAGGCTGTCAAGAGGTGTGGAAGAGCAAACCCAGGCATTTTTTGAAGGCTTCAACGAGGTCCTGCCACAGCAGTACCTGCAATATTTTGATGCCAAAGAACTTGAAGTATGGGCACTCGAAACTGCATTATTTTTTATAAAAACAACGATGGGAAATTGAATCATTTTGCTTTTTTTATCATTAATGCTGCTTATAAAATATAGATATGGTTAGTGTATATATAGGTTTTGTGGGGGGTATAATTCAGCATCTGACTAAAAGGTTTTTGCATTCATGATTTTACAGAGCTTTTCTTCCTGCAGGTAATGCTCTGTGGGATGCAGGAGATAGATCTTGCAGATTGGCAACGGAATACCATCTACAGGCACTATGCTCGTGGCAGTAAACAGATCATGTGGTTTTGGCAGGTCGGCACCAAAACTATTGAGCTTTTCTAAACAGGAAGTTGCTTTATGTTTTGACACATGGAATTATTACCCCGGTGTTACCTTTGCAGTTCATAAAAGAAATGGACAATGAGAAGAGAATGCGGTTGTTGCAGTTTGTTACTGGCACCTGTCGTCTGCCTGTCGGAGGATTTGCTGACCTCATGGGTAATATTTTTTGCCCGGTTTTAGGGGGACAGAGGAGATCCCTTTCCAGTGGGACCCTTTGTCAACACTAACGTATTTTTACACAAAGCTTTTGAAGTAGAAGCTAGAAAACATTTTAGCGTTTATAATGTGATATACCGATGGGTTCTGTTGAAACTCCACAAGTACTGTAATTAGCAATATTTTGATAGCTAGAAACGACTATTTTTAGAATGACCAGATCAAATACCTAAAGTATTTGTGTCCCATGTGCTTTATTCTATAGGAAGCAATGGTCCCCAGAAGTTCTGCATTGAGAAGGTGGGAAAAGAAAATTGGCTTCCTAGAAGTCATACATGGTGAGCGCCCTCATTTAAGATGCTTAACTGTTACCTCAGGCAAGCAACTTACAAAATGACCGAGTCAATATTATTTATCCATCTATCCATCCATCATTGTCCGCTTATCCGGGATCGGGTCAGAGGAGTAGCAGCCTTAGCAAGGAAGCCCAGACGTCCCTTTCCCCAGCCACTTCATGTCAAGTCATATTTATTTGTATAACTCTTAATCACAAGGAGTCTCAAAGGGCTGCACAGACCACAGATTATTGCAAACTATGACTATTATTACACCATCCCCTGATCTAAAACTTTCATGAGTGCAAGCAAAAACTCAAAAACCTTAACATGAGGAAAATAAACAAATCTTGAAGGGACCGCACAGGAGATAATCCCCCTTCCCAGGATGACCAGGCTGCAAACTATGTTGCAATAACAAACAATAAACAGATATTTTCAACATGAAATATAGTTCATTCTTACATCCAACTCATCAGATACGATCCTGAGGCGCTTCCGGGCCAGCCTAGAGACATAGTCTCTCCAGTGTGTCCTTGGTAGCCCCTGGGGTCTCCTGCCGGTGGGAAATGACCGAAACACCTCCGGGGGGAGGTGTCCAGGATCCTGATGTGATGCCTGAGCCACCTCACTTTCTCCTCTCAACGTACAGGAGCAGCGGCTCTACACTGAACCCCTTCCGGATGACCAAGCTTTCAACCTATTTCTAAGGGAGAGCCCAGCCACTTTGCGTTGGAAACTCATTTCAGCCACTCTTATCTGGTATCTTGTTCTTTCGGTCATAACCATAGGTGAGGGTGGGAACGTAAATCAACAGGTAAACCGAGATCTTTGCCTTTCGGCTCAGCTTCTTCTTCACCACGACAGACTGGTACAGGGTCCGCACAACAGTAGACGCTGTACTGATTCGTTGGTCGATCTCCCGTTCTAACCTACCCTCGGATTGGTCCACAAGTTTTCTCGCCAGGACGCAGGTTATCGGGGCACCCCTCTTGAGCAAGGCCTGGTGGGGTCTGCTGGCGAGCGCCTGGTGGCCAGGTCTATGCTCACTGGGTTGCGGCCAGGCTCAGGCCGACGGGACAACGTAGGTCCCTCTTCCCATGAGCAAATCACCTGTGGGAGGGGCCAAAATGGCTGGGTGGGTTGAGAGCCGTATGGTAGCCAACGGCGGGGTCCTTTGCGTACCGATCCCCGGCTACAGAAACTGGCTTTTTTTTTCAAAATAATACCCGCAACAAAAATTCTAATCTTTTAGGGGGATTGTGTAAATAACAGCAACCCTATTTTTTCCATAACGAAACATTTTTAAGTAATCTACACTGAAAATGCTGGTTTTGTTTTTTCTGGAACTGTTTTTATTTTATTTTTTGAGTACTTAATTCCAATTTTGCATACTTTAATGTAAAGTGGTTTGATATAAAGAAACTGCACAACATTTGCCAAGAGCCTCGACAAGCAATTCAATTGTTTAATGACGTGAAGCAATGGTCCTCAACCTTTTCTGTGCAAAGGACCGGTTCATTGTCTGACAAAATTTTTATGCCCTGTCCCAAGGGAAGCATTACACATATTTTTTGTTTATCTAAAATAATAATACTGATGACAACAAAAAAATGTATGATATTTCAAATGACAATATTTATAAAAATAAGCATAAATGCATGTAGAACATTTAGATTTGCTCGTGTAGCACATCAAAATTGAGTGCTCAAGGGCACGGGGAGTACATGCAAATTGTACACAAAAAGGACAGTAGTTGGAATTGAATCTGGGACCTGAGGCAAACCTGCTAACAGCAACACACAAGTCACTGTCCTAATGTTTAATGCAAAACGTCCCATCAATCAGTGTGCCAAGTACTTAAAAAATACAAACTCACCGAAAGAACCAACCCTGCGAAAAAATTCTTAGTGTTATGTGTTGTCTGTGCTGTGTTCTTGACTTGGGGATCCATGATTCCTCCAACTTAGTTGGCCAAAAGTTTTACCATTGCGCCAAGTTTGCTCACAATTGTCCTAGCATGACGTAGTTGACCATTCTCCAGGATTATTGGCTACAAGCGCAAAAGTTTGGTTTTATTCATCCTTTACTGTATCTATGGCAGGCTGGGATCTTTGTTTTTAACGTTACAGTTGTATTGCCAAACTGGCAAGTGCGCCCGCTTGTGCGAACCACACTGATTTTTATTCAAACATACCAACTCAATGCCCCGGTTCGAGTTCAGTCTGAAATGTAGCAGTGTCAGTAAAACCACAATAGGTACAAAGTAATAAAATTGACTTTTCTTTCCGTGCTGTCTGATACCGGTCCATGGCCAACCACTAGCATAAATTGCCGATAAATTGGTGCCCTCCTAATTAAATGCAAATGTACGCAATCTCATTTTCCTACTGTCCTTTTCACAGTTTCAACCGGTTGGACTTGCCACCCTACAAGAGCTACGAGCAGTTAAAGGAGAAGCTGATGTTTGCCATTGAGGAGACTGAGGGCTTTGGGCAGGAGTGACGCTTTGAAACACCTTCGGCGCTCAAGCGCCAGGTACCAGGATCGAGACAGCCAGGTTAAAATTGGGGACCCTTCTGTGCATTTACTCAGGAGTGCTCCACACCCGGTGCTTGCATTTTTTTTAATTGCATGCACCGCAAAAGCAAACACTTGGAAATATTTTCAAACCAAATCAAGTAA
Organism: Urocampus carinirostris; assembly: GCF_059441175.1. Lineage (NCBI taxonomy): Eukaryota > Metazoa > Chordata > Actinopteri > Syngnathiformes > Syngnathidae > Urocampus > Urocampus carinirostris. The sequence goes on along the minus strand of NC_142351.1, from coordinate 34,818,920 downwards.
AAAAAGCCAAATCAATCCCCTTATTACATATGGGGGTGTTTTCTTTCACTCCTAAACAATTTAAAGTCACTGAGCATTGTCTAACTGGCATCATCAGGTGACAGTGTTGGACTATTGTCTTGTTGCTTCTTTGACAATTAGTCAATGCTATGCCAAGTTAACTTAGTCCCCAAAATAAAGCAGAATTTATTGTTGGGTCTTGATCACTGTTATCACCATATTGATTGTAATGCTTCTCACCTGCTATAGTAGCTTGGCTCATGCCTTAAAGAAAGGAAAGAACAAGGATGCAGCACAATAAAGCATCACTAGTTGTTCATCACACTCATTTGGGAGATGACCCATAAGAATCCCTGAATAGTTCTTTGGTTGTCAGACCATAGTTAGTTGTATGTTTCCTGTTAGAGCCTTACCACGTTGGGAAAGTTGAAAAGAAGTCCTAGTTTTATAGGAACATAGTTTTGCCCTCATTTTGTGAGTAGGGCAAAGGTCCCATACTCATTACATTTTCAAATCACTTGTGCTATTGATTTTTGTCAAAAGCTTAGCCTTAATGGGTTATGTTTTATAAAGTGAAAAGTTTTCTTTACAAAAATGAAAGCCAAGCCAACTCTAGTTAATTTGTTGTATCTATGCCCACGTAAATACACCCTGTTTAAAAGAGACTAAATGGATGTGAAATTATTCAAACATCTCCAAGAATTGTATTTAAAAACATTAGCTAATTAATAGTGATGTTTTAACAGTATTTTTCAACTGCAAACTATTTGGGATAAGAAATTAGCTTGACATAAGCAGTGTCTATGTCTTCATTTTTGAAGATATGATTTTCTTTAGACACCAAATAAGTGTTGTGACTGGACATCATTAAAAAATATATATTCTAACAGTGTTTTTGAAAATGCGTGATAAATGCAGAGTAGGAGATAGAAAATAATTGAACTAACATATAAGATACACACCCGTTATCAAATGAGACACCATCATGTTGGATTTTTCAACATTAACCATACATGTGACCCTAAGACCTTGATCAGGAGAAATTTTTTTGAAAGAGGAATTTTTAATCAAAGTAAGTTGTATCAGTTGCAGTTTGGATTATTGGGAAATGCTTTGAAAGTACTATCCCAAAACCTTAGTATTTGAAAAACAGGTGTGTAGACTTTCTATATGTAGATAATAACAAATCTTAACACACTTTTCTGCTTATTTTACTTGCAGTCGTTAAGGATTTCAGTACTTCCAGGTTTTAGGATTCTTGCTTGTAAAACTCAATTTATTTGTAAATAACAATGTGTTTTTTTTGTAATTAAAGAAAGAGATTTATGGTATAACTATTTTTTATTTTGCTTTTTTAATTTCTCCTGCATATGGAACATGTGTGGGAATAAAACAACATGGTCACATATATTTAAAAAAAACCTCCAATCAACCCAATAAAAATTGTGTTCCTTTGTATGGCTTGCGTATTGTTACAATTTGGAATTGTAAGGTCCCCTGTTCGAGACCTGGTGGAAACATTTGTTGGCCTGGAGAGTGATGGGCACCGCCAGGCTGTAATTGCCGAAGACACACCACGGGAAGTGGTGCTCCTAGTGGTTAAGGGATCCAACCAACCCCAACCTTATAGAATATGCCTAAAGAAAGGTAAATACATGTATTTTGATTTTTCTGGGGGAGACAAAATTTCCAATGAGTTAATTTTATTGGACAGTAGATTATGATGTTTTAAATTCTCCTATTTTTCTTACACATATTCATCTTTATAATCTAACAGATAGAATAATATTATGTTTGCCACTCCAGCTACCAAATCTTTAGGAAATTGTCATATGCAACAAAAATGTATCTCCACTAATAGAAAACTTGAGTCAAAGGCTGCGTCCCATTCTTCGCACTTTCACTCGCTATGTGCCCTAGTCACTCGGTTTGCGCGTTCACGTGAAAATGGGGTGTGTCTCGATACTCTCAAGACCGAGGCAGAAGTGCCCTCAAACCAAGTCGTAACCACTTCAAGACCGAGGGGGCTCTCGACCTCACTTGGCAGCGAAGTGACTACCCAGAAGGCTTTGCGAATTCTCAATATCAACAAACATGCCCGAAAAGGAACCACACAAATGTAAGTAGTTTTCCACAACCACGCATGTATTTGCAATAAAATGTATTGAGATATCTTAGTTAGACGTAAATGCAATAGAAAATCGTATTTTCGCGTTAAAACACGAACATTGCAAAATCGCTACTTTACGAAGTGCACTAATCTACCAAGGGAGCTGGCAAAAAAAAACCTTCACGCTACAAACTGTAAAGTAGGATAACTGTGCAGAAAATCACGGTTCAGCCCATCCCTGTTTTTATCTTAAACGAGTCGTGCTTTTCATGTACATGGCCAGTCGCTAAAGGAGCATAGTCAGAATACCGTTCTGGACATAAGCGCTTGTTTACTGCACACAATTTCGGGTGTCGTGTTTTATTTACAATATGATTCTTTCATGTGAGATCAGAATGCATTAGTTTTCATCATGCATTACGAGTAATGTCTCCGAATTTCACGTGGAAATACAGTTGAAACAAACTACTATCACATAGTTCACGGTCTTCTCTGTAAACACATATTAAGTGAACGAATTACCTTCTCAAAATGTTGTCCAAATGTGGAGACAATTCTAAAGCATATGTGATGCTGGCCAATAGAAGGCTCATACAGCCATAAGAATAACATGTCAATTTCATGTCTCACATCAACTAGTTGAGCATCGTATACACAGTTGTTTTTGTACAATACATCAGCATTAAGTAATTCTTGTTTTTTCCACCCAACCTAAAGGCCATTGTAGAACGTCCCGTGGAAGAGCTGGTCACCATCACAGCTACCACGCCATCCACACCACCGGGCACGTCGTTGGCACCTTCTAATCCGGCGCCAAACCCCAAATCACCCAGAAAAAAAAAGGAAGCACGATACACTCCTTGACTTTTTGAAAGTGGAGTCTGCCGGAGTGAGGAAAAGTCTCGAAGAAACTGTGGCCAAAACTGAGCGGTTCCCGTCCTTTTTGGGAAGCTCGTGGACAAATTTCCAGAACAGTGACATCTCTGCAATGTTTCCCTTTGTTTTATAAAAGGAAAATATTTTTTTTTATTAAGAACTCAATGAAGTTCCAGTTTGTGTTTTCCAGCTTCATGGAAGTATTGGTATATTTTTGTTAAAATTTGTGACACATTATTTATTTACTATTATGTATTTTGGCCCAATGTGAGTTTGTTTTTCTGAAAGTAAAGTATTATTTAAGCTGGAGTGATTTGTAGTTGTTTTCTGTCCAACAGTCACATAGTTCACACGCAGTATCTCACATCATTATGAAATAAACCACCAAGGTGTTACTCAAAATGAAGATGTTTATTGAATAGTAATGCAGAAAAGCACATAATGCAAATGTGGGTCTGACTTAAAGAGCCTAAAATATGGCTTTTGGGCAATTTATTCCATATTAACTGTGGACAATTCTTTGTACGGTGGACCTGGGAACCCTGAAGACCCGTGACACCACACGGTAGGACAGAGCGTGGGCCAGCCAGTACACGTAGATCAGGACCTCCAGCCATGGCCCTGTTCCCTCTTTAGCAGCTCCTGCAGGGCCCACATAACCTTCTTGCTCAACCTTAAGTCCTGAATGAGTTCTGACTCCACATCCAACCATAAGCACAGGATGGGAACATTCCTGTCCAACCTGTCCATGCTTATGGGACAGCCACTCTGGAACACAATAGAAAACAAACATTTTAGACATAAATGTGGGCATAGAAAAGAAAAAGACCGCTTTAACTGTGATGTAAGCATCATGAAAAAATGTTGAAATTTTTTTGGTTTGAACAAATTTATTGACACTAATAACAAAAAAAACAATCATGACAATCACAACAGCAATCAAGCACATTCACAATATTATATTCCAATATGATGTTATTAACAGCAAACACAATGTGAGGGTTTGAACAACCCTTCTCGAAAATCCTATTTGCAATCAAGCATATTCACAATTTCATTATATGATATCTTTGTTAGTGTCAATAGATCTGTCCAAGCCAAAGTCGATTGTCTTTTTTGGTCTGAACAAATCCCATGACACCAACAACAGAAAACAATCATGACCAAACAACAGCAATCAAGCACCTTTTTTATATCCAATGACAACTCTTTTGAATTAAATTCCTTATGAACTAAGGTTTTTGGGTCGTACAGGGAAGTTTGGTGACGATATTATGTCAGCTAAAGGGTCAGGTGGACTGTTCTTGTGTTTGTTTACGTTTCGTCATGTCACAGATTCAAGACCCCTACTATATGTCATAAAATGGCATTAAGATACTAATAAGTAGATTGCCATTTATGTCTACACAAACATAGGGTATTATGTGAACGTGCATTGTATGTTAACTCTTACTGTATTTGACCGAACGGGTCAATTTTTTTTAATGAGTGTACGTACCTTGTAAAGATGAATCAGCACTACATAGCGCCGAAGCTGTCTTCAGTATAGCACATTTCTCCTCCGTTGATTGGAGACACGGAAAAGATGATTAGCTTTCAGGCAATCGGTAATAACACAGCAGTAGCGGGCATTTTTAACGTTGCACGAACTCTCCAACTGACACACTACAGGTTGAGACTCGAGTTGTTTACATGTGACGTAGACCAATACGTCACTGAGGTCTACAGCCAATTAATATTACCGCCATCTCCTGGACAGGGGTGGAACCTTGCAAGTCTTGTCCAAACCGTCTCCGCTTTGCACTTCACTCGCGGAGGGCACTCCTCTTCGAGGGACCTCACTGGAGGGTCCTCAGGGCCGAGTGAGAGAAATGGGATTGGGCCAAACTGTGTGCAGGTGGACAGTTTCTAAACTACAATTATGTATTAAAAAGAAACTCTTAGTATATTTTAATATGCCATATAAACAATCTTTACCTGTTCCACACACACCACACAGAGAGTTTGCCATATTAACAATTTGTTGCAAAGTTTTAATGTAAAACTATATAATTATTGCACATCAAGTATACACTACTTAAAATAGATTATTTTAAACTCCCATAGAGCATAAGATGAAATGAGTTCTGATGTGGCTGTAAATATCTACTGCGATGCATCCTCTTCAAGCCCTTCTACTCCAATGGCAGCCATGGTTAACGCAGCTCCACTGCCTTCATCTGTTGAGTCCCGCTCTCCCTCACCATCTGCCCCCTCGATATCACCTTCGCTGTCCTCATGTCTGCTGGTCCTCAAACTCGCCTGCCTTGTAAAACGACTGCAGCCCCTTGTTCTGGTTCGCGTGTCCCCTCTGTCCTTCTCTGCGTCCTGTACCGCTGTCTCGCCATTATGCGTCTTTCCAGCCGCTGAACATTTGTGGTCTCTGTAGTAACTCTGTCTGGAGAAGCCTTTATTGCAGGTAGAGCAGCGGAAGCGATAGTTGTCCGTATGCGACTGCTGGTGCTCAAGCATGTGAGCCCTGCGACTGAACGCCTTCTGGCAGAACACACACTTAAAGGGCTTGAGTCCTAGAGGTAAGGGGCATCAATGGAATGAGAAATAATCAGAACGTAGGCATGCCATGGACACCAAGCACACTGAAAAAAAGTCCACTTAAAACATTTTAAAAACTCTTGTGGAACACATGGTATGTTTTAAGTTAATTTCCTTTGGTACGCTGGCAGATCATTTTCCTTATTCTAAATATTTTTCCCATTTTAAGATTCAGATATTTTTGGTATAATAAGAAAAATACATTTGCCTTTTAACTCACCTAAAGTGAGCAAAATTATATTAATCTGTGCAATTGAGCAATCCATGAGGTGCACACAACAAGGCACTTAAAACACAATAAGGTACAAAGATGACAAACTATGAGATTCAAACTGACCAAACCGCACCGTTGAATGTAAATTTAAATAGTCAGCATTTATATAGCACCTTTCAAGTCAATGAAGACCTCCCAAAGTGCTTTACAATATGCTTCACACTTACCCATTCACACACGCTCACATACCAATAGCAGTGTCAGCCATGCAAAGCCGGCTTATCGGAGGCATTAGGGATTCAGTGTCTTGCCCAAGGACACTTCGACATAACATGAAGGAGCCGAGAATCAAATCTGTGGCCACATGATCCTAAGACGAGTGCTTTACCTCCTGAGCTACTGCCACCACATTATTTTTCTCTGGTTTTAAGGCAGCCCTTAGCAAGGTTTTTATTTTTTTGACACGCAAGATGGTTGAATATTATATCTGATCACTCTAGGTGAGACTCATATAAAATAAATCCAAATTTCTGCATCCTACTGATTGTTGAAAAAGTGCTCATTAACATTATATTTAATATGATTTTGCTTATTATTCAAATTAATTTCGTTTTTTATTGAATTGAGTTTTTTCAACACATTGAGGCAATAATACACAATGTCCCTTTAAGATTTAAATATTTTCAGTAAAATGGGGAGGATATACTCAAACTTGCAAATGGACCTACTGCTGTTTTATCGGAAGATTTTGCTGACTTTAAGTAGTGTTTCTATTATTTTAATACATTTCTCCTTGTTTTTATATGAAAACCAGAAAACTAATCTTTTAAATGTCGGATTACTTTCCCCATTAGTAAACAAGTTAAAATGATGTAAAATAAGTCTTAAAATGATTTGCTGGTGGCAGATTATTTTTTTCTTTGCACTTGTGAAGTGAGGAAAGAATCTATGAATCTATGATCTTCAGTATGTTTTCATTTTGTAGTTAACACAGTATGGTACAGGACACATGTGCAATAGAGCCAAAGTAAAAAAAAAAAAAAATATATATATATACTGACCTGAATGCGAGAGAATATGTGCTTTCAGCTTGTCTGGTCTGTTGAATTCTTTGGTGCAACCTACATGAGTTCTAGTTGAAATAGAAAAAAGACTAACGTAAGGAGACCCACTCATAAAAATAAACATCAGGACCAAAATAAGCTGCATCTTATTGTATTCCCCCACCTGAAAGGACACTTGTATTTTTTGAAGGGTTCATGGATGAGCATGTGTCGCTTGAGTTTGTCCTTCCTGTTAAAAGTGGCTTCACACACTGAACATTTGTATGGCTTCTCCCCTAGGAAATTAAGAGGCATTTAACTGGGAGTATTACCTCACTAAAAACAATGAATTGTTCAGAAGCTAAAACAATGCCGTACGCCGTTCTCCATTGACATCAAAAGTAAATTTTTACCCTACGTACATAGGATTTTGTCACATACGTAAGTAGTAAATTGGTGACATTACTCCTAATGCATTGTACACACCTGAGTGAATCCTAGTGTGCAGTTTGAGGTAGTTTTCAGTCTTGAACGCTTTCTTGCAGATGTGACACTTGAACCTCCCACCAACGCCATGAGTAGGGAGATGGCGTCGGAAGTACCTCTCGCACGGGAACACCTGAGTACACACATTTCAATCTTTTATTTTTTTTCACCATGTTGTCAAATCACATTTTTCTTGGTTTGTTTTTTGGACAAAAATTATTTTATGAGCACATAACAGAACTTTCTCTTGAAACTCTTAAGGACAGCTTCAACTTTACATGTACCAAGGATAGATTCCATTGCTTTCCCTTTCCCTCCACTTTGCTCCTTTATCTATGTGTATGTGTATGTTCTAGATAAAAACTGTCCTGATCCTCTGTAATGCATAGGGGGAGGAGTAAGGCACACAAGCCTCTTATAACAAAGAAGTTCGGGAGTGCCCTAGCTTGTACTTCGTCAAACCTGCGTATCCTGTACTGTAGTATAATCTGTCTTTTTCTTAAAACTCCACTGACCGCTTCAATTTATGAGATACCAAAGAATGCTCTGCAAGTGATGTTTGTTGCGGTAATATATGCGATCAACATTTAATAATAGCCAATGCAGGAGTAACTAATCGAGAAGTTAGTAGGATGCAGTTTACTGCACCTCTCACTCATAAGATCGTAGTGATGGGAAGTCTTGTTTTTTGAGACGTTGTTCGCTCAACTCGGCTCACTAAAAAGAGCCGTCTATTTCGGCTCCTAAAATCCTCTTCAGATTTTTTTGTTGTTGTTGCTTTTATCCCCATATTAAAAAAATATGAGGTAACTTTATGCAAAAAAAAAATACTTTTTGGGGACAAATAAAGCTTAAAAAGAAACGACAGAGGAGAAAATAAAGGCAAAAAGAGAAAAAAGAAGAAACAATAATAAAGGAAGAAAAAAATAAGTAAAAGGCTATAACAATCAAAAGAATGAGGAAAAGAACAGGACAAAAATTAGAGGAAAAAAGCTTGGGAAAAAAAAGAAAAGAAAAAACAGGTACTCTCAGTTTGCCTACAATGTCATTGGACTACATAAAGGTTCCTCTTGAGCCTTTCCTGTACTTAGGATGCAAGTGAGTGCAGCTTCTCCGCTTTAAAATGTGTGAAAACTAGACTAAGAAACTCACTGTCTCGGGATCCTCTAGAGCAGGGGTGTTAAACTCATTTTAACTCGGGGGCCACACGATAGAACAAACATTCTGTCGGGGGCCGGACTTGAAGATTAAAGAGAGAGAAAAAGAGAGGTAAAGAAATAAAGAAAGAGGGAGGGAAAAGGAGAGAGGGCGGGACAAAGAGAGGGAGAGAGTGTGAGAAACAAAAGAGATAAAAAGAGAAGTCGTGAGAGAGGGGAAAGGAAAGGGAGAGGAAGAAAGAAATCCCAAGAGAAATAGAGAGACAGAAGGAGAGAAAAGAGAAAAAGCGCGAAGGGTATGAGGAGAGAGAGAGAAAAGAGACAAAGGGAAAAAAGGGAGAGAGAGAGAGAGACAAAGAGAGAAAAATAGAGAGAGAGAGAGACAAAGAGAGAGAGAGACAAAGATAAGAGAGAGAGACAAAGAGACAAAGATGAGAAAGAGAGAGAGAGAGAGACAAAGATGAGAAAGGGAGTGAGAGAGACAAAGATGAGAGAGACAAAGATGAGAAAGGGAGAGAGAGAGACAAAGATGAGAGAGATAAAGATGAGAGAGAGAGACAAAGATGAGAGAGACAAAGATGAGAGAGAGAGAGAGAGACAAAGATGAGAGAGAGACAAAAAAATGAGAGAGAGAGAGAGACAAAGATGAGAGAGAGAGAGAGACAAAGATGAGAGAGAGAGACAAAAAAATGAGAGAGAGAGACAAAAATGAGAGAGAGAGAGAGAGAGAGAGAGACAAAAATGAGAGAGAGAGAGAGAGAGAGAAATAAAAAACAAGTACAGTGTCGTTGTGAGAGGCACCAGGCTTTGGCAACATCAAGTGGACATATTTCAACCTGCAGCTTGTTTTTCTCTTGCGCTTCTCTGAGTGTTGTCTTGCGGGCCGGATCCAATCCCTTAGCGGGCCTTATCTGGCCCACGGGCCGCCTCTTTGACACCTGTGCTCTAGAGGACTTCATGCTGATGAACAATGAAATGGAAAGTCTCGTGTCTGTAGACAATGACATTGTCATCAACCAAGTTGTGGAGACCAGTGCTTTGCTTAGGAGGATATTGATGTTTTAAGTATAGCCGACTTCAAATGTGTGAAGTGAAGCTACTTCTTAAGAGTTATTAATTTAGTGTAAAGCCTAACAATCTGTTGAGAAGGCAAATGCAATTTTAATTCCAAATGAATTGATGTGTACATAGGTAAATATGTTTTCATCTATGTCAGAATCTTTTTATAATTTTCCTTTGAATTCAAATGGTAATGTGTTTTCTGCTAACTTATCAGCATACAGTGAAGAAAACACTCTGCTATTTTGATATTTCTCCCACTTAGAAATCATGGAGGGGTCTGAAATTTTCATCGTAGGTGTATGTCCACTGTGAGAGAGATAAACTAAAGAAAACTCCAGAAAATTCAAATACTCATTTTCTTCACTGTATCTCTGAAATACTTCCAATAAAAATGCATCATAAGAGCAGTTCCATTCCTTCAAATTCCACCTCTATGGTTATCTGGGCCGGCTTTGCATATAAAACTCCCGGGCTGAAAAAGGGGCCCACTCTGGGCCTGATTACAGCTATCTAGTCACACCAGTTATTTGTTTCCTGCTGGTGTGTATGACAGTCTACAATAATGGAATCGAGGAATAACATTGTACTAAGCGTTCAATTTCACCCATGTTTTAGTGGAAGAAAAGTAAGGGAAAATATTGCATGTGAGAGAGGGAGAGAATAGTAAAAAAGAGCTGTGTGTGTGTTGTATGCGTTATACCTTTTGACAATGTGGGCATGGAAAGTTGTGTGAGGCAGTCAGAAGGTGTTGCTCAAGGGCTTCTTGGGTAGAATACTTGCTTTGACATTTTGCACACCTGAAAAATGAGCAGAAACAACAACAAAAAGAAACCTCAGCCGAAGATTAAGATATTTGATCAATAGTGTGCAGAAATAGACAACTGTATGTGGTGCTAGAGCTTCTGCCCCTATGCACTTTCTTAAAAAAAAGTGTGCTAAGGAATTTCCTTTTTGGCAAAAATGGAAAGAATCTTTTTGAAAAGCTATATCCTCGAGTTGCAACTTTAGCTAAATGGAAAGGCTGAGAAAGAAGAGATAATCTAGAACTTTACTTGGGAAGTATCTCTGCTCTGTTGAATTTAAGATGGCTAGTTTAAAATGAATGGTCTGAGTCAAGGCAAGAGTAAGATCCTTTTTCAATTATTGAAAAATGAAAAGGTTAATTACAGGAGGTATTTTGTCATAGATTTATAACAGTTGGATTTCATCATCACAAAATCACATTAAAAGTCTTAAGCTGTCGATATTTTTTTTTATTGTTTTCTTTATTGTCTTCTTAATCAGGTGGTATGATGTTTAATCATTTCCGAAGAAAGGGGAATAATCCAAAAGTCTTGTTAAAAAAATAAATAAATATATATATACACATATATATATATACACACATATATATTAATATATACATATAATATATATACACACATATATATATACACATATATATATACATATATATATATATACATATATATATATATATATATATATATATATATATATATATATATGTATATGTATATAATTTTTTTTTAAACGTTTTTTTTTTTCGAATTAAATTATCCAATTAAATTATCAGCTCGGTGGCCTTGGGGGTAGGGCGCGCGCTCTGAGACTGGGAGGTCGCTGGTTCAAGCCTCGGCCGAGTCATACCTACAGGCTTACAACATTGGTACTCATTGCCTCCCTGCTTGGCGCTCGGCATTAGGGGTTGGAATTGGGGGGTTTGGTCACCTAATGACTCCCAACACATCAGTTTGGTTGAGCGAGGGGGCTGGGAATCCGCTCCTCTGTATCGATCTCCCAGAAAGAGTCAGGAATGTGTTCTTGACTTTAGCCACCTCCCACCAGGGGGATTTGGCTCCGGTATATATATATATATATATATATATATATATAAAAAGAAGAGGTGAAAAAAATAAGCAGAAAAAAGATAATCCAATATGATGTGTGTTCAGTTGTTTATGAGTCCGTCCAGGTCTTCAATCTTCTTGAACAGCTGTGGTTTAAACTGATCTCGGACACTAACTTTTTTTTTTTAACAAAAACTTTACAATTTGCCGTCTATCAGTCTGAGGTTGTTGTTGTTGTTTTTTTTTTTTTCATTTGACGTTTCTTCCGGGCAATTTCAGCATTCATTACCACACTTCTCTGATGGTTTGGAAACCTGTAGCAAATCAGATGATATTCTTCGTCCCGGTGGAATTTTATAGCAGAGATCAGATTTAACTTACTGTAATGTTGACATTTCTGAGTTGAGAAATCAATTAAAATTGATTAAATCAAATGTGGATTGACACATTTGTTAGCCAATGAATGCCCAATGTAATATGTACACATTTACGGTGTGTCTTCAAATCAGAGCCAAAGGTAAAAGTGCGCAAAACCAACAGTGATTTATTTTAAAGCACCATTATTACGCACTGGTGTGTAAAATCATGGATTAAAACTTTTTCACAATGACTTAAAAAATGGCCAATGTAGTTTTTATAGCTGTACTGGTCTCCAAATAGTCACTTTTGGGCACGGCTAGACCTGCCCATAGAAAAAAATGTGAAATAAAATAGTTTTTCAGATTGTGATCAAATTTGTCAAGGTACTAGGTAGGGCTTCAAGCTCTTGTTTCTCTGTTTTCGAGCAAAGGTGCCCATGCTACGCTCTTTTGCAGGCTTTGTCCCCCCAAAAAATCAGGCGAGAATAAATCCTATTTCTGTGAAATGAAACGGTAAGAGGTTAAGGTAAGTTAGTAAGAAAAATAAAAAAATAAAACAAGAGTAGCAGCAGAAAAAAAAAATTCAAAAGCTATAAAAAGAAATTGAAGAGTAGAAAAAAATTCAGGAGGCGTTTTGAAGAAGCGACCGTATACATGAGACGATGGAAGAAGGGAGGTGACATTGAAATTATGTAAAACTGAACTCTGTTGAATACCTGCCAATCCTAAATTACATTTCTTGAATATTGTCAGACAAGTCCATAACCTACTTTTTGTGCTGCAGACACATGCAATGTTCTTGCAAATGCACCAACCTGTAGAATGTGGTTTCCTTGCGTGTGTTCTGCTGTGGGCAGAAGCAATGGGAGTACTGGTGAACTCCCAATTCAAATAGGGAAGGGAAAACCTTGCTGCAGAGGTGACAGCGGTAGGTCAGCTGCTCCTGGTGGGTCCTGATGTGCTCCAAGAACGAATCCAGTTTTTGGAAAGTCTGGGAGCAGGACTTGAGCACACACTTGTAAACCTGACAAGAGATACATTATATTCTCTTTTTCTTTTTTCTTCATTATTTACTCTTCAATACTATATTACAGTATAAAGAAAAAAAAACGTGAATTGTCCGTCTAAAAGTTAAAATTTTGACGACTGTAGTTCAGCTCACCTGCTCCCCCTTGTGTTGGGTCATATGGGATTTGAGCTGGAAATAAGTCTTGAACTTGCTGGTGCAGAATTGGCACTGGTAAGAGCTGTCCACCACTACAATCTGTTGGTTTTGAGCAGAGCAATCTTGGTTCTGGGGCTCGGCACAGGTGCCCTCGATGTCCTGGGCTTCTTGTGCACTTTCCTCCGTGTCCTCTGGGTTTTCCGAGACCAAACCTGTCAAATCTGAGTGTTACTCGCAGTATACAGACATCGTAGGTCTGTTTTTAGTCCATAAGGCAGACTGACTGGATAATGTCATTGAAGGAGGTTGCAATGTACCAAATTGGGTAGCGTCATTTTCCTTTGTGGTTGCCTGGTGCCCGGGGTCCACCTCCTCCCTTTCACACTGATGCCGATCTATGTTGTCCTTCTCCTGGTTGACTGACACGGGGATAGCCTTTAGGTTGATTGGTAGTCTTGACACTGTGGTTTCCACGCCCACAGGCCACACCTTTTTATAAGAAGAGACGGACAATATGTTTACGTAGCTCATGTTTTCTTGCATGACTTTTATATTGCAGACTGTAAAACCTGACAAAATATAACTGCAGTTGAGTCAGGACAAATGATTAAGAGGACCTTGTGTGTCTGCATGTGTTTCTTCACGTTGGACTTTTGGGCAAAGGCTCGACCACACACGATGCACTGAAACGGTTTTTCTCCTGTGTGACTGCCAGAAAAAATGCTAAATTGTGAAGAAGGCAGCATTTTCTGTAACAATCCATACATGGTTAAACTACCTCCTGATGTGCTGCTGAAGATCAAAGTTTTTGGAGAAGATTTTGTCACAGAAGTTACACTTCAAGTTTGGTCCTTTGGATTTTAGTGACTCTGTTGAAAGAGTTGGAATTTTTTTAAAAATTGTAAATAAACCAGAAATATCGCTCACACGTGCATCCTAACCTACTACTCCTTCTGAGCTTTTTTTGCAAATCTGCGGTCGTTTATGGCCGACAGGTTTTTCAAACTCTCCCAACTCGGATGCGTTGGTTGTAACACTGCATGTCTTGCTTTTGATGCCCAGCTTTCCTGGACTGTAGACCGATGGCGTGGTGTATGACTGGTTCTCCGCACACTGGCTGGACACCTACAACAAAGAGTACACTCAAAATCTGGACTAATAACAGATTGGTCTTCATTTATCTTTACAGTAAGGTAAAATACCACTTGGTAACATCTTGTTATCTACGAGACAACATATAAATTGTGTTTAGAGTTTAAATACAGTCACTGTACAATACAGCAGGGGTTACCAATGTGGACACTAGGCAGTATTCAAAGAACATCATGGTAGCCAGCAGACCAGTTCCTAAAATTGCTTAGCAAGGATGGATCATTGTGATTTTTGAAAATTAAAAAAATGTATAAAAGGTTCTTGTTGGTAGTATGTTTTGTTACTGATAGAAAAAAATCTTTGCCATGATCAGTGTCTGTACGTTGATTAAAATTCTTATTGGAATACATTTTTTCAGCCTAGTGCTCTTTTTCAAGGGAGACGTTTTTGCCACATTCCTTATAATTCCAACCAAGTAATATCACGCTAACATTTTTTTCAGAGATGCATATGCAATGAATAGCTCCTTACATTGATCAGTAACAAAGAAGTAGGTCCTAACCTCTAGAGATTGGTGGTAATATTTCTAACTAGAAGAAACTTTTAACATGCAGACCGATTCTTCCCCAGAGCCATCACCACCCTTAACACACACTGCACAAAAAACAAACTCTTGCAAAAACACTAGCTCATACAGATGTAAAATATGCTTACTTTGCACAATGTTGCCTATTTTGCACTACCGCTAATACGATCCCAAAACTGTATGTATACGCCCAATGTAAATATCTTCTGCCTCTACATGCCCACACTTTCTTGTGTAAATATTGTGTAAATTATCTTTGATCTTTTTTTTTTCATTCTCTCAGTAAAATGTGAAACTGGAGTGCCACGTCCAATTTCGTTGTAACAATATGTTCAACCCATTTTGTAACAATGATAATAAAGGTATATTCTCTTCTATGATCAATTTCAGATAGTACCTTTGAGTATGTAATTTTATGATTAGCCCATTAATTATACTGTATTGGTAATTGTCCACAACCCTTTTGTTAGGAGCATATTAAATGTTTGCGGAGTCCCCCTTCGCCCAACTGTTAATATTAAACTAGTCAAAATAGTTATTTAAGAAGGGGCGGCAGTAGCTCAGAAGGTAGAGCGCTTGGGATCAAGAGATCGCAGTTCGAATCCCGGCTCCTCCATGTTACATGTCGAAGTGTTCTTGGGTAAGACACTGAACCCCTTACATGGCTGCACGGCCGCTATTAGTAAATGTGAAGCAAATTGTAAAGCACTTTGGGAAGTCTTCATTGACTTAAAAAGCGCTATATAAATGCAGATCATTTCATTTCACAAATGCATATTCAACTTGTAACCTTTCGCACTTAACTGTAAAATGAAGTTGCTTTCGGCTTTGAAATGATCGGTAACCCCTGCACTACTGAGTAGGTGCCCAATCTAGATAAACAAGTCGTGAAATAGTTTTATCAGTCTTCTTGAGCTTTATTTAATAATATAGTCAGAGGAGTATGGTTTTCAATGATTAACATTGAGGTCATTGCGTGTAGTGGTGTTTGCCATATTTTGGCTTAGTACAGCAGAAAAGGAAAAGTCTAAATTACTGACTGCAAGTGGGAAAATAACTTAGGAAGATGCTGAAATAATTGTTTATCTGGTATATAAAATCAACTTGTCTACACGAATGATCTTTGTTTTTATTGTACATAGTCTGTCTTGCTGTGAGTTAATAGGTGCCGCGTTGTGTCTGTAAAGTTGGCTTAAGCTTACATTTATGCATAAGATCTAATATATCATTTTAAAACGTCTTTTTCCTGGAGAGTTACCAACGAGAGTAGCTGTTTTTTTGTTGCTATATTTGAATCTTACTAAGATGGAACAAGCATAACCTTTTTAAGAAAGTAGTATACTGTTGTCACTGGTATATCTGATCATACTTTATATGTCAAGAACAAAGATGTACGCCAGGTTGTTGGCATAAGTTAGGCTACACATGTTAGGTAGCAGTGAGCTACTTAAATTGTTTTGGGACTTAAAACTGGACAGGGATATAATTTAATTTTTTAAGCTAATCAAAGGCTTGGTTCAGTTGTACCAAGTGTTTTGACACGTGAACTGCATGCAACGTTCATCACCATCACTCACCTGAACAGGATGGAATGGGTGCAGACCCAGTGTGTGAATCTCTGCGTTACCACCTCCGACCATGTGGGGCAGCGTGCTGTAGACCTGAACCACTGAGTTCCCGTGGCTGGCGGGGAGATGTGGAGGGGGGAGGAGCTGCTGGCTGGCTTGTGCAGCCGCTTGCGGGTGGGTCAGGTTTTGGCTCAGAGGAAGTGTTTGAGAAGGTTGAAGTTGGTGGTGAGGAGGAGGGGAAGGGTGGTGTTGGTGCTGAAGATACGATACGCCGGTCGTGTGCATGCTTGAGTTACTCTAGGAGACAAAGTAGTTTGTTGAAATGGTTTCACTTATGTTAAGTGGGACGTATATCAACTAGTACTAGTGTGTTACCGGTACGATGGTCTGCATGCCAGTCATTGGCTGGTCAATGGAGGTAAAAGCTGAGATGGCAGACATTAGAATGTCATCACTGACCAGCACATTGCCTTGGACCAGTGTGTGTGTTAGGGGTGAAGGTGGGACTGTTATATAGGTGGACACCTGCAGGATAAACAGAGAAACCGGATCCAGAAATATCCCCATTAGGGAGGCTTTCATCACCTCAACTACAGTAAATTCCGGACTACAAAGCTCATCTGATTAAAAGCGCATGCTTACATTTAAGAACAAAATTAAATGTATTTTCTTTGTACAAGCCGCACCGGATTGTAAGACACAGGCTTAAAAAGCCATAAAAATGAAGTAATTAATGTCAATTTCTTACATTTTAACAGCGTTGGGAATCTAGCATCGAATCTAGCATGTTTACAGTGACTGTAAACATCAACTGTGTCGTGCTTCCGCACACCTGACGCTGTTTTCAGCTGCGTCATTTTTAGTTCTGCTAAATTCTGTTTGTGCCGCGTGTTTTTGAGTCATGTGACCATTCAAAACTGTGATTACAAAGACGAGCACATATTTTCTACTGCGCTGAAAGAAAATACGACTGAGAGCTGCGTCATGTAAAATGTGAGCCCTATATTTCTAGACGACAGAGCCAGGGCAACCATACGGTGAAGAATAGTGCCAGATTGCAACACAGATGTGTCTTTATCGGTTGTTTTCCTTGGTGGTTTCTACAGTAATGGACCAAATTGAATTCTCTCATCACTCCTTGAGGATTTAACGAAACTTCAGCAGCCTGACATTGACACTGATTATACAGAAAGTGAAGTTTAATGATTTTGAAAGTCATATTGTTAGATAATACAAAATCGTTTAGCGGCGTTCATTTATTATTATTATTTTTGGGGAAGTTCTCATGTAACTAAATATTGGGATTGCCTAATCCTACGTTTTTTTTTAAATACAAAATAGTTTTGAGTTTGTACAGTCAACAGCAGACACTGCCATTTTTTTAACACACCCCTTTGAACTATTTGCCCAATTGCACAGCCTTAGGCGCGTGCCTATTATGAATGCTGGGTCTTGATTGTCTTCTGAGAATCTACTGCACCTACTGGTCACTTTTTTTGACATGTAACATGAGAAAAATACTAAAACCTGAAATATCCCGGTTAGTCACATTGCACTGCTATTATTTTGAACAACATTGTAGGAATGTAATATACTGTTAGGATTGTATCTTCTCTACCTGTCGGTTGATATTTTGAGGTCCAGAAGTGATGCAGGGAACTGGTGTGTAAGCATTGGTGGAGGCCAAAGACACTGTGGACAAGGACGGGCCACCAGACTGACACTGCTCCCGTTTGTGTGCCATGAAAGCTGGCAGGGAATTAAACTGCTTTTTGCATTTTCCACATAGGAATACATCTTCGTCATCTGTTAGTAAAAAAATTGCACTAATATTATGTAGGATATGCAGTAAATCATTTTTGAAACACAAAATAGTACACTGGTTGGTAAAGCCTGTTCGAAAGAAGGTGCTTTTTTTAGAGTGCGTTCACAAACCCATAGACTGGATAGTTGGCGTTCCTGAGACGTTTTGGTTGTTCGGGTCAGGTACGCCTCCTTGCCCGTCCAGCAAGGACTGGACCGCCAGTACTGTCTGGTTATCCATCCCTAAAATGAGGTAAGTCATATTTGCATACCTTTCAATTCCTACGCCTTTTGTATTTAATACGTTTATGATTGTTTCAATTTGTGTACACTGTATGACAATGATTGTACCGGAATATAACAAACACTGATCTCCTCTTGCCCATTTCGTCTCTAATCTGGATCTACTTGGTCACATGTAGCAAATGACAACATCATTGTAAATTGCTAATGAAGTATGCAAAATCCTGCACTGCTATGGATAGTAAGCAACACTAAATGTACTGCAAAGTGGAGACATAACTACAAGTTGATGACTGCTTTTTGGTAAATAATTTAGATTTCTTTACACAAGTTATCGTTATATTTATTCTACAAAGTCTGTCTTGCTGTGAGTAAATAGATAGCGTGTTGTGTTTGTAAGGTTTATTGTCGCTTAATAAGGGAGGTCAATTGACTAAGGTTGACAGGTATGTGATTGATTGCATTTTTATAAACATCGTTTAGAACAAACCCCTGTAAATGAGA
Organism: Urocampus carinirostris; assembly: GCF_059441175.1. Taxonomy (NCBI): domain Eukaryota; kingdom Metazoa; phylum Chordata; class Actinopteri; order Syngnathiformes; family Syngnathidae; genus Urocampus; species Urocampus carinirostris. The sequence continues at coordinate 34,800,210 of NC_142351.1, read as the reverse complement.
GAATACTCCACCGACAAGAACGACATGTAACTTTAAATTGTGCTCCTCGGATTAAGTTACAGTAAATGCAATGTCTTTATTGTATAAAATACGATTACTCTTATATAATATGATTTAAGACTATTGACCATACATCGAACTAAATAGGCCGACAGAATTACACTTTATGCGTAAAGGTCTTGAAAAAATGAATAAATAAAAACATTTCTTCCAGTAGTAAACACACTTTAATTTGTAATACGCTATTACAATTACAGTATGCGCAAAAATATTTTCGTAATCGATTGCACGTAGTGTTTTGACAAAACATTTGACAGAGATGACTGTGCTATTAAAAAAAACTATTAAAGTCCAGCAACAGGCCGCACAATCTTAAAATGCATTACTAAAAGTTGCAATTTGTACTTTCGCGAGTTAAAAGCGTGATTCTTACCTTCGAGTACCTCAAATATTGCCTGCGCCATCTTGCAGCTCCTCGACTGGCGTTCGGCATTTGACTAGTTGGGTCTGTGGAGTGAAGCACGCACCCACAACTGTCAATGTAATAATAAAGACTTCAGACAGATTTCGGGGACAATAGTGTGGCTTTTTAAGACGCACCAGAAGGACACGACAACCTGAAATATTTTAAAATCTCTATATTCCATTTTAGAAAATTAAAATTTTAAGTATTGCACGTAATTAGAAATAAATTAAGGCAATAATAAAAAAACATGCTTGTTAACTATAAAACTAAAAATGTAAAATGTAGTGTAAACGGTACGCCGCTGAAAATGCCAAGTCTATTTTTTATGTCAACGAGTCCGCGATTGTTAAAATGACTGGCATCAAAATTCACCAATCAGAGAGTGCTCGATTTGTCAAGCTTCTTGACCAATGGGATTACGCAGATTCGCCCACGTGTCAGTTTCGCGGCAAAAAGATTTCGCGCGAAAAGTGTCCCATCCTTGTTTGGATTTAGATCAGCTGAGACAATAACAACAGTTACGGGAACACAACTGGAGAGCAAATACGCTTTTTGTAATGGATCGCACCCACCGTGAGCTTGCTGAAGAATCTAAAATATCGCTTTAGAGGAGTTTTTTATTTACGGTATAATTTATTGTCATTTATTTTCAATCTGCGCTTGAGTCGGACAGCTTTCCGAATGCCCCCGCGAACCGAATGGGGTTGGGGCTAATGTCGCTGTTAGCATGCTCATATGACCTAGTTTATGTTATGGTATAGTAATGTGTCCGTTCATTTTATCCTTGACTAAAACGTCCTAAACATAACCGAAAGCGTTTCCCAATGCGAAGGCGACTGTAATATTAGCATTGCGAGCTCCCTTGACCCCCTAGAAAACTTCTGCAAACTTTTATGCGTGATCTCAGTCGATTTGGTGCAGTGGTCGTCGTTGTGCTATGACCCCGCGCAGCAAACTACGACTTTGTCCTCTGGGTTTTGACTTTTTTTATCCTCAGGACTAGTTGCAAGCGACTAGCTCTTCGATTAGCATTCTCGTTGACGGGGCCTGGTCTCGTGTGGACAACTTCAGGTGAAAACAAAAGGTTAGCATGCTAGCTCTCTTTCCAGCTGCTAGTTTTACAGCCTCGGCCTCTTTGTGCGCTTAAACAGCACATCTGGGTTCTCGAACTGATGAGTTATTGGAATAATCTCGTTAAAATATACACACGACACGACAACATACTGTCCACCTTTCATTTGCTTTAGTATTACATTTTACTGTCTTGCACTCATGAGGAACTTTTCCAAAAACTATCCACAAGTTGCTCAAGAACTCGATCACGTGGCATCTTGTTTCTAGATAAGCGAGCCTTTAAAGTGCGGCACTTGCTGAGTTGGCGTGCATCTCGTTGTGAAATAAAGCGTGAGAGCCCCCTGCCATGTCAGAGACTCTGATAACGGGCCACACGTCAGAGGATCTATTAGCTGACTTCGAGACCTTGCTTAACTCTGGAAGTGTCGGACAGGACCACCAGATAGTCATCATCACCAGCCCCAGCAATGAGGGACTCCACCCTGCAACCGCCCCTTCCAGCACAGGAGAGATCTTGCTTTTTGCTACCCCGCAGCCATCTGCTGAGGTGACCTTCCAAGACAAGAGAAGGCCAACACTTGGGAGACCTTCGGTGAGAACCTGCTCGAGTTTTGGGATGTCTGTAAACTTTTTGTTAGGAGAATTTCTTGTAAAAGTAAAGTGAACTTGCATTAAAGCTTATACTGTAGCTTGTCAAAAGCAGACTTTAAAACAACCTAAATGGGTCATCTCGACCACATTTTGATATTGTAGAGGATTTGGACTGTGGACTTAGATGCCGACAGTGGTTTTTAAACTGTGTGCTTAATGTAAGGCTTTGATGCTAAGCTTGGCCTTGGCCTTTTGGCTGATAATGATCTTTGATTTTTGCATTCCGGAGATGGAATAAGAGCTTGCTCTGTCCACTCCACGCATCGGCCCGGTATTGCAGTACCTCCGGGAACGGTGCATTCGCAATGATCGCAGCAAGGCTTTAGGGCTAGGACCTTAGCTTAGCCTTTTGGCTGAGAGTAAGTGTCCCGGCTCCTAGGCTTTGTAGCGTATAATGAACTGACCGATAACGGATAATGGATAATGAATAACGAAGATATTGGCTGGCAACCAGTTCAGGGTGTCCCCTGCCCATTGCCCGGAGATGGCTGGGATGGGCTCCAGCCCCCCCGCGACCCTAATGAGGATAAGCGGTACGGCTGATGAGATGAGATGAGAGATGAATAACGAAGATAGAACAATAACCCTTAAAAACCCCAAACCCCAATAACAATAGTTGCAGATTGCTTCTAGGGCAGACATATGTTTGAAAGATTTTTAATGCTGCATTTGGCTCAAGTCGGTAAAAATTCTTGCCCCCCAAAAATCCTTATTAAGTGTACGTACTGCAAAAAACACACCTCAATAGGGATACAAGTTAGGTGGCATTTATTTGTACAGCTCTTAGTCATAGACAAGGCTGCACTGGCCATATTTACATCATCCCCTGATCTGAAACCTGCATGAGGGCAAGTAAAAACTCTAAATCCCAGCATGTATAAAACAAGACACCTTAAGAAGGAGCCACACATGATGTTACCCTGCTTGCAGGATGACCAGGCTGCTAGCAATGTTGCATGGTCACCAATTGACAACATGGTCAAAATCAACAATTAACAAAGGTTATAACTGAAATTACTTGCCGGTATATTCATTTCAATATTGTGACTTGTCAACATCGATTATACCTTTCTTCTTTTGCTAAAGGTGTGTTTAGGCTTCACATTTAGGAATTTCTGGAGACGATTTTCACACAAATAATCACCATTGACGAATATATTGTCAAATGTTTTCCCCCTTTACATAATATGCTAAGATGATATTAGCTTAATTTTACATTTACTTTTTACCTTAAAAAGAAGAGCAATTTATTGGTTAAGAAATCACTATGAACTTCACATAATGTTCCTTTTTATTGAAACAATTGTGCAGGATTTCAGCCTGTTAGGATAATACCTCTTTAATCCACAAGTAAGCTACAGGTTGTAAGGTCTTTGACTCTTTAGTAATAATGCCCAGATGAGAGAAAAAAAATTCTAATTTCATCACACACTAAAGTGAATCCAGCAGCAGAACAGATAAATGTCTCTTTGCTTTGCTTCAAGTTGTAAGATTTAAACACATTTCATGTAAATGCAGCTAACTGCAGCAGATACAGTCCTCTTCTTTGCTTTAAGTTTTTAGGCTTTGATAACAAATACTGATGCACATTAAAATGAGGTATGTATGGACAGAGACGGTAATCACGAATGTGAAAAACATATGGAAAATATCCGCGATTAGACGAATGTCATGTTCCCGACAGCCCTAGGTGTAATTGTAGGAAATCGCATGAAAGTTTTAGTCAAGAATTGGGATGGTGCAAAAACATAGCCAAAGCTTTATCTATATTGAAATTATAAGCGAGGGTATCCCATTTAGTTCATTGTATTGTATTGTAACCCGATAATCTCTAATTTATGCTCAAAACGTGCTGTTACACTTGATTGTCAATCCAAACCACTTTGATGAAATTGTGACCAATCCAGTGTGTACGACACTACTCACGTAACGGGTTCTGGTTTTTTTTTTTGGGCGGGGGTTGTTTTTGGAGAGGAGTGTCCTTTCGTTCATAGTTTTCTTCCGGATCATCACAACATTATATCCTTCTTTTTGACTGTCATCAGGTTAAGCGGAAGTTGGATTTGGACAGTGACCATCAGTATGTTAGCACGACCCGGCCCTCTTCAGCTTATGCGCCGCCTTCAACACCAGCACCTCCCAGAGGTATACATGTTTATACACACACATGCATACTTGGGATAGGCGGATTAATCAAATGATCAATACTGAGTAAGTACTTTGATCAGATAAACACTGTTGTCCTGAATCAATACTTAGCTACTCCACCATTTTCCTCACTTAACGACCAGGACATTTCCAAGCCAAAATAATTTGTATCGGATCAGTATGATTTGATACTATTCATACTGACCACCAATGTTCCCTCTAAGCGACCCGCACATTCTCAGCGCACAAGAAAATCTAGCCAGTTCACAAAAATGAGGGCTCAAATTTGCTAACTAAGAAGCAAATAAGGTCAAAGTTACAGTGCATAAAGGTAAAAATACACGGGTTCCCCTGATATTGTGTTCTAAATGCGGTATTTTGAAGACAAGGTCGAAGTAGAACGAAGTTGAGGAACGTCAGTAGATTTTCAGGGATCAGAATGGAGATTTTCATTTTCAGCTGAAATAGCCAGCGTCCAGGAATAAACCAGGGCGGATTTTGAATTTGTCTGCTACGCAAGAGAAAAAGTGAAAAAGTCGGAATGCCTTTGGGGTTCAAAAACAGCGGAAATCCGCGGATCCGCGGAAAATTCTGATCCCTGGATTTTCGAGAACCAGCTTCTTCGGCTCGGCTCACTAAAAGGAACCTGCTCTTTCAGGTGCTAAATGGCTCTTCAGGTTGATTAAGCTTCTTTAATCCCAACATGACCAAATATTATGCACAAAATGACTTAAAGGAAGGGAGGATAGAACAAAAAAGAAAAAAATACCAAAATGAAAAAGTAGTGAAAGCTGAGAAAAAAAGAAGGAAAAATTTAGAAAAAAAGCCAGAAAAAAAGAAACAAAGGAAAAAAGTAAATAGAGAACAAAAAGAAAAAAGTAACAGCTTGGAAAAAATAAACACAATGAGATTTTTTTTAAAGGAATTGAAAAAAAGGAAAAAAAAACACAAAAACCACGGAAAAAAAAGAAAAAGTTTGTGTTGCCTTCAAATAATTTCCAATTATATCAAGTGAATCTTGTTGCCAACATTGTACTTCCACTAAAAAATGTACAGTTCTGTATCTTGCAACCAACTAAATAGGCCCCCAAAATTATAGTATTATGCGACAAAATATATCAGGAAAAAAAAGAAATGGATAGCTTGTGAAAGGATTGTAAAAACAAACAACGGCCGCACAACCTTTGCAATAGTACATGAGTCAATTCATTCAAAAGAGAAAAATAATTTTGCATTGCCGGAAACTCCGCAAAATGTAATTTGATGTCAAGTTTTGGACATGTTTGATAATGATTCAGTTGCCACGCTTGGGATTGTGGTTGCTCACTGTTGTTTCAAGCGTTGCTCACCGACTCTGTGAACGCTCAGACCCATGGGAAATTAGAGGGAACATTGCTGACCACTATATGATAATACTTCAATCGGATTGATACCAAACTTCCTAGTTTCCTCCCATCCATTATGCACACACGAGATTACTTCCTACATTATTTTTAATGTGTACAAAATGGATGTTGCCCATAACTAATTTTTGGTTTTGAAACGGTAGCATATAAGGCCAATTTTATCAAATTTATCCTCATTATTTTTTTCACCCAACTTGTATTCATTGCAATCAGATTAGAATTCAGTGAATTTTTTTTTGCATAATAAGATACTGTTGCGAATCATTGAATTTGAAAAACAGTCCCGCTGTTGAGGTTGTTGTCATGGTAACACTTTGTTTTCCTTCTCTTGATCAGTTCCTCGGATAATTTTGGAGAAGTCTCGCTACGACACGTCTTTGAACTTGACCACCAAGCGCTTTCTGGACCTCCTGTCCCAGTCTGCTGACGGCGTGGTGGACCTGAACCGGGCCTCGCAGATCTTGGATGTCCAGAAGCGGCGCATCTACGACATTACTAACGTGCTGGAAGGGATCCAGCTCATTTCCAAAAAGTCCAAGAACCACATTCAGTGGTTGTAAGTAGAAAACCACTTGAATGCAAACTCCTTAAAGGGGGAAGTCAAGTTAAAAATGTTCTGAAAAATATATGCTATGATACCACCTGTTTAAAGAAGAAGAAATCAATTTCACATTGAATTTATAGACTCTAAATACAATTACTTTTCTTTTTTAGGTATCACTTGCTTTCATTTGGAAATGACATCATATTTGCTCATGTACTAACCAAAATCTTGTTTGGGTTTGGTCATGTGATTCACAAGCTTAACTGTGATTTTTCTTTTCTTTCTTTTTTTTAATTTGAGCACTTGAATTATTCACTGCCAGCCTATCTAAATAGGAAATAGAGATTTGAAGACAATCACTGTCAATGTCACAAAAGCAAGTATTGTTATAACATTAAAAAAATCGTACATTCAGATTCAGATATACTTTATTGTCATTCTTGTACACGTGTATACAGAACGAAATGTCGATACATCTGACCCGCACAATTTCCTTGAACGTATTGAGTAGGAGTATTGAAGTACTAATAATATACTAAATCATTATAGCTATGTATAGTATTATACAGTAGTGCAAAGAGTGCAAGAGGAGCAGCTAACCAGATGTGCAAAATGGGCAGTCAGGTAAACAAGTCACTATACAATAACAATAACATTCAGACACAAGTCACTAATTAAGGAGTGGTACAAGATTATTATTGGGCTGACTATTATCTGACTGACAGCCCAATATGTCATCACAGCTTTTGGCACAATAGGAAAAATCTACCTGATTTGTTAGTCACCTGCTGCAACACTAAAATATTCAATCAATCTCTAACAAATGGTGTCACTTGTTAGAGATTCCAAGCATTTATGTATGATGTTTTTTTAGACATTATATACCAATACTTGATCTCCTATAATTATGTCATGTGAACAAGGAATGGGAGAGCTTAGATCAGTCTCATGGCTCTGCATTTCTACAAACTGTTGTGATTGAACTGGCTTAGGAATTTTAGTCAGTACAGCACATCCAGTTTGATTTATTTTTTTTTTTTTTAACGTTTTTGTCGCACTTCTGTGTTTATGTAAATGCCAATTTAATTACTATTGATTGCTGCACCAGTTAAGATTAACAGCTGCGGACACAGTCTGCAAATGAGTGTCGTAATCGTGGCACAGTGTGTTACTTTTCTTGACATTTCCCCGCTGATTTTTTTTTTTTTTTATAATGTAAGAAAAAAGATGTTAATTTTTCATGGCTGTTTATGTCTATACCTTAAAATCCGGTTCTGCATGTAGTCAAACAAAGTTGAGTTTCGTCCTGAAATTTGTGCACTCTGCTTTTAATCGGCTACGCTCTGAGTCCAGAATTTATGGTAGTTGTCCGCCATCTACGGGTACTCAAAAACAAAGGCTCTGAAGAAAAATGTTGGAGTTTGGTCACTTTGAGTCTCCCTAGTTCGTATTCCCTCTTTTGTTTCTAGCACTCGTTTTTTTTTTGTTGCACCTCACAGTACCACACTTCTTGTGGTCATGTAATACACACACATTTGAAGTACTTTGACTTCCTTTGCAAGCAGACAGCAAATGGCTACCTGCTGAGATGGATGTGTGGATTTTTCAGCTTACTCTATATTACATGAAATAACCATTTTTCATATAACCACGCTGTTTATGGGAGGTCAGAAAACAAATTAATATAAAATAAACATCCAACTATTTGTTCTGCGATTGAACTTTAACCAGAAATTGTTGTTTTTCGGATAAGACGATGAACAACAAAATAACTACTGTACACATATTTAGTCTGGAACATGTTAATACAAGATAGATATTTGACTCGGACATGAAGCGCTAATTGGAAATCTTTTGGTCTGTTATGAAATATTTTGTCACCCATTGACCTGAGATGCAAACCGATTCATTTATTGTTCCCAGGGGGAACCGTGTGGACGGGGCATCAGTGGCCCTCCAGCAGGAGCTGCGTAAAGAGGTTTGCGACCTCACGGCAGCCGAGGAGCAGCTGGATAACCTCATCTCCAAATGCAATCTTCAACTCCGTTTGGTCACAGATGACCCTCAGAGCAAGAGATATCCTTTCCACTTGCACCTTTTGTGTGGATTTGATTGAGCTCACCATATTGTAATATATCTATCCATTTATCCTCACTACGGTAGCAAGGGTCCCAGCCCATCCTTGCCGTATTCAGGCAGGGGACACCCTGAACAGGTTGCCAGCCAATCACAGAGCACACAGAGACAGACAACTCACTTGTTCATTCACACCTAGGGACCATTTGGACCAGCAATTTAACCTGACTTGGATATTTTATGGAAAGTGAGAGGAAACCGGAGTGCCCAGAAAAAAAACCCCGCAGGCAGGGGGAGAAGATGCAAACTCCACACAGGGAGACTGCTGTAGCAGGAATTGTACTTTGGACCTGCGCACTTTGGGGCTGCACACTAACCACCCAGCCGCTGTGCCACCTTGCTTTAATCTAAAATGTCCCGATAAAATGGTCGTTATTTTAGTTTTGTCTTATTTTTCAATATTTTTAGCAGACTATTTGAATAATAAAGAGATTGGATGTATTTTTTGCAGTCTAGCGTGCTTCAATTGGTAATGGCTCTAGGGAAGAAACGCTATAGACCTGTTAGTTCTTTGCCTAAACCTTTAAATCTGCAAAAGGTTGCTTATCCAAAAATCCAACTACCATATTTTCCACACTATAGGGTGCACCGGGTTATAGGGCGCACCCCCAAAAAATAGTTTTTGGTCCTATATCTTCCATAGATAAGGCGCACCGGATTATAAGGCGCTACAATGGGAACGTCGACAAAACAGTCAGATGATTCAGTCAAACTGATTACCCCCTTAACATTTCCAAAGCTTGCAAAGAAGCAAATACGTGTCGTAGACACGTGCGGATGCAGTGTCCGTACGATGTCACTCAAATGCATCGTTTCAAATATCATTCGGAAGGTTAAAGTCTTGGGATTCAAGAAATGGCAACCATTCCTTAGTTTCTATTTTCCTTTTCCCTCGCAACTTTACTGTGCATATGACAATAAACACTTGGAATTGAGTTGAGTTCACTCAACTTATCACAGCAACATCAAGATCGTTCTAAAACAAGATACCGGGAAAATATAAAGCCGCAGAGCTCACCGAAGTTCTCACGTTCAATAATGATACGCAATCGTGGTCTTCTTACAACCGTGAGTGTAGTAAATCCAGGAGAGTAAAATATTTACGAATACAGACTAATGAAACATGTTTCTTTATCGCGTACTTTAGCAAGCTTGCTATTCAGTCATCTTTTTCGGCCAATTGCAGGGTTTGTTTTGGCACTCTAGCCTATCCGAGGCTCCGAATAACTTCAGCCAATAGCGATCGATTTAACGGATGATTGACACATTTTTTTCGGCCAATTGCAGTTTGTTTTGGCCCTCTAGCCAATCCGAGGCTCCGAATAACTTCAGCCAGTAGCGATCGATTTAACGGATGATTGACACATCTTTTTCGGCCAATTGCACGGTTTGTTTTGGCCCTCTAGCCAATCCGAGGCTCCGAATAACTTCAGCCAATAGCGATCGATTTAACGAATGATTGACACATCTTTTTCGGCCAATTGCAGAGTTTGTTTTGGCCCTCTAGCCAATCCGAGGCTCCGAATAACTTCAGCCAATAGCGATCGATTTAACGGATGATTGACACATCTTTTTCGGCCAATTGCAGGGTTTGTTTCGGCCTTCTAGCCTATCCGAGGCTCCGAATAACTTTAGCCAATAGCGATCGATTCAAATGATGATTGACACATTGGTTAGCCAATGAAACACTGGTATATAAATCCCAGCATACACCGCGGACTACTCCACGTTCGGGGGTAAATCAAGTCGGCGGCTGTTGCGTTAGTTGCGAGACCTAGCAATATATATATATAAGGCGCACTGTATTATAAGGCGCATGGTCAGCTTTTGAAAAAAATTAAGACTTTTAGGTGCGCCTTATAGTGCGGAAAATACGGTAAGTTGCTTGCTTCAGGCAAAATGTGTTTTTCTTTCCAATATTGACAACATGAGTATCATACTTTCCAGTATATAAATGGCACCCCATTATAAGTTCCACTTCCAGAATATTCTTATGAAGATTTTTCATATGTAAAGGCACCAGACTAAGGAACATGATAGTAAAAACTACAGTAATAGTGAACTTGGCATAAAAAAACGTCAAAAACACAAATGTTAGAAATACTGGTTTCATAACTAAAATGAAATGATTAGTTCATAAATGGTTACCATATGTAGAAGCATTCCATTGTAATTCATCTTGTCTGTTTTTATTTTCCGTATTTTAAGTCCATAAAAGATGCCACATTAGTTTTATAATCTGAGAAATATGGTAATTGTAATGGATTTCTGTATAGCTTCAGCCCAATTTAATAATAGGAAAGATAACACGTGCTATTGTACAGCATTAATATTTGAAAAAGACAACATACCAGCGTTACATAAATGTATTAATTTTTACCTCGTACCATATTAGTTTGAAGACAAATTAAGTAATTCAAATAAAAGGGCTGTCACCACGCTAAACAAGCACACAAGACAGTGGGAAAACAAAGGCTATTAATATTTAGCAACTCATTTCGAATTTTGTTGGTTCCAAATTATATTGCACTAATTATAATTGCACTATTTTTTTATATGCACTTAAAACATAGGCCAGTACCCAATCACTAACTTGTGAATATTTGCATCCTCAACCTGACATTTTTCTTTTTACTTTTCTCTTCTAAGTCTTTGTGTGTTTTTTACCTGGAGTGCCATGTCTAACCTCTTAAACACTTCACAAAGTTGTGATTAATTAAAAAAAACAACACAATAATAGTTTTGATAAAATGTAAAGTTTTTTGAAATTCCCTTGCAATTTTTACTTGTTGCCAGTCCTGAGTTTTTGTTCTTAATGTCTGTCACGCTGGGCTACGTACGCTGCCAAGATCTGAGGTCATCGTTTGATTCCCCGGATCAGTTACTCATGGTGATCCGAACTCCACCAGAGACCCAGCTGCAAGTGTGGGACCCCAGCGAGGTATGCAACTTAACACTAAATCCATTCCCGTTTTTTCATCATGGCTTGAAATTTTCTTTGTCTACGTGGTGCTCAGGGTTACCAAGTCTCTCTGAAGAGCTCGCAAGGTCCCATCGACGTCTTCCTGTGTCCGGACGACAGTTCCGAAGTGTGCAGCCCGTCCAGAACAGATGCAAACGCTTCAGAGGATGTGCCAGATGGCCTTTCGACGCCAAGCAGGGACCGAGACACGGCGACTTCGGAAGCACTCTTAGCGTCCCAACCAGAATCTTCAGCACTGTTGCTGGGTGCAGACACGGGTATGTGTGCTTCTTCTTATCTTTTTTAGGGTTTGTGTTAGCGTTTGGATTCTACTTGAATCAGGCTCGTTCCTACTTTCACAATTTTTATGATGTACTGCCAAAAAAACTTGACAAACATGACTCTCCAGCATTCCTCCAACCTTATGTGTTCCACCCTGCACAGCTCTGATAAAAGTAAAATAAAAGCAAATAGGTGCAATGGATAATAAAGCATAAGGGCTCTTTGAAGTAAGTTGGATATTGTTAAAAGTACTTAATAGAGGGAATTTTTAACTTTCAACTTTTTGAGGACACCTCAAACAACTACCCAACCTTTAAAAAACAGACATAACATTACAATTCTGAAGTGAAAGACAAATGGGAATACCGGGCTTGTGGATATTAAAGCCTGACCCAGCTTGGGCCCAGCTAATTAACTTAATTTGAGAGACCAAGCCCAAAGAAAATCTGAATTTTCAATTTTATGAAGAATCGGGAGGAGGAAGTGTTTTAGATTTTACCTCTACTCCTATTATATATTTAAACCGATGAACATCCTGGCTTGTGTCATGTTGCAGCCTCTTTCAATTTGTTTACTATGCACATGCAAGTAGGTGCAGACCTAAGACAGTTCGGACAACTAGCAGGATGAATACTGAGTTACAAGGCCAGTTGGAATTAAGCATGGGCATTTAATACATATCTCCTGATAAAAAAACAAGGTACTTGCTATTGTTCTGAAATCACATTTCTTTTGTCATTTTTGCACGTTAACGCTTGTGCATGCAACAAAAGTAAGTATCCACTTATCTACTTTAAGCAGGCATCGTCTTACTTACAGCATTTTCCATCACTGTTGATAATTGGCCATAAATTTTTCTAGGCAGTGTATAGTATGTCACAAAATTGAGTTCCCCCCTCACATCTCTGCAGAGATTTCATTATAATATCACTGAAGAACATCTCTGAAGAAACATCACTTTAACATAATGAAAAGAAGTATGTAAACAAAGGCCACGGCTACCTCTGAAGATGTTCTGTGGTCTGATGAGCCAAAGATCAATCTATTTGGCTCAGATGGTGTAAAACATGCATTGCGCCAAACAAGTGAGAAGTACACACCTGTTTGTGTTGTGCCTAAATTCAAGCATGGTGTTGGAAATGTCATGGTTTGGGGCTGCATGAGTGCAACTGGAATTGGGGAGTTGCATTTCATTAGCGGAAACGCAACCCAAGAGCGCAGGATCAGGTTTGTATGGCAGCAAACTTGCGTGATCAATGGGACAAGCAGATGCTGGTGGCGAGCGGTCTCTAGAAATTCTCTCATATGTCGGGCAAGATTTTGCTCAAAAGACTTTTCTTGACATTGAAAGACGTTTCCTGTAACAAGCGTAGTATAAATGTAGAGCGACCACTGCGTTTCCATTTATATTTTAAATGTGTTTGATTCCTCAAGTGATTTTTTTAAATGTTTTTACAGAATCTCTTATGAGCAACGACCCGTTCTCAAGCCTGGCAGACATTTCTTTCTGTGACTTCTCGACGGACTTCCTTCAAGGAGAGAGCCTTCCTCTCCCGTTGGACAGTTTCATTAATATGTCGCCTTCTCACGCTCTGGATTACAATTTCGGCCTCGGGGACGACTCTGGTGTCAGCGAGTTGTTCGACTGCGACTTTGGTGACCTCTCACAGGTTTTGGGGGAGACCTAGCAAAATTAGGTTAGGTACATTGTGTGACTATGTCTAAGTTGTTGTTTTTTTTTATACTGCAATAGGTCAGACTAGTATAGTGGACCGTTTTGACATCCTACCTTTAATGCCAGAAGTTATTTAAAGAAATGAAATGATCTGCATTTATATAGCGCTTTTCAAGTCAATGACTTCCCAAAGCGCTTTACATTGTGCTTCACATTTCCCAATAGCGGCCGTGATCTGTGCAGCCATGTAAGGCGCTAACCTGCTTATTGGGGTTCAGTGTCTTACCCAAGGAGACTTCGGCATGTAACACGGACAAGCCGGGATTCCAACTGGGATCCCTTAATCCTAAAACGATCGCTCTACCTCCTGAGCTACTGCCGCCCCAATAATAATAATAAGATTGCTTTTTTAATTTAAGGTTCCTATTTAAAAGAACTATGCTCGCCGCTTGAATAAAAAAATAGCGGAATTCAGCACAAATAAAAAAGAAAACAGCCTTTTACTAGTCTTGACAGGGAATGGTATTTTGGGAATATTTATTAAGCCATTGTTTTTTAAGTCATCATTGGCCAATTTGATATTTGCTGTCACTTACGATAACATCACTGTGTCTTCGGCTTTTGACCAATCGTGGCTTTTCTTCAGAAAGCATGCGAACTGTGGTTGCTTGTTTTCTGACCCCAGAATACATCACATGGTGTAGAGGTAAGATCTTGGGCACTGCCCTGAAATCCGTGCCTGGTTCGGGCTTAAAATGTCAATCATTAAGTCTGGCCAATCGGGCTTCTCGTTCACGTTTTTTTTTCTTTATCGAGGATCTATACAGCATGCACTTAGTTTTACTCGAGTAATTATTTAGACAAAAAAGTGCTTACCAAACTCAGTTTAACTCAAAATCACAAATAGATTTTCCTCCTCGGTGTTGCAGTAAAAGATGCGCGGATTCCTCCTTCCACCTCCCTCACGTCAGACATTATTTCTGCTTCTTGCAAATAGATTATAAGCTGTACAAACTTTCTGTTTTAGGCCAAATCTTTCACTATGTGCAGCTTTTAATCTTCATAATTTGATTTTCTTTTTGGTGCCATTTTGTTCAGTTTCATTTTCGTCCGCTGCACGTCGCCAAGATGCGCACTTCGGCGGCAAACCGTTCATTTAGGTGCTGCATTTACAGCGCACACTTGATTTGAGGGACCCCATGTTTCAGCCGAAATGCACTGTTAGGTGCTGAACTACGCACGGCCCGAGTAATACGTCATGTTTACTTTAGCGGCAAATCAAAGCGTCGGGTTCATTTTTAGGCTCGTTTATCAAATCAATTTAATCTGTTGAGTTTGGGCGGGTTCGGGTTTATATACCTGCGACTCGAGCTGGGTCAGGCTGAATTGTTTTAGGGCCGATCTTTCCTCTATCATGGTGACTATACCTTCAATAAGGACCCTGATGAAATTAAGCAGTAGATTCAGTATCAACAGGGCAATAGAGATGTTTGCTGTATCAACCTACCATTAGTAAAAGGTGAAGTTGAGTTATCGTAATTAAGACTGTCAAACAAAGCGGTAGGTTTAGTCTAGGCATTGGTGGGGACAAAGCGCACTTTTGAAGTGATGACATAATATTGGTATGGACAAAACAGTGATTTCTTTATATTGATGGGGACACCTCCCTTCCGTCCATGTCAAAACTATGCCTTTGATTTTGCAATCAACCATAACCGCAGGATTCTTTTAATACCAGAAGAAGATGCTTATGGTCTTTAAATTCTTCAGAATTTGAATAGATTATATTTCAGAGTTAATTGTTGACAGCTAATGAAAATTGTTAAGGCAAGAGGGGCTGAATATTTTAGGGCTGTTTTTAGTATCTTTATTATGTGGAAAAGCAGGATTAGATTTTATTTCCTGCATAAATAATCGCCCACAAAAATCCTTTAATAGCCTCCAAGGTCTTGGACTGATGCAACAGGCAAGCTCCGAGGGTCTACAACTTGAGATATGTACGAACATTGGACGTATCATGATTTGAAGCCCTAAAACAGCTTCCCAAAATATTACAGCACTTCCTTTTTGGACATTTATTTAAATTATTTATTAGTGTGTATACAGTATGTAGTGATGATTGTATTTGGCAAGTGCACGTGCAACTTATGAGTTAAGTAGTGGTCGCTGGTTCCTGTTTAGAGTGGCATTCGCGCCAAATCTACCAAATGATTTGTATCGCAGTCACTTAAGGTAATTGCAAGGATTGAACTGGTGGGATGTTTTGGTTTCTTGGACTTGCGTAGTCCAGCACACTCAGCCTGTGAGGTAATTTTAGAATAGCACCAGAAGGTTTAGGGGACGAGGATCCCACACACACTTCACGGAGTATGTTAAGGGTGTTTTGTGTGATTGAGGGGTGAAGTGAAATTTTTTTCCAAGTTTATATTGATGCCTTGAGTTGTTGACACAAATGAGATTTCCCAGGACATCTTATCTCGAGCTCAGTGATCAATAGTCAAGGTAGGTAGTGTTCTCATTTGCTGTACTTTTATTCTTGTACAACACGTCAGATTTTGTTTGCAAATCAGCATTTGACATTTCCTACTTTTTATTTCTTGACTATTCTGCATCAAACATGGTCTTTGTTGCAATTTGTGTGTGTGTGTGTCTTTTTTTTCCTTTTATATTTTTTAACTGGGTGACATGAGTGAGGAATTTTTAATAGCCTTAATTGCAGTTGTTGAACTATTATTTATTACTTTATTGAGTTTGGGAGAAGTCCTACCAACAGGATTGACTTTTCTAATGAAACATGAATTTTTTTTTATGATATGTTTATTAATGGTAGGATGTTTTTCTTTGAGTGTGGCAAAGGGTTCATGTAAATGTTTTTTTCCCCCTTTTTGTAAATCAACCTCAAAATTGCGAAAACATTTGTCTCTGTTAAAAAATATGTATAAAAGCAAGCTTTTCTCACTCATTGCGCAACTATGACGTTTATCAGCTTTTGACAACATGTAAATACATGAGCAAGTGTGTTTTAAACTGATTGAACCAATTCCCTTTTATTGAGTTATTTTGATGATTTTCTTTTGTTATTTTTCCATGTATTGTGTTACATAACATGCAGAATCTTTCAAATGACTCATTTTAAAAACAGATTTTATTCAGGCCAATCATTTCTATTTGAAGAAGAAAAAACAAAGTTCTACAAAACCGTAGTAGGCTTCTTACCCTGGTTCAATGCGATGAAATGAATCTTTCTGTAATAATGCAGTTTACTATCGGCATCCTGAAATATCAAATTCACACTTTCAGGTTTTATTGTTGGAACTTGTGAGTTTTGAATGTATTCTACCTTCTGGTATCTATTTGATTGATAAAGTAAATAATTTGGTCTACATTCTTGTATTTTGTTTATGTGTAATTTGTAATACGTATTTTTACTCATTTACACAACATTCCTGAAGAGTTGGATTTCATACAATTGATACAATGGATCAACTTTCATGCTTTTTTGGTGTTGGGCTTTTACATTATAGTTCTAAGTGAGGTCTCTGACTATGCTTTGGGTTTGTCAAAAGGGTTAGCATTTAATGCCAGGGTATCAAATTAGACTATAAATTCAGGTTGTTGTTTGAAATGACTTCAAAACGAGTTCAGATTTTAACTAGGAATATAAAATGTGATGATGGTCTTTAGTGTTCATTAAAATCAGGATTAGATTTTCACCATAGTGTTCTAAACTAGATAAGGTTTTAAAGAGAAAATTTAAACAATGGGTGGTCTTTTATAATGGGGTTTAAAATGAGTTGGTGTGTTTATATCGTTTTTAATCTAGGGTAAGAGATTCAAGGTAGGGTTTTAAACTAGGGTTTAGTCTCAAATTAGATTTTCAAAACGGGTTCAAAAAGGGTTTTGAAATGGGATTAGGATGTTTTAAGGTGCTTTCAAACTTGGTGTTTAATTTCAAAGTTATATCTTCAAGACTGGTTTTAAAATAGGATTAGGAAGGGCTTTAGAACTGAATTTCACAATAGGGTTTTTAACTGAATTTAGGATCTCAAATTGTAACTTTAACTTAGTAGTGATGTTTAACGCATAGTTTCAAACATGTGTTATGGTTTTACATGTGATTTCTAAACTACAGAGAGTTTGTGGACTTCCAAGCGAATGCAAAATAGGCAAGGTTTTAAACTACGGATATGGTTTCAAATTTAATTTGTGCAGAAAAGCATTTTAACTGGTAGTAAGGTTTTTTTTTTAACTTTGTGTTTCAAGTTGGACTGAAAAACTTGAGGTATTGAAAGAATTTTACAATTAATAAAAGGGGTTTGTTCAAGAAAAATCATGGGTTCGTTTCATAGGACAAGCTAATATGTACATGGATGTTTTTGTGTCAAGGTATAAACAGCCGGAAAGTGTTCATTCCTTTGGTGCTATCCAAAGGTCAAGTATGGCAAAAAAAGCCAGGATGTGTTTGCCTCGTTTGCTAATCTTGAAAGAAAAAGCCATAGGTGAAGTAATTCATCTAATTTGTCATGACAAGCTGAATGGTGATACATTTCTTGCGGAAGTGATTATATATTGTAAGGAAAGAAGAAAAGTGAGATGCTTATCAGAAGGGGGGGCGGAGTCTTATAACTCCTCACTGTTACTTTGTTGTGGCTGTCTGTCAGATTATGGAGGCCCCGCCACAAGCAGGTGAGCGCCACACTACAAGTTATCTTAATGCTTCCTACAAAATCCTAAAGAAAAATATTGGTTTTATTTATTTGATAAATATTGGGTTTTTATTTGCTAAACACTGACGTTTCCTTTAGATACAATTTAGGTTAAGTTGCGTTGTCCTACATTTCTGTCATTCCAGTCGACATGACGCAAGTGGGTGTGTACGCGTACCACTGTAGTATTTTTTTATTTTTTTTACACACAGAATCATAAATGATTCATTGTGGAGCTTTGGATAAAAACGGAATGTCCATTTGTAAATAAATAAAGAGATGCATTTTTGTGGTGTATAAATTGTGACCTAGGTTGTTGGGGTTTTCTTTGCAAAAAATTAAAATAAATCAGAGCTATACATTTTGATTCTTTAAAAACTGTGTTGGGAAAAAAATATTTCTATCCTAGTTTGAAACTTGTTTGTGTTCTTGCTTTTCACTCATTCTAAATAACACACTTATTTGTTGGCATACATTTCAGCTCTCGTTTTGGTTTCGTGTGAAATTTTGGGGTACATTGAAGATGTGCATACACTGTTTGAAACCACAGTCAATATTGACCAAAAATGTTCCCAAGTTTCACAGGCATAAAAGAATCTTACTGTAATGTTTTATATTCTAATCACCTAATATTAAACCGCATGGTTGACCGTTTTGTTGTTTTTAGGGCCAAACAAAGGCCAAAGGCGTCTGAAATTGGTCAACTTTGAAATTCAGGAGAACCACATCTGTCATGAGACCCAAGGACTCAGCGAGAAAACCCTTGTAGTGCGGCGCGGGATGCCGTTTAAAGTGACTCTACTGTTCTACGGGCGCACGTGGAACCCGAAAACGGAGCGTCTGGCCCTCCAGGTTTTGTTAGGTGGGATTTTACACTTAAAAACAATTGTCGGTAGTGATTTAGTATACTAGGTTTGGCCTTTTTAAAATTTCTGCCTACCATCAAAGGGGCACTTAACAAATTTCAGTTTGCAAATATATTTGAAAATGTTTTCCTGCCTAGTATTGAGGAACCGTTTTTCTTCCTCCACGTGTTCGTTTGACTTTTTACAGCACGTTTATGGTCAAACATGGAGCTGAAGATGAGCAGTTCCTTTGAAGGCTTTATTTTCTTCAGGCAGTGCCTCTTGATATTATAGCCACAGTCAAATTAGGCAGACGCAGTTGTTTTGGATTTCAGTGCAGAAAAATACTCTAATTTCCATTTGTCCTCAAAGCGGTGGCTCTCACAGTCAACTATCCTTTTTTATTCACAGTCACCATATTGAAAATGGTATGGGCTAATATTCTCACATAAAGCAAAGGGCAAGGTGGCCAGAGGGCTACTGTCATCATCTGATCTGATGGTTTTTTTGGGGTATGAATTTATTTTATACTGCTGTCAACATTACTGGATGGCCACAAGTTGTTTATTTTATGACAGCGGGTCAGTAAAAAGGCTGGATTTTGGACATTAAAAACCATTATTAAAATAAATAGGAATTATGTATAAATGTGACTTGTTAAAAATAGTCGTACATTGAGAAATGTTCATCTATTTTAAGTAGCTTACAATAAGAGGTACTCAAAAACTTTGCAAAAAGCTGGTCAAAGAAAGAAGAAAAAAAAATGGAGACTTTGTGTTCACGTAGTTTGTATTCTTTCTTATGCTTTTAAGCGCTCATTTTCAGTCACACTACACCAGAGATCTCCAAAGTTGTGCTCATGGGCACCAGTTAGCCCCCTAAGGCCATCTGAGTAGCCAACAGACTGGTTCTGAAAATATATCATGGATCATTGTTATTTTCTAGAAAATTTGGATTCTAAATGGCATGGAGTTTAGTGGTTGACTGAGCCAATTTTAACCTTTAATAACTAAAAGCTGATAATAACACAGTAATAACATTGTAACAACAAGTACATTTTTCGCAGCTGTAGCTGCAGTAAATATTTTATAGCCATTAAACAGCTATTGAGGGGTGGGATGATTCAGACATAGGTGTGAAATGCACGGCCCACCTTCAAGGAGTATTATATTTGTATATTAAAGTCAAATAATTCTTTCCTTCAAGGCATTTCTCGATCTCCCCACAGGTGAAATGTCCGCAAAGATGTTGGTCCATTTCTCCAACAGGTGGGCCGACCCGCTCAGCTGGTCAGCACGCATCTTCCCAGGCAACTTGCGAGGTGGAGTCGCTACAATCCATATCTGCGCCCCAGTTTCGTCTTCGGTAGCACGGTATCAACTCCTGGTCCACATCGGAGGTGCATACGAGCAAAGCAGCTACATGGCAGGAAACTTTGTGCTGCTCTGCAACCCCTGGCTCAAGGGTGAGTCTTCTGTTCTGACTCAGTTATCTAGTGTTTGCGTCCCAATGCCGTGGAATGAGCGTGCTTCTCTTTCCTTTAAGAGGATTCGGTGTACATGCCACTGGAAGCGCAACGGCAAGAGTATGTCAAGAGTGATTATGGTGTCATCTACATGGGCACTGACGTCAATTTTAGTCAGCGTCCCTGGTCGTTTGGTCAGGTATATAATACGATGTTGAAATGTGAATGTCAAGGTTTCAACATGTGGTTGCAAGTGTAAGAGATTTATAACTTATTTGTTGTTGATGTTTGCACAGTATGAGCCAGGAATCCTTGAGGCGTGTCTCCAGCTTCTACAGGTCAGCCCACAGCACCAGAATAATAGTCACAAAGACTTCATTCGACGGGCAGACCCGGCCTACATCAGCAGGGTTATGTGTGCTATGGTGAGATACAAAAATGAGCGCTAAAAGATGTAAACCACAGGAGTTCACGTTAGTGTTCTTCTGTGACGTGCAGTCAGGAGAGGCAGGTGCGGCACAGCCTCAGCTTTCATCATAGAAATATCAAATTAGAAATATATTGCATGGTTATTTTTATACATAACAATACAGTTTTTTTTGTCTTTTGACTTTTAACAATTTTTGGATTTTCTTTCCAAAATCTCCAAATTTTCACATTATGAATATTATTAATACAAGTGCTGATTGTCTGCAAAGTGAGGCAAACAATTCTCTTGGCTCATGGCAAAAGGCGACAGTGAGACCAAGGATTCTGAATGGGCACACACCTTTGCCCCAAACCATTGAATAGTGTTAGCAAGCTAATTGTAAATTGAGCCACCCAGTTATTTTTTTCTCAACGCATGAACATTTTAGCATAATCGATGATCACTTATCAATTGATGCTTTTATTCAAAATGAGTAGCGCACACATTTCTGTAATAAGTTGAGGGAAGACGATTAAACCTTTTTATGTATGTTTAAATTTAAATGTTGCTTTCTTGCTCCGCCAATCAGATGATAAATAAGATAAAGGAAAACATCTATTAAAAGAAAATCCCTTTCCCAGTAAAACTTAAATCTAAGCTTAAAACACACTTCTTTTCTATAGCTTATGAATGACCTATATTTCCTGTTAATTATATCTGTGTATTATTTGTTATTGCAACATCCATTGCAGCCTGGTCATCCTGGAAGGGGGATTCTCAAGGTTTCTTCATTTTCCTCATGTTCAAGTTTTTGAGTTTTTGCTTGCCCTCGTGTTGGTTTTAGATAAATGGTCTGCAATTATATAGCACTTTTCAAGTCTATGAAGACCTCCCAAAGCGCTTCACACTTTTCCCTTTTACACATTAACTAACCAATAGCAGTGTCAGCCAGGGGATGGTGTAATAATAGTCTTTGGTTTGCAATAATCTGTGGTCTGTGCAACCCTTTGATACTCTTTGTGATTAAGGGCTATACAAATAAACATGACTTGACTAGCACATAATTGATCTCATCACAGGTAATTTTTACTTTTTTTAAACTTAATTTTACTTCATTTATCTAAATATACTTTTCTCATTTACAACAATTTTCAATATTTACACAGTATATTGAGAATACAAATAATAATACTTAAAATGTGAGAAATTGTCTGCAAAGGATGTGTATAGGTTTTTGACTATACTCTATAGAGGGGTCTCCAACGTGGTGCCCACGGGCACCAGCTAACCCCCTCAGACCACTTAAAAAGCACGTGGACTGGTTCTGACAGGTCATTGCGATTAGTGGTTGACTGAGCCTATTTTAGCCTTTAATAATTACAATCTGGTAATACCACAGTCATAACATAGTAACAACATGTTATTTTAGAAATGCACATGAACCCGGCAGCCCTTCACGCTAATCAGCTTTCAGCCTAAACTGTTCTTGCACTACAGTCACATTCAACTGTGTTTTATCTTTATCTTATTGCCTTAACTCATCTTGAGTTAATCTTATATTTTTATCTTTTGATATGCGAAATATTCGTTCATGTATACATGTATATAGTTGGGCAGCACCACGGCGGCACAGTGGTTAGCGCGTGTGTGGCACAGTCCTGAGGTCATGAGATCGAACCTCCTGTGTGGAGTTTGCATATTCTCCCCGTGCTTGTGTGGGTTTCCTCCGGGCACTCCGGTTTCCCCCACATCCCAAAAACATGCATGTCAGGTTAATTGGCCGGTCCAAATTGTTTCTAGGTGTGAATGAGTGAGCGAGTTGTCTGTCTCTGTGTGCCCTGCAACTCGCTGGCAACCAGTTCAGGGTGTCCCCTGCCCATTGCCCGAAGACAGCTGGGATAGAATCCAGCACCCCTGTGACGATTGTTCTCAGCTCAGGGATGCTGCTGGAAATGTGAATTTCCCTTCGGGGATGAACAAAGTATCTATCTATCTATCTATCTATCTATCTATCTATCTACCCTACTGAGGATAAACGGTGCAGATATTGGATGGATGGATGTATATAGTTTCTTAGATTTATTATGCTGGCAACTGGACAGCAAAGTAAGAATTTCATTGTGAAGGGAAATGTGGTTCTTTATTGTGCATGTGACAATAAACACTTTGAATTTGAATTGAAAAAAAAGGTTGGCGACGCCTGCCCTAATACAATATCCTAACACAGACTCAGTTGGAAAGTTTAATTTTTAAATCAAAAACTGTAAGATAATTAATTTAATGGCTTACTCCATTTTCAAACAATATGGTATATTTTGTATTCAAAATAGTCTGAAGCGTAAATATTCCCCCTTTTTTGTTTGTTTTTTTCCCGCAGTGATTTGAAAAGAAAAAAGTATCTTTGTGCTGAATCAAAATAGAATGTTTCACTAACATTGGAAATATAACTCATTGATCACAATTTGGGAAACTTTTTTGTTAACTTATAATTTGGTAAGCCTACAGCAGGGGTGGGCAAATCTTTTGAGTCATGGACAACATTGAGTTAAAAGATTTGCCAAAAGGGACAGGAGGAAATCCACTGATACAGTATTAAATCCAGTATCTCTCTTGTATGCATTTCTTTCACATTCCATTCAGGCCAAAAAATGCAGATAGGTATTTTTACAACAGCAGCAACAATATACTCAAAATGCTATATGACTACATTTTAAATTTGTTTTTTTCAGTAAATTTTTCTCTTTATAGAAAAAAATACATGATCAAAATTGCAAGTAAATACAAATGTAGACAGTTATTTAAATGTTTGGGACACAAAGGCCAAATTTGGCACCAAATCACCTCATTTTCATTAGTAGTACTTTCTTGTTATCATTTTATATATTTTATTTTTATTTTTATATTTTCAATCTGTTTGTTTGACGGGCCAGATGAAAAAGTGTGGCGGACCGCATGTGGCCCACAGGCCTTAGTTTGCCCATCCCTGGCCTACAGGTTTTGTGTTTCATTCAAAACATATTTTTTCACTATCCCAAAGTGTCAATATGCAATGTCATATTAAAGAAATATATTGTTTTTGGGGGACAAAGTTTTGGCTCAACACCAATGATTGGCATTTAAATAACTGTAAATTCCAATCAAATCAATTGATTATCAAGGTAACAAATGGGTGGTGATGTTTCTCTGCAAGGTGAACTCCAGCGACGACATGGGTCTCATCGAGGGCAGGTGGAAAGGGAGCTACAAAGATGGCGTGGATCCCACAGAGTGGAGCGGCAGTCCGGACATCCTTAGACGCTGGATGGCATCCAAAGGCAACCCTGTGCGTTACGGACAGTGCTGGGTCTTTGCATCTGTTCTCTGTACAGGTGCTTTTTGGGGGACGGAGATTGTTTTTATCCTCAATATTTCTGTTTTTGACCTTTTTTTTGTTATCTAGTGATGCGAGTGCTGGGGATTCCCTCCAGGGTGGTTACAGTGTTTAACGCAGCCCATGATGGTGATGGTAACCTGATCACTGAAGAGTTTTACTCAAGCACTGGGGAGAGGCTCAAACTGTCCAAAGATAGCATTTGGTTTGTATTCGCGGCTTCAATACATACTTAGTCAGACAGAAACACTTGGTTTACGAAGCAAATAGTGTGTACGGTTTGCTCGGTTTAACGAGACACAAATTGATTAGAAAACCGGCTTCTGTCAAGGTATGAATTCATTTGGTCGATTTGAGGTTTCCTGTTTCTTTATTTCTGTTATTGTCTTATCAAGCGTGACCACATCTACCTTTGTTTGTGTAGCGACCCTCTTTCATGCACGACACAAGGTTTCACAATCTCTGGGTTTATTGCCTGCATTCAATAAACAAAACAATACAAAAGTCAGGGGCTTCTGTTCACGACTGCAATTATCTAAAATATTAAAGATACAAAAGAACGGGTCATCACTCAACAGGCCGCACCTCGTGGCGTGTTTGCATCAAAACACGTTGCATCTTCATTTCAAGCTGTATTGCTTAACCTCTTATTTAGTGCTTTTTTAATATACATCATTTAGAACAACTTATATATCTTTATATACAAAAATAATTTCGAAAGCAGCTCAAATGTCTAGCAAAATATGCATTTTTTTTATCCAACTGATATTGGGCACATCTTACCTTCAACGCTTACAAACTTATTTAAGCTACGGCAAGCGCTGAAGCCCATAAAGTGCCAAACGAAAAGAACAGTCGCAGACGCCCATGACTTAACAACTGAATGAGGTACCGGAATATTAACAGTAATACAACAAAAACACAGATTTTGTGAGAATTCAAAAAAACATTCAAAACAATCAAATTTCAACTCTGTTACATTTGCGCTATCGTATCAGCCAATCAGCGTCCCCTCAGCCTCGTATATATTGTCTTTTTTTCATCTTGTTAGTGAGTTAGTTCTCACGTTTCAGTCTCTATTGGGTATTTTTCTAGGAGTCCCAATTATATTCAAAGACCAGGTTTGGTCCCTTTTTATTACGTTGGATCAAATGTTTGGACTTTATTCTTGACATTAGTTTTGCCTCTGATGTCTTGCTTTGCCACAATTGGGTCTTCAGCCATGTCCACGCAACGTTTGTGGCAGCTCCAGTCTTTTTGCTTTTCTAGACATACAAATTAAGGCCCAGATATAGGAGAGTAAAATGTGTGTTTTTCATAGGAAATTGGATCAAGCTTTTAGCACAAAAATGATTCAAACGACGTGCTGCAGTGAGTCATTTTCAGAAAGCAACTCGTAATGATCATATTTTTTTCTGCTTCCACTCAGACAAACAAACCATGAACAATTATATCTATTACTTGAGTGTCATTATCGATTTGGGGGTTCAATATCGAGTAAGGTCCAAGCTCAAACCTCTGATTAGGTAAGAAATTGGATTTAATCCATAAACCATAAACAATGACATACAACACTATATGCTTCATTTCTAGTTTAATATTGTTCGATCTCACTCCACTATGTTGCTATTCTTCTTTTAACTAGCAAATTCTATGTGTTGGGAGCCTCCTCCATACGCAATGAACGTGCTGTGACAAAGAAATGCTTGTAAGCATGCTGCGTACAATGACATTAAACTTAACTTGGTTAACATTAAACATTGGCGTCCATGCAAGAATACAACATAAATCCTAATCATTAAATCTTTGGTTGCGGTAAGAAACGATCGATCCAGAAGCAGTATGGATGTCAAAAACCAGAACAGTAAACAGGAAGGAGAACTCAATCGCGTAACGTTACTCACAGTTTATTGGGGAGAAGAGGAATGAGTGCACACTCGATCAGGAGATCGTTGGTTGCGGAAGTAGATTGATCGGAACGAGGGAGTGGTCAAAATCAAACAGATTGGGCCGAGATCAAAACAGGATCAAAACACAGGCAAAAACGGAGATTCACAGGGCTTGGCGAAACAAGAGCAAAAAACACAGGCAAAAACGGGGATTCACAGGACTTGGCATATCACAACAGAGTCTAGCAGGAGTTTCACAGGCGCTCTGACACCAGGTGACTCACAGACAGCGCTTAAGTGGTCAGGGAGCAATCTGTCAACCCGTTTCAGCTGGTGTCCATGGGCGTGGCCAATTAGACGCCGTGGAAACTATGACAGCACCTGGCGCCACACGGCGGGGACCAATTGGACGCCATGGCAACCGTGACAATGGAACTGTCTTTATTAGTTATATAGTAATTAATTTGTGTTTTCATGTGTCTAGATGAAAAAGAACCATACAATACAATATATCCCGTGCATGTAAGAGTTTTCTGATTTGATCATTTATTTGGTTACATGGTACACACTGCTGGCCACTAAAGGGCACTCTAACTATTGGAGTCTAACCTAACAATAAACATGGAAAGAAGAAAGTACCCTCTTCCACCAGGGGCAAGCTAACAAAACAATATACTTGAAGGCCATACCTTTTTTAGCAGATTCCTTTCCCAGGAGTCGAGTGATTTATGTGATAAACCACAGTAGCTCATTGTTTGATAACAGATAGGATTCGCCTGAGAAGCTTGCCAGTGGCCTTCAAGTTGTAGCTTTATGTAATAAGTTAGCACAAGAAGTTCTGGACACCATAGTAGTTAATTGTTTGATAACAGATAGGAGTTGGCTGAGTAGCTTGCCATTGGCCTTCAAGTTGTAGCTTGATGATCAGAGGCACATTTTTGGCCTGAGAACCCATTCTTCTGACCCTGAAGGCGCTCGCCCCTGAAAACAAGTCGAAAACGTAACTACACTCTTATTGAGTATACTATAGAAATATAAACGTAAAAAGATATAAGAGTACAAAAGTAAGAGCATGAAAGTGTATATTGGGTATAAGAGTATAGGTTAGGTTACGTCAGGTATGAGAGCACGGGCCGCTGAGCTGGGTCCTCGGGCGGGAACCGCGCCACATGTCCATAGAAACTCTGGGAATAGAATATAGTATAAAAGGCACATTTAGACCATAATTCCCTTCAGTCCTAATTAATCGTTTCAAAACAGGGTGCAAGCAAAGTTGTTGTTTTTTAAATGTCACAAAATACTGCAAAACGAGAAAGATATTGTTGTATTTACTCTCAGTGCAGACTGAGGTAGAGAACAAAGGGAGTGCCTT
The DNA here is from genome assembly GCF_059441175.1 of Urocampus carinirostris. Lineage (NCBI taxonomy): Eukaryota > Metazoa > Chordata > Actinopteri > Syngnathiformes > Syngnathidae > Urocampus > Urocampus carinirostris. Next base: position 34,772,810 of record NC_142351.1, on the reverse strand, counting down.
GCGACGCGTGCGAAGATCCGCTCACCTAATCAAATTGCTCTGAGTGGTTTGCTGGCATTTTCACCTGTTTACAGTTTGTGGCTTTTCATATCAAAGTATTTCAACAGTGAACACACATAGTTTAATGAGATTTCATTTAAAATTTTCTACTTCTATTGACCTACTGCCAAAACAGGAGAAGTTGGCGTGACACCCTGACAGTAAACTGTAGTCGAAAAAGTGCCCTATATATACTGGGCTGAACCTCTATATTACTGTATTAGGGACTTTGCATGTACTAATTTTGGAGTTCAATCTTCCGACATTGAAATGCTACAAAAAAGTCGAAGTATTATGTCTGAGTCATAGCTACTCATGAAAAGAACTGCATACTTGCGAGTTATATGGGCGGGCCATAGGATCCTGACCCATGCTATGAACTAATACCTCAACCTGAAAGCCTATGTTTTTGGGGAACTATGCTTTTAAGTGTAATAAAAATGATTGCATGATACCAAAAATAGATATATTAGCTTACTACTTTACTGACCACACCTTTTGTATTCTCTGAAATGTAATACACATTAAGGAACTTCCATGTCTGGGTTGAATGTTGGATGAAGAGGTCAGACATTGGTGGGGAATTTGACGGCTGGCAGGTTGTGGACCCGACTCCACAAGAAAAAAGTGCAGGTGATAAACCGTTTGGACATTACAATTTACTGCTTAATTGATATTTCACTATTCCAATATGTCAAATGCGTGATTTCACGACAGGGACATACCGCTGTGGTCCTTGTCCAGTGGCCGCGATCCAGAGGCATTGCCTCAGCGCACCGTATGACACAGCATTCGTTTATGCCTCTGTTGATGCTGACATCGTACGGGTTATAGTGCACTCCGGCAAGGTGGTGGGGAAGAAGGTGGACACCAAATGGGTTGGACGCTTGATCTTCACAAAGAGCATCGGTTCAGATGCGCCGGAGGATCTGACGGATTCATACAAGGAAAAAAAAAGTTAAGCATTTTGGGAAATTCTGGATGGTGCAAAATCACATCCGATTTCAGTACTAACTCATGTTTTCTTGTGTTTACAGAGGAGCAAATATACCGAGTTGGAGATTCAGGTCAATGGCGTCCTTTTGAAGATTTAACTCTTGACAAATGCATACCTAAACATAACTAACTAACCAATCATAATGTTGAATACGTGCATGGTTATTTCCTTTTACTCCTCTGTCAACGAATATTCTTCGGTCAGGCCTAAGATAATGAAATGAATAGAGGAAAAGTGTATCTTTAATGCTTAATTCTGTAAGAACTAAACAATTAGCCGTTCCTAGGTTATGAACCATGCATCTTATATGATGTTGCGGCCATTTTATGACTCAGTTAGGGCATTGGACCTACTTTGTTGAAAGCCCCTATAGCAAGATTAACTTAACAGTACAATCATCTTTACAGAATATACATTATTTACAGTTATTAATAAGTACTTCAAAGTAGGCAGGCACCTGCTACTGCACGCACAAAGGAATATACTGTAACTACAAGGAAGTTGAAGTGTGTCGAGACAAGTTTCTCTGCTTGTTGACTTACAAGGGTCTTGCAAAACATTTCAAGGTGGCCAAAACCATGCCTGTTACAAATGTAACGGCACTAACAATTCAATTACACAAAAAACGTCAACCTGGTCTTTTTAACAATAAGGCTTATTGCCCTGTTAGTGCTGTATTACAGCTCTGTTGCTGCTGCGTTACTGCCACGTTCATTTCATTTCACTCTCTAAAGGAAAAGCAATGAAAAGGGGAGAGAAAGAAGTAAAGACCTTCAACATAATTTCAACGAATCAGATATTGAAATACATAGAAAAACAAAAACACTGACAGAAAATAAAATGAAACTCTTTTATGTGCTAAACACCAACATTATATACACCAGTTTTGCATAGGAAATAATTGATGGACTTTGTTTCAAAACTGATTTATACTCTTTGTTTACTCTCATTGACAGCCTTTTCTGACCCTATCGTAAATTTGTTTGGAAATACTGGACTAGGTAAGTTTCTATATCCCCCTGGTATTATCAGATCACGTACGTATTCAGAACAAAGAGGAACAATCTTAATGCAGATAATGTGATCTGAACAAATTGTGGCAGAGATTATAGTAGAGTTTGTTTGTATGGATCATCTCTTTTTTGGTAGTAATGATGCACATGCACAATCAAATCTTTTATTTTTATGTTTAAACCATGGGTGTCAAACAGGCGGCCCGTGGGCCGGATCAGGCCCACTAAGGGATTGAATCGGGCCCGCGAGACAACGCTGAGGGAAGCGCAAGAGAAAAACGAGCTGCAGGTTGAAATATGTCCACCTGATATTGCCAAACGCTGTACTTGTATCTCTCTCTCTCTCTTTCTCTCTTTCTCTTACTTTCTCTGTCTCTCTCTCTTCCCCCCTTTTTCTCTTTCTTTGTTCCTCTTTGTCTCTTTCTCTCGCTTTCTCTCTCTCTTGCTTTCCCCTTATCTCTTCCTCTCCTTCTCCTTTCTCTCTTTCTTTGTTCCTCTTTGTCTCTTTCTCTCACTTTCTCTCTCTCTTGCTTTCCCCTTATCTCTTCCTCTCCTTCTCCTTTCTCTCTTTCTTTGTTCCTCTTTGTCTCTTTCTCTCTTTTTTCCCCTTCTCTCTTTCTTTCCTTCTCTTTTATCTCTTTCTCTCTTTCTATTTGTCTTTCTTTACCCCTCTCTCACTATTTATCTTTTTATCGCTTTTGTTTCTCACATTCTCTCTCGTTTTTCTCTCCCTCTCTTTCTCTTATTTTTTTCTCTTTTTCTTTCTCTTTAACCTACTAGTCCGGCCCCCGAGAGAATATCTGTTCTATCATGTGGCCCCCCGAGTTAAAATGAATTTGACACCCCTGGTCTAAACCGTCTAAAGCAGACACTTAAAGCTAAGAAAAATATACAATTTTGCATAATAGTCAAACATTTCATTACTTTTATGGTTTTACTTATTGTATATAGGCTAGTAATACATTTCCTTTTTTTTGGTTTGATCAGCAAAAGTCGGAAATCGTTGTTAAGGCTAATAATTGATTTTAATTTATTGATTAAAAGATGTCCAATAGTCTTATTTGAGCTTTCTTCAAGTTGATTTTATGTTAGCTAATACTTTGTGAATGAATATTGGGCCTAAGTATCAATGCATGCAGAAAATTTGAAATTGTGTAATTAGACGCTCTTGTGGTTTTGTACAGCAGTTTCTTGCGATTGTTTGTTCTCAAAGTCAAAATACACCCAATGTTGTCAAACACTGTGAAACAACACTACAACTTTTTCATAGAGGTCTAATTTTTATCTGTGAATCTTTGTATAGTTTGCCATGCAGCTCGTTCAGACATGCATCGTCCATCAATAGCAGGTAATAATCAATTTCTGACCAATCTTAATCTCTTATTCATGAAAACTATTGAAAACTTGAAGGTTATTTTGCATACTGTTTAGCTGAATAGAGGAACAACCTGTGTTGGAAAAAAAGCTGTAATAAATAACGCTATTATGAAACAGCGTTATTTGTTATTCGTTATTCCGAGTTGATTACGTCACGTATTTTCGTATCATAGCACCATTCAAAATAGCGGCCACCATATAGTTAAATAGCGATTACAAACATAGTATTTACCAATGTGCCGAGAGAACATGTAAATGAAGGCTGGGTCGCTTCGACTCGTGTCCTTCGCAAACGAAACGCCACTATAAGGCGGCTCTTGGAAGTGATGGAGTCAACAGATGGTTGCCTCCGAGACACCTTTTTTTCTCTTGTGATTGGTCAATATGCATTTTTGGGGGGGATTCTGTGTTGTTGACTTGAAATTTTTCTCTTGTTTCTTTTTGTTTCTCAATTTTGCCTTTTTAAAAATTTCACTCCTTTTTAAGTCGTTCTGTGCAGTATGTTATATATAGTATATATATATATAGTATACATATATATATATATATATATATATATATATATATATATATATATATATATACAGTGAAACCTCGGTTCTCGACCATAATCCGTTCGATTTCTTTGTACGAAAACCGATTTGTACGATCAAAGAAGTCGTTTTTTTCCCATTAAAAGTAATGTAAAATTGTTTTAATCCGTTCCAACACCCTAAATGTTTACCACGAAAGTAAACATGAAGCTAACCCAGGCTAATCGTACGTTCGCGTTAGCTTAATCTTCCGTACGAAAGATTTCGCTAACATGAACGTGTAAAAATAAAAAAATCAGGTTGTTTACACGTCATTTAGCACCCGGGTCTCCACAACAAGTGATGAGCGGTTAAAGGATAAAGAAAAGAATTATGAGTAGGATTTCGGTTGTCTGCAGAAGCCATGCTGTATTCCTGAAAGAAGGGAAACTCGCACACCTTCTTCATATTTTGCTATTATTTCTTTCTTAAATGCAATAGTTGTACGCACTACTTCTCTTTTTTCACCTGTAGCAACTTTGCTGCTTGCACCAACCTTCTTCCGAGGCATAATTAGGAGTTAAAACACTCCCTTCACCGCTTTTGAAAAACGAAAGCAGAGAAGGAGTGCGCGTTGCCGTGACAACAGTTCTTCACGAGGGGTGGGGGCAATCTACACTCGTACGCCGCTCAGCATCGCCCCCAGCGTACCGGCGTTCGAACTCCGATTTTTTGAACGAAAAGCGAAGCAAGAATTTCTCGAAATTTTTGGTCGAGAACCGATTTGTTCGAACTGAGAGGCGTTCGAAAACCGAGGTTCCACTGTGTATATATATATATATATATATATATATATATATATATATATATATACATGACAATATGTAATGTATTGATTAAAGCAACAAAAACAACCTGCAGAGCCGTTTGGGACCCGATAGAGCAGGAAAAATACTGTACTCTGAATTATGATGCTCTTCAAGTAAACTGCGGTCAAAAACGTTACTATTGAGTTTCACATTTAGAATCAAGTCGCGGCTTTCCTCCGTCCCCGGCACACTTGAAGAATTTGGTGGCCAAGCGCCAAAAATATCAAGCACGCTACATTACTCTTAGCCATGATCGCCGCGCTGTTTTCCTCCAAAATGTGCGCACACCCGATGCCACAAGCAAAATGCCGTTCGCCATTGGTTGGCGTCAGGTGTGCGCAGGGCTTAACATATCTGAGTTTGCTTCACCTGAATGCCATGCTTGTTCCCATCCACCACTGTCACCCAGCACGAATGCTTTACTTTGAAACTCACTTTATACTTTTTTGTTGAGAACAAAATACTCGAAGAACAGTAGGCTATGTCTACTTGACAGGTGGTCTCGGGTTGTGAGAGTTATATTTAGATTTCATTGATTAAACTTACCTTATCTTGTTTACTGCTGATTGTTATTTTATTATATTGTTTACTGTTTATATTTGCACTTCAAGTGTAGGGTAAATCTGTTCCTGGTGAGGTGCAAATTATTTACAAGGTTCTATACTCAACTGCTTCTCTACTCTTCTCTATTCAACCGATTTAAATAGTGCTAAAAAAAATTCAATTTTTTTGACATACAACTTATTTTTCAAAGTAACGGAAATAGTTACTTTCCCTGATAACTAGAGACTTTTTTTTTTAGAGTAATTAAGTTACTAACTTAGTTAATTTTTAGAAGAAGTAGTGTGTAAATATAACAAATAATTTTTTTAAAGTAACGTGCCCACACTGGGAACAAAACAACAGACGTCTCCTAGCTAGGCCATTTTGATTTCAGCTTTTGTTGTAAATTTATAAAGCATTCCCTCTTGGAAAACCTGACATTTCCAAATTATTTTGTTGATTTTTTTTCTCTGTGTGAATGCGCATGCTTTTCGTCATGCAAAATGTCAATTTAAACATTTTGAAAGGCCTAATCCACCCCAAAAACGTAAGAAGTTGTCTGAATTTATTTCCTCCCACTGTTGACTGATATAATGAGCAATTTAGGGCGATATTATTTAGGTATTTTTCCATTCACATATTATACTGCTATAATTTTACATTTTCCACATACAATTTTAGCTTTTTTATGCATAGCTGAGGCAGCACGGCGGCGCAGTGGTTGTCATGGGAACCTCCTGCGTGGGTTCAAATCCAGCTCCAGACTTCCTGTGCGGAGTTTGTATGTTCTCCCCGTGCTTGCGTGGGTTTCCTCCGGGCACTCCGGTTTCCTCCCACATTCCAAAAACATGCATTTCAGGTGAATTGGCCGGTCCAAATTGTCACTAGGTGTGAATGAGCGAGTGATTTGTCTGTCCCTGTGTGCCCTACGATTGGCTGGAAACCAGTTCAGGGTGTCCCCTGCCCACTGCCTGATGATTGCTGGGATGGGCTCCTGCACCCCCGCGACCCTACTGAGGATAAGCGGTGCAGCTGATGAGATGAGATGCATAGCTGACTCATTGATTATTGACATGTTACAATAAAGGTTTGACGAGTACCGATACCAGGTATCAGTATCTGTGGTTATACCATTCACTTTTACAACATTGGTACTCTACCACACTTTAGTGACTCTTGAACAACCAGGAAATACCACTTAGAGGAATTTAAAAATGTCAGTAATTAAATGCAATATTAAAGGGACATTGTGTATTTTTTGGCGCCTCCTAGTGTTAAAAAACTTAATTCCTTGAAAAAAAAGAACAATATTGATATTGAACACTTAACAAAAACAGAGAGCGTCCATATAAACGTGCATTTGTTAAAGATTTGTATATATTTTATATAACATGAGACTCACCTAAAGGAAGCTGACATGATTGTCTGCCATCTTGCAAAAAAACAACATCCTTGGGAAAGGCTGGCCAAAAACAATTAATTTGTTATCTTCCTTGTGCTTTGTAGCACTTGTTTTCAGCTGCACTACACAATACAGCAACATCTAGATTTGTTGGGATTTAAAGGACTTTCTTTGAAAATATTTAATATTACTCTGCAGGTTTGATAGTGGTATTGGTAGCCTGTGTCGGTATTGATGAATACTCCGTTGAGTATTGGGCTGAAAAAAATGTCATATTAAACATCCCTACACCAGAACAAAAATTCTGAGAACATAGATGATACAAATATAATCTGAAAGTCAACGTCTTATACTCAATATGTACATGCTCAGTATTCACCAAATGTTCTTTGTTCCTGTCCAGCCACTTCCAGCTTGGAGGTGACCTTAAGCGTTGACGGAGAGCCGTCTATGGGGGAAAGCATTGACCTGACGGTAAAAATCACAAACCACACCAAAAACACGCGCCTTCTGAGGGAGCACCTGAATGCTCAACCAAAGGAGTTCAACAGAAGTCCGCAAAAAAGCTTCTGGAGCAGTCACCAAGAAGTTTACATCCAGCCCTTTGAAGGCGAGCTGCTCCACCGACACACTGACCCGTCTAAGCCTGTAAAGATTTATTGTGTTACCACCAAGATTACTGACATCTAAAAGTAGCGCATTACTCTGAAAGTAACTATATATCGTTACAAATTACCATAGGGACTCACATTGAAGCCAACCCTCTGCAAGTGACTAAGAATAGCCACATAACAAAAGACATAGAATAGAACATGTACACCAACCTGTGGAAGTAGTGAACCTTTTAAATTTTTGGGCTTGTGCAATCATGAGTGCTTGCAAACAACAGAGAAACGCCATATTTTTTAATAATGCCTTTGGTTTCAAACCACTCTAAAAGTTCCTTCTCCATTTCTGGGTAATGTTTAAGACGTTTTTTTTCTCCAGACATGGTCTATTGCAAAAATATTTTTACAAATTGTAAGACCTAAATTGAGCACTATTTTACTGTAAATTCTGTGCTCACGTTTGCCCCAGGGATTTTGTTTGTATCTGTATAAGCCACGCTCCTACCTCCGCACGCTGCATCCTTTTACTCCTGGTGACACAACTAAATGTGCAAATACTGTATCAACTCCCCCCTGAATTCAGTATTTTAATTTTATAGTAGTAAATATGGCTTGGAAGTGAGTATGTTCACGGTAGGGGGAATATCAGTATGGAGAAATTACGCGTTTTCATACACTGTTCTTAAGACCATAACCGTATTCAGTTGTATTTTTTAATGTATTGTATTGTATTGTATTAAGTGTGTTACACGCAAATTGAGAAATGCATTTTGCTGAGGGAGGCAAGCTAGGGCCGTCAAAGAACAGAAAACCAAATCAATAATGACCAGCTTTTAAAAAGTAAATGGTAAATGGTCAGCATTTATGTAGTGCTTTTCAAGTCAATGAAGACCTCCCAAAGCGCTTTACAATGTGCTTCACACTTACCCATTCACACACTCACACCAACAGGGAGTCAGCCACGTAAGGCGCCTACCTGCTTATTGGGGGCATTAGGGATTCAGTGTTTTGCCCAAGGACATTTCAACATATAACACGGAGGAGCCGGTAATCGAACCTGCGACCTCTTGATCCCAAGACGAGCACTCTACCTCCTGAGCTAATGCTAAAGTAACGGCATAACGCACCATGTTGTAACACTAGTTGACTTAAAACATGCTATAAATAACGCGTTAAAGTACCCATTACCGGGAAAAGTATTTGCGTTCCTCTGTAACGCATTACTCCCAACACTGGACTCCGTACAGATTTGACGCGCCAGCATTCTATCTCACCCGCCAAGTACGAGGCATTCCTGGCAAGAGAAGACATTTTGAAGGTGGCGGTGGTCATCAAGGACTTGAAGACAAAAGAAAGGGCCCTAGCAGTACAGGACTTCAACTTAAGACCGCCTACGATAAATATACAGGTACAAATGGTCTTATTTATTCAAGGTTTCACATTGCAAAATGTAGTACAGAGCATATTTTAATTCAAAGTGATTGTGGTCCTGGTGGAAGGCGGGGATAGCATCCAGGTGAAGAAGGAGCACACGGTTATTGTAACGTTTACCAACAAGCTGAAAAAAACTCTCAGTGGCGCAGTTCTCACGGTGGAGGGCTACGGACTGTTGCAGGGCAAGCACGAAGCTAGGTAGGTCTGTTGACACGCTTTTTATTTGCCGTCCTTCACGAGAAAGCGGCACGTAATGATGCAATCCGACCCATTCCAGTATAAACAGATATGGTTCCGAAGTATTTCTGGAATGTTGAAGGAATGCTGTCAGGTGTGATTTACTGTGTCACAGCACCAGCTTTTCAACTTGCTTTCATGCTGGACAAGTGAGAGGAAGAAGTTATACTGTATTTCTCTGTGTCTGCACGAGTTCCTTTTGTGTCGCCCGAATGCCGATAAAAGGTTGATTTTTGTATGTTTTACCACAAAATAATGTTTATTTTTATCATCAATGGTTTTAACTTCCTATTTTTGTCTACTGCTTTAACGCAGACGCACAGTTTGTTGACTCGTCAGGATTCTGTTCTCTCACAATGTGTTTGAATTTCTTTTATTATGTGTCCCTAGCTTTAAATCATCAAGCAATTGAAATCACATGCACACAAATAATACCCTGCCCTCCCAAAACACAAAAAACACAGGCATGTCAAAGTCAAAGCCAGACTGTTCGAATGTTGAACATTTTTCGTAGTGATAATAGTTATAGTCTAGTGAACCTAACTGAAGCTCCTGAAAAATTAACAAATATATTTCAATATATTATAATGTATTCTGGGCGTCACGGCGGCTGGGTGGTTGGCGCGCAGCCCCACGGTGCGGAGGTTCAGGGTTCAAGTCCATCAACCACAACCTTCCTGTGTGTAGTTTGCATGTTCTCCCCTTGCTCGTGTGGGTTTCCTCCGACATTCCAAAAACATGCATGTCAGGTTAATTGGCGGGTCCAAATTGTCCCTTGGTGTGAATGAGCGAGTGAGTCCGTGTTCCCTGCGACTGGTTGGCAACCAGTTCAGGGTTTCCCCTGCCCACAGCCCGAAGATGACTGGGATGGGCTCCAGCACCCCCCCGCGACCCTTCTGAGGATAGGCGACGGATGGATGGATTTTAATATGATCAGATGGATAAAGCGATATTTTTGTTATGGCTCTGTCAGTAATCATCCATTTTGAACAGGCAAAACAGTTACGTACATTTGTTTTGTGTAGAAAATAATGTGGAAATTAAATTTAAAAAGCCGGTATTATTATTTAGTAGCCGATATTATTTATTTTAGCTATAGCGGGCTAAATTTACTTCAAAAGGAAAAATAGGCAATTTTCTGTCATGAACTCAATTGAATTTTTTTTTAAATACTGTACAGTTGAAATAAGGTGCCTGGCAACCAGTTCAGGGTGTCTCCTGACCACTGCCGCAATATACCTAGGATGGGCTCCAGCAGCCCCGCGGCCCTAGTGAGGATAAGTGGCACAGAAAATGAATGGGTGAGACCTGCTCGGTGGCCTTGGGTTAGAGCACCTGCCTCCAGACTGGGAGGTTTCTGTTTCGAGCCTTGGCCAAGTCGTAATGGATGGATGTCTAAATATGTCTTTGAATCTGCAGCAAATACATGGTCCTATCTGATTATGTGCTATAGTAAACTTTTGCTCATGACAAACAAGCACATTTTAAAATCGCTGTCTTCTCAATTTTGCTTCTTTCCAGGATGTCCGTTTTGCACCCTGAAGAGAAACTTGACAAGAAAATCACCATCGTAGCCACCACTAGAGGGACAAAGCTACTGAGTGCTTCCTTCTCACACAGTAGCAGCCCTGGAGTTGTTTCCAGAAGCTTCCACAAAGTGTCTGTCACTACCTAGAAACAATGAAAAGTCAATGTGAAAATGAAACTTCTTCATACGAGCACCTCTAAACGCCGAAGTTTGTATAAGAGTTTTTAAACAAAACTCTTGCTCACTATATGAAGAAAATCCAGTTAATGAGCATTCCCTGAGGCTACCACTAGAGACTGCTCGAGACTGCTTACCGCTTGTGACTGCTTTCTACCGGCTCATCCACTTTGCACATGCAAACTACTCCAAGCAAAACTTTAATATTAAGTAAATTCTTACATGTCATCAACAGTCTATAGATCTCAAAACTCTCAACCGCAGCCTCGTATTAATGGTTGTGATTCCCCTTATTAAGCAATGATAAATCTTACAAACACAATGTGGTACTCTTTTTGTAACAGCAAGATATACTATGGAGCATACCGTGACATTAGCAATCTACAAAGACACTGTTGTCTGCTCCTAAAATCGATTAGATATATTTAGAGCTGTAATGGGCAAAACAAGGTTGGTCTAGAAAATTTCTATACGAAAATTGCTATACGGCGTACACAACGTGAAAACGCCTATACAATATGGGGAATTTGTTTAAATTGACAGGTATACAATCTCTGTGATTTCTTGCAACCGCCTTGTTTCTTTACTGAATGTTTTTTATTTTTGTACCACTAGGAGCCACTAAATTTTACACACGGTTCCTTGTAAAGGAATATTGAAAAGCAGTTCAACGACCAATTTTCTGAAATTAACTCTATACAGTTTTACCCAGTGACCACTAGATGACGACATTGAAACAACCAAAACAGAGCAAGGGCCAGGGCATTTTCTCTTCAATGAAACTGAACAAATGGCAGAATATTTATTAACTCCCAAAGACGTGTTTTCTATGTCAGATATTCGCTGCCTGAACCTAAAAAAATGATGAACGTGTTTTAGATTAGGATTATTATCGTTTTTTTTTCTTCTTAACAAATTTGAATGAATTCTTTTTTTCAAATTTCAGTCAATATGATAGTTCATGTATTTTGGATTGTAATTCAAATAAATAGTGCTTTTTTTATATAATAGATGACGTTTTGAGACAAGAGGCGCTAAATAATACAATATATTCTTCCATGTGCATTGTTTTTTGTAATTTATAGAATAATATAAAATTATTTTTTATTGTTTGTGTGAACAATATTTTAGGGGTTTTCATTAAAAGTATTTTCTCTTTGGTGGTGGTGATATTGACCCAACATTGGGAATTTTCATTTATTTTGGAAAACATCAATAAGCAATTGTTGCCAGTTTTCAGACGCATAGGGCAATAACTAACAAAATATTTGACCTTTTTTACCAATTTAAATTTGTAGTTATTTCTTGTTTTGTTTCATTTCAATTATTTGATCAATCAAAAACATACATCGCAGATGTATTAAATCTTACAATAATCGAACAGTTTCTGACCTAAAACTGCTTATTATTAAGGACAATATATTTTTTTTAATGAATTGCGTTTTTCTAACCACTAGAAGTCCCTTAATATAAACAAATGTTCCTTTAAATGCAGGCAGGAGACAAGCAGACCACCTCTTGGGTGATATTTTTAGAAAATACTGCAGGTTGCTAAAAATGACTACAAGGCCTGAATAGCATATGTACCAATGTATTTACCTCACCACAGAGCACCTGAGACTCTGCAATGAACATTGACCTAAACTGTCGGATGCTGGAGTACTCGGACAAGTGAACCTGCAAGATCGTCACCGGGAAGTCAGATCCGAGATAAGAATTGTGACTTCAAAACTGTCGTGTGTGTATAAGATTCCTTTCCATTTTTACTTAGCAATGTTATGAGATATCACTGCTTAGCCTTTAGATGAGATCAATTGACCATTTTTGGTGCACGTGACCCTGATCAAAGTAAGAGGTTAATATTCCAGATATGCCTCTGTGAATCGTGTTCGCAATGTTCCACGTGTCTGACTGATTTAAAGGAACGGATGCCGGGCGAGCATCTTGTGATGTCACCTGAGCGTCAGGCCAAGGTAGGCGGTAATCTGAGTGCACGCTTGCTGATTTTTAGATAAATTAAACGTCAGGGAAAAGCAGCCAGCATGACCACTGAGAACGCTTTGAAGAGCTGAGCCCATCATAAATTATTTATGGGCTCTCCACTACCCCACTCCCCCAAATCTGTCCACCCTCATTCAGGCACATACCAGTTCAGCTCTCCTGATTTAAAAAATATTAATTACACTTCTATGTCTTAAACTTCCTCTTTAGTCTCTCTGTTTTCTTTTATATTTACATGGCATTCAACCCCTTCTTACTCCCCCTCTCTTCTTATCATCAGCATAAGGGCTTGTTCATATTATTTGGCCGTGTTAAGTCCACATCCAAAGCCCTTTTTGGCCCGAAACTTATCTTCATCTCCTTGTTAAGCTCAACAATTTATTTTCTTTCACTACTTTACTCGATATCTTCATTTCTGCATTATTTGTTTTGTTCCTCCATGCATATTTAAGTTCAGACATCAACTCTTCATTTCATTCATTCTTTACCCTCCATAGATGGTGAAAGCAAAGGCCCGACTTAAATATTTTCTCTTTTACCTTTCTTTTCTCTTTCGAACCCATCTTTCTTATCTTTCTTTAGTTTTAACTATGTTTGCTAGCCCTTATCATCCATCTGTTCGTCTGCCTGTCCTTACGTCTGTCCAACCAATTTTTCATCCATCCATTCATCCATCCATCAGTCCATCCATCCTTTCAGTCACCCATCCATCCATCCAGTCACCCATCTATCCATCCATCTGTCCATCCATCCATCTATCATCTATCATGCATCCATCTATTCATCTATTCTTCTATCCATCTATCCATCCAACCATCCATTGATCTATATAATAGATTTAAACAGGATTGATTTATTTTCATTGTAATATGTGAATTGCTCAACACAATTACAATATGCTATCTTGATAGTGTAAGAACATTTACATAATAAAATACCAGTTTAAAATGATGAGTTTAGGGGAATACTTATAAAGGAAGAAATATTAGATAAAGAAATCGATGGATGAATGAAGGAAAGAGTAAATGCATGGATTAATGGATCTATAAATGACTGGATGTGTATATGGACAGATGGAAGGATGGATGGAATGAATGGATGAATGAATGAATGAAAACTTTATTCGAACATTAAAATAAAAACAGAACAAAAACAATAACTCAGCAACAAAATAATATTGCATAATATGTTCGAAAAGAGCACGGCGGCGCAGTGGTTAGCGCTTGTGCGGTACAGTTCATGTCATGGGAACCTGTCGTGGGTTCAAATCCAGCTCCAGACTTCCTGTGCGGAGTTTGTATGTTCTCCCCGTGCTTGCGTGGGCACTCCGGTTTCCTCCCACGTTCCAAAAACATGCATTTCAGGTGAATTGGCCGGTCCAAATTGTCCCTAGGTGTGAATGAGCGAATGAGTTGTCTGTCCTTGTGTGCCCTGCGATTGGCTGGCAACCAGTTCAGGGTGTCCCCTGCCCACTGACCTGGGATAGGCTCCAGCCCCCCCCCTGCGACCTTAATGAGGATAAACGGTACGGCTAATGAGATGAGATGAGATGTTCGAAAAGGGGTAGTCAGAAGCAAATGCTGGATAGTAGCATTGATGGTTTGTAGCATGGATGGATGGAAGTGTGGATAAATTAATGAATTAATGGATGGATGGATAGATGTGTGGATGGATAGATGGAAACTCTGATGAATTAATGGATGCAGACATGGATGGACAGATGGATGGCTTGCACAAAGTCCAAAAACCCATGAAATGGCAATCAACTGTTGGTTTACGGTATGTGTCACATCCCAGCAATTCTATTTGTCATTTGGCTTTTCAATTAGAGCAGCCCTGGTCCAATATTACTTGCTCTGATATGACAACTCTAGCCAAAGGTACAAACTGACAGGCGACTGACTTCTCATCACTAAAGATTAAAGACGCAAAGGAACAGTATATTTAAGTAATGAGTAAAAATAAAAGAACAATCATATAAACGTGCATTTAAAAAATATATAATTGTAAGTTGAGGAGTTGGAATTTGTTTGACATATGTCATGATTGACAGCAATCTTATTTCTACAAGCAATGCTGTAGTGGCTAATTGGGAAAAACTGACATTTCCTGAAGGACCGGCTCTGGTCAAGGTGGATTTTAGGCTGGCCGGAAAAATAATTTGAAAATGTATCTGTCACTTGCACTCTATACCTTACTCGTGCATTAATTCTCTAGGAAGCTATTTGTCCACTTTTGGCGCAACCCCAACGTTGCATATGAAATTTGTTTTATAATATGGGGGAATTTTCCCTTCCCAAATTATAAGTTGGTTTGTCTCACCACAATTCTACTCTTCTGTAGCGGTAAAATTAACACAGAACAGCATGAATGATGTGAGTCAGGTCTGATGGAGGACAGAAAAAGCCAGGATAAGAAATAGAAACGTGTTAAAAGAAGGACATTTATCATTCATTTCAACCCTCTTGCAATTGTGTGTGTCTTTGATGTGTGTTGTGCTTCGTGTTAGCAGGATTTAGCAGTTACTCAAATAAACTCGAAGTGATGGAAATTCTGTATTTTTTTCGAGAAGCGTCTCTTTCGGCTCAACTCACTAAAAGGAGCTGTCTGTTTCGGCTCTCCAAAGCTTCTTTTAGGTTGTTTTTGTTGCTTGTATCCATTTAATTAAAAATATATAATGTAACATTATGCACAAAATTACTTTTGGTTTACAAATAAAGATGAAAAAAGAAAAACTAAAAAGAAAATGAAAAAGGAAATAACCGAAGAAAAATAAAATAAAGGCAAAATGAGAAAAAAATGATAAATGATAAGAAAAATAAGTAATAGGCTAGAAGAATTAAAAGAACACAAGGAAAGGGAGAAAACCAAAAGTACAAAAAATAAGAAAAGGGGGGGAAATGCTTGGAACAAAAGAAGAAAAAAGCTTGGGAAAAAAGAAAAGAAAAAAAGAAGAAAAATAAATGAAAAGAAGATAAAACAGGTCCTCTCACGATATAACCTCCTCACAGATGCCTACCATGTTATTGGGCTGGAATATAAGTTCCTGTTAGGCCTTTCCTGTTCTCAGGTTGCATGTGAGCAGAGCTTCTCTGCTTTGAAATGTGTGGAAACTAGGCTAAGAAGCTTACTGTCGCATAAAACTCTATGGGCCTTCTTGCTGATGTACACCGAAAAGGAGAATCTCAAGTTTTTAGGCAATGACATTGTCATCAACAAAGTTTCAGAGACCAGTGCTTTTTTAGGAGGATTTTGATGTTTTAAGTATAGCCGACTTCAAATGTGTGTAGTAAAGCTACTTCGTAAGAGTTGTAAGAGTTTAGGGTAAAGCCAATCTGTTGGAAAGGCAAATGTAATTTTGATTTGACTGATACTGTACTGAATTAAAATGATATAAAGTGTTTTCTGTTAACTTAACATGAAAATGCACCATAACAGCTTGCTGCTGTTCTGTTCATTCAAATTCCTCCTCTATGAACAAGTGGGCCACCTTTTGGTATAAAACTACCGGCCTAAAAAAGGGGCCCACTCCAGCCCTGTCTACAGGCACATTAAAAAAACAAAGAAATTGCAAAAATGCAGAACATTGACAAAGCACTCTGCTTCAAGGTTGATGTTGGCTTTATAAAACTCATTAAATTGTTTAAAAAGTAGTAAAACAAACACAATAAACTTCCCCAAAGGGCCACTTTTCAATTAGAGAACAGAGGCAGAAGCTGGGGCAACACTTCCTCCAACCTTCTATTTTTGAAAACAAGCATTAATTCATGAAGCGGCTGAAACAGTTTGTCAAGATGTAAAAAGAACAAGTAGATAAGAGAAATGCATGTACATCCTTCTATCTTTCTCACACTGGCAAAGGCCCATTTTTAACAATTCGGAAGTGTTTTGCAATTTATGTGTTATCACTCTACACAACCAACGTCTTAAAAAAAATCAAATCTGTCGAGTCCGGTTCTGTCTTTCTGCATTCCGCCTTTCTTTTCTTGTTTACTAAATCAGAGCTTGTACTGCCACAGACCAACATCCTATATTACATGTACTGAATGCATAATACTGAAGAAAAAAGAATCAGGGAAAATCCACGGGAAAAAAAGTGTTCCTGTAGTGCAGTGATTAGCACATTCAACCTGGTTCAAGGTAAAGTGGAAAGATGTGTTGGCCTGGAGAGGGTTGGGCGCCACCAGGCTGTATTTGTCCAAGACACACCTTGGGAAATGGTGCCCCTACGGCCTTAGTGGTTAAGGGATCCACAATCCCACACACATTGAAAAAAAATACTCATTTACAGGGAGTGCAGAATTATTAGGCAAGTTGTATTTTTGAGGATTAATTTTATTATTGAACAACAACCATGTTCTTAATGAACCCAAAAGTCTCATTAATATCAAAGCTGAATATTTTGGAAGTTGGAGTGGGGCTTTTTTAGTTTTAGCTATTTTAGGAGGATATCTGTGTGTGCAGGTGACTATTACTGTGCATAATTATTAGGCAACTTAACAAAAAACAAATGTATACCCATTTCAATTATTTATTTTCATCAGGGAAACCAATATAACAGCTCAACATTCACAAATATACATTTCTGACATTCAAAAACAAAACAAAAACAAATCAGTGACCAATATAGCCACCTTTCTTTGCAAGGACACTCAAAAGCCTGCAATCCATGGATTCTGTCAGTGCTTTGATCTGTTCACGATCAACATTGCGTGCAGCAGCAACCACAGCCTCCCAGACACTGTTCAGAGAGGTGTAGTGTTTTCCCTCCTTCCTCTCACATTTGATGAGGGACCACAGGTTCTCTATGGGGTTCAGATCAGGTGAACAAGGAGGCCATGTCATTAGTTTTTCTTCTTTTAGACCCTTTCTTGCCAGCCACGCTGTGGAGTACTTGGATGCGTGTAATGGAGCGTTGTCCTGCATGAAAATCATGTTTTTCTTGAAGGATGCGGACTTCTTCCTGTACCACTGCTTGAAGAAGGTGTCTTCCAGAAACTGGCAGCAGGACTGGGAGTTGAGCTTGAGTCCATCCTCAACCCGAAAAAGCCCCACAAGCTCATCTTTGATGATACCAGCCCATACCGGTACCCCACCTCCACCTTGCTGGCGTCTGAGGCGGACTGGAGCTCTCTGCCCTTTACAGATCCAGCCACGGGCCCATCCATCTGGCCCATCAAGACTCACTCTCATTTCATCAGTCCATAAAACCTTAGAAAAATCCGTCTTGAGATTTTTCTTGGCCCAGTCTTGACGTTTCAGCTTGTGTGTCTTGTTCAGTGGTGGTCGTTTTTCAGCCTTTCTTACCTTGGCCATGTCTCTGAGTATTGCACACCTTGTGCTTTTGGGCACTCCAGTGATGTTGCAGCTCTGAAATATGGCAAAACTGGTGGCAAGTGGCATCTTGGCAGCTGTACGCTTGACTTTTCTCAGTTCACGGGCAGTTATTTTGCGCCTTGGTTTTTCTACACGCTTCTTGCGACCCTGTTGACTATTTTGAATGTAACGCTTGATTGTTCGATGATCACGCTTCAGAAGCTTGGCAATTTTAAGAGTGCTGCATCCCTCTGCAAGATATCTCACTATTTTTGACTTTTCAGAGCCTGTCAAGTCCCTCTTCTGACCCATTTTGCCAAAGGAAAGGAAGTTGCCTAATAATTATGCACACCTGATATAGGGTGTTGATGTCATTAGACCACACCCCTTCTCATTACAGAGATGCACATCACCTGATATGCTTAATTGGTAGTAGGCTTTCGAGCCTATACAGCTTGGAGTAAGACAACATGCATAAAGAGGATGATGTGGTCAAAATACTCATTTGCCTAATAATTCTGCACTCCCTGTATATCTCATCTCATTAGCCGTACCGCTTATCCTCATTAGGGTCGCGGGGGGGCTGGAGCCCATCCCAGCCATCTTCGGGCAGTGGGCAGGGGACACCCTGAACTGGTTGCCAGCCAATCGGAGGGCACACGGGGACAGACAACTCATTCGCTCATTCATACCTAGGGACAATTTGGACCGGCCAATTCACCTGAAATGCATGTTTTTGGAATGTGGGAGGAAACCGGAGTGCCCGGAGGAAACCCACGCAAGCACGGGGAGAACATACAAACTCTGCACAGAAAGTCTGGAGCTGGATTTGAACCCACGACAGGTTCCCATGACATGAACTGTGCCGCACAAGCGCTAACCACTGCGCCGCCGTGCTGCCCTACTCTTTTATATATTATTGTATTATCATGCAAAATATATATTTTTAAGAATTTGAATAGGCAGCACGGCAGCGCAGTGGTTAGTGAGTGTGCGGCACAGTTCTGAGGTCATGAGATCGAACCTCCTGTTTGGAGTTTGCATGTTCTCCCCGTGCTTGTGTGGGTTTTCTCAGGGCACTCCGGCTTCCTCCCACATTCCAAAAACATGCATGTCAGGTTAATTGGCCGGTTCAAATTGTCCTTAGGTGGAGGAATCTGCCACACTAAATTGTGGAAATATGGAGGCCTGCCTCACTGAGATAAAAGAGTGGATGTAACTCAATTTATTGCGTCTTAACTCTGAAAAGACCGAAATGTTAGTTTTTAGTCCATCTAAGACTTATTCTCAAAAACTGCTTGAACATTGACACATGTCACATCACACAGAGTGACTCTGTTAAAAATGTAGGTGTCATATTTGACCCCGATCTGTCCTTTCAAACACATGTGAAGAAAATTACAAGAACCACTTTCTTCCATCTTTGTAACATTGCTAAAATTCGTCCTATACTGTCTCAGTCGGATGCGGGGATTATAATTCACGCGTTTGTTACCTCCCGTCTCGATTACTGTAATGCACTACTCTCTGGTCTCCCGAAGTCCAGAATCAAGAGTCTTCAGCTGGTACAAAATGCCGCAGGGAGGCTTTTAACTAGGACAAAAAAGTCCGATCACATCACCCCAATTTTGGCTAACCTGCATTGGCTCCCAGTTAGCCTAAGATGTGATTTCAAGGTTCTCTTAGTATTATACAAAATCATACATGGACTTGCTCCCTCATATCTTTCAGATGTGATTTCCCCCTATCTTCCGGTCCGAAGCCTTCGTTCTGAGAGCGCCGGTCTTCTGGTGATCCCAAGAGCCAAGAAGTGTTCCGCTGGTTCGAGAGCCTTCTCCATCCGGGCACCGGTGCTGTGGAATGCTCTTCCCCCTGAGATCCGATCTGCAACCTCAGTGGAAATGTTTAATCTAAGCTTAAAACTCACTTCTACCCTATAGCATATGAATAACCTATACTTTTCGTGGACAATATCTGTGTATTATTTGTGATTGCAACATCCTTTGCTGTCTGGTAATCCTGGAAGGGGGATACCACATGTGCGGTCCCTTCTCAAGGTTCCTTCATTTTCCTCATGTTGAGGTTTTTTGAGTTTTTCCTTGCCCTCATGTTGGTTCCAGATCAGGGGATGGTGTAATAATAGTCTGAAAAATAGTCTGTGTAATAACCTGTGAAGCCCTTTGAGACTCTTTGTGATTAAGGGCTATACAAATAAAAATGAATTGACTTAACTTGACTTGAATGAGCGACCGAATTGTCTGTCCCTGTGTGCCCTGCGACTGGCTGGCAACAGGTTCAGGGTGTCCCCTGCCCACTACCCAAAGATGGCTGGGATGGGCTCCAACACCCCCGCGATCCAACTGAGGATAAGCGGTGCAGATAATGGATGGAAGAATTTCAGTAGAGCTATTTGATTCCAAATTAGAAAAACATGACCAATTAAAGAAAAGAGCGTACATAATTATTTCTATTTTAGTCTCAGTGTCTTCAAGTTTATTTGTCCATCTGTGTTTCCATCCTCGTGTCAATCAATAAGTTCCTTCAGCCTCTTGCTTTCTTTGCAAGTATTTTCCGTCGTCCAGGTTTGTTTTAAGTTCACTGTTATACTTTTTATCTTTGTCAATGTTCTCGTTGGCTTCCTTCCATGTTGGTGTCAGGGTTTTATTTATGTTCCTTTGTTTAGTAATTTCATAGCCTCTGTTTTGTTAATTACACTGGTTTAATTTACTTTTTTGAGTACAGACACTCTTAGACATATCCCAATGCAGAATTTTAGGTCATAAGCATAATACAGTCTTTTGAAGAAGACAAAATAATTAGTGGGATTCATTTGATTCTGGGGTAACTTTTCTGTGTATCAGAAAACCAGAACGGACCAGTGGACCCCACAGCATTCGTTTTAGTCTTTTATTAAGGAAGCGTTCAGGGCTTGCTGGAGATGTGATGACCGTCAGATATCAGCAGCGGCGCCAGGGAGATAACTTCGGAATGAGTGGTCAATCGTAGTGCGGAAATCAGGCAGGTCGTGTTTACCGGGGCTGGAGAAGAGATCATAACGTGGGACGGAAACAGGTCGGATCGAAGGCAGACAGAATCGGGTAAGCAGAGTTTTAAACGAACAGGATATCGGGAGAAACACACAGTTACAAGAATGTACGCTCTGACACTTCCCTCTGGGCACAGGGCGCTTAAGAGAGGAGTGCCAGCCAATCAGAAGGCGCCCACCCAGGCGCCACATGATTGCTCCAGGTGATCTGAGTTAGTAATCATGACACTGTGAGTAACATGGACGAATTAAAAATGTGAGCTTTGTGACCAGATTAAGTAAAGTGGCACTTTCACTTTTCATAAGATTTCTATTTCTCTGTAGATTCCCACTCGTGACAGCTGCGGTCACTTGTCTTGATTTCCCTCCTATCACAACTCTTCCATGTCACTATTTAAACCATCTGTCTCTTTGGTTCTCTGCTAGTTGGTTGTTTTCCATGTCAAGTCCCAAGCACTCAAGTCTAAGCGTTTGCTATCCAAGTGTACCAAAACCTTGCCTGCGTTTTTCGGATCACGAGTATCGCTTGACAAACTCTTAGACTGTCACCTCCACTGCTTGGATTTTCTGGAACACCGACTCCTTTCCTGCCTCTTGGATAACGATTATTGCGTTGTATCTTTGTCTCAAACCGTGCCTGAATAAAATACCGCTTTTTTACCTGTGTTTCTACACGTTTCCACTGCACCACCCCGATTAGGTTCTCGTCAAAAGAACTGCTGTGTCTATAAACAAATCATTTTTTAAACAATATTTTGGACGAATAACAATTCAAGTAAATTTGATCCCTCCAAACAATTTGCTCCCTCAGACATTGAACTAAATGTGATCAAGAACATACAATACACAACAAATGGCACAGCAATCTTTTAGTTTTATTTTAAAGAAAATTTTAAAGGGCATTTGTTGCAATTTTTCATGTGTGTTGAATCCGACACATTGAGTAAAACAACTGCTCTTGCATGATGTTGTGTTCTGTGTAGCCATCACCACCATGGACTTTGTGCTCATTAGAAAATGCTGTTCATGTTCCACAAAATGCAGACAGTGATGGATGGCGTTTTAAATCGGATAAGAAAAATATTCATACTTCATTTTTCACAGTTGAACAGTCTGACTTGAGAACATCACATTTTGGCATCTCCAACACTGACATTTCAGCTCCTGCAGTGGTGCTGCGGACTATTTATCGGCACGTCCAGTTCCGAATTTCAGTAATGACCTCTCATTAACATGTTTGCCAAAGACTCCAAATTGTGCAGCTGTGGGAGTGTGAGGTATATTGGTTGTCTGCCAATACAGTATTCTGGGTAATTGCAGACCTTTCGACGTAGGGAGGGTCAAACTAATTCAGTCTAAGAAGCCACATGGAGCTGTTTTTAAATTGGGCAGACCGTTAAGGTTATAATATGTCCTATTTAATACAACTGAAGTCAATCATTTTTATAGATTTTACTTTTGTAGAGGGCAGCATGGCAGCGCAGTGGTTAGCGCGTGTTCTGAGGTCATGAACCTCCTGTGTGGAGTTTGCATGTTCTCCCCGTGCTTGCATGGGTTTCCTCTGGGCACTCCGGTTTCCTCCCACATTCCTAAAATATGCAAGTCAGGTTATTTGGCCAGTCCAAATTGTCCCTAGGTGCGAATTGTCTGTCTCTGTGTGCCCTGCGACTGGCTGGCAACCAGTTGAGGGTGTCCCCTGCCCACTGCCCGGAGACAGCTGGGATGGGCTCCAGCACCCCCGCGACCCTACTGAGGATAAGCGGTGCAGATAATGGATGGATAATGGATACTTTTGTAGAGGATTCAAAGCCAAAGAAGTTACTAACAGGTAAACATTTAAAGATTGCACTAAAAAGTATGAAAAATAACTGAAAAGGTCCCAAAAAGTATGGAAAAAGTACAAAAGCTTGTGAAAAGTATGAAAAAGTACCGAAACAGAACTAAAGAGTATGGAAAAATACAGAAAAATTATAAAAAGGGAAAAATATGTAGAACAATGAAAAGTAGTAACAGTAGTTTGAAGAATAAAATAATGCACAAAAGTATATTAAATGAAACATAAACACCAACATTCTAGGGTGAAGAGAAAACTAAATATAGTAATCGTCTTAAATACAGGGTTTAGGTGTTAAATACAATATATATTTGTATGTATATTGAATTATATGCATTAAAACAAAATCATGCTTTTTTCAAGAAAACAAACTAACAAAAAAAAACATTCTAATGTTCTAAAATGTCTTCACACAGAATAAAATTTAAATAAAAACACATTGAAAATGAATAAAGAAATCAATCAATCAGGAATAAGTACATTAAACAAGAATGATACCTAGGATATAAACGACACATGTAGTTACTGATTAGAAAAGAAAGTAGTTATTTTTATTCAGCTAAATTGCTTGTATTAACAGTTCCTTAACTTATAATTTGAGCATGAACTTAAAAATGAATGGAAAATTTGTGAAAATTAACTGTTCTCAACATTAATTTTCTTGCCTACTCCTTGCTGCTAGAAAAAAAGACTACAAAACAACCCAAAAACGCCCACAAAACGACTAAAATAATCAAAAAATTGTCACGGAATGGAAGGGGTGACCGGACCAGAACGGAGGCAGGAGGCAGGAAGGGAGAACTCAATTGCGTGACGATCCAAAACTTTTATTTACCAAAATAAAAGTTGTCCATAACTCAGGAACAAGACAGAACAAACAGGTTTTAACAAAACGTGCAAACACAGGCTTCTTCCAACTCAACAAAACAGGACAAGGCATAACAGAACGGACAATGTGTATATATAATGAGCCAGCACCCGCAAAGCCCACACTCCAGCCTTAAATAGCAGACACGCGATTAGTTGAACTGCTTCAGCTGGTGCCCAGGGGGCGGGGCAGACCGGTCGCCAAGGCGACCATGACAAAAATAACCTTAAATGAATATGTACCAAATATAACCTCAAAAACATCAACCGAAGCTTCCGAAAAATGTGAAGATTGTACTAAAAATTATGAAAAGTAACTGAAAAGGTCCTAAAAAGTTCGGAAAAAGTACAAAACCCAGTGAAAAGTGTGAAAAAAATACTGAATCAGAAATAAATAGGATGGAAAAATAAAAATAAAAATTACATATTACTCAAAATATAAAAATTAATGAAACTGACAAAAAAGTGACCAAAAAGATGGACCTAAAAACAAAAATCAACCTAAAACCGACCAAAACCTACTCAGTCCTTTCTGAATATGTATTTGCTTTTCTCTTCCATTGTTTTCTGGTTTATGTAGCTTTCTCATTTCTGCCACAAATTACGACCCCCCTTGTTATACAACATGCTAGGCCAAGAGGTGTGTAAACTGATCTCACATACTCTCCAATAAATATACAAGGCAGATTACTTTGTGACCCATTGATGGAGGTGATGGTCAAAAGTTTAAACCATCCTCTGATGGACAAATATGCACACAGAGACACAAACACAGAGCAAACTCTGCAGTGGACACGTTGCCATGGTAACACCAATAGAGATTCACAGAGCATCTTGTTTGACCGCTGCCCTTTTCAAATGATGACTCCCCAAAGTGGCTTGTTGATGCCAAGCAGACTGGAGCGTTCTCTTCTGCATTTGGAATCACGAATATCACCATCTGACTTTGACTCATAACGTTCTAGAACAGATCAGGCTTCGAAATGAGCTCCAGCAGGCGAAAACCTGTACTCAAGTGCTGAGGTAGTGTGCGGACCAGCTTAATTTGCTTGCCTAGTGTATTTTTCATATGAACCTCAGTCTGTTATCATTAGTCTAATATTGAGGTATTAATTATGTTTGTATTATGCCCCATCCTACCACCAATAAATCTTTTAGCATTCATTTTATAAAAAGGCCTCTGTGGTAAGTTGAAAATACAGCAATTTTGTCATCTATTTATCGAGTGTTATATAACTTTCATCATATTGCGAATGACATCAACATTAATCATCAAGGCCCACTATGACCACTCCCAAAAAAGAGCCAAGACACACAATAGTGTTCAAGCTGGTGTTGGATGCCGCATTGGGGGTCATTTCATTATCTGAAACATATTTAATTCACTTCAATAAAATGAGAAAATAGATCTGTCACAGGAGACAATTTTGTTCATTTTATGTCTTTTCTTTTTTTTCAGGGAAAAAAGGTTTAAATGCATTAAAATTTAAAATGCTTAACAATGGCTCAGTTTAGGTATTCATTTTCTTATTTATTGGAGCTGTCATGAATTTGTAACTTTTAACTCTCTGCCGTCATCTTTTGGCTTAAAGTCGTGATTGCAGCCCTCGCTGGCTCATTTAGGATGCATGCAAAAGTAAGTGCATTTCTTACAAAGGCTAAAAAGAACATCTTCCTTTTTCATCTTTTTGGGGATTTTGGACTGGCATTCGGACTATACTGTGGTATATCTACTAAGAAATGCCTGAACAGGAAAATATTGCCTCTAGTTACGAAAACACATCAATCAGCTCAAGTGAGAGACATTTTGGCAAAAGTCCATGAAGGCTCGGAATTTGTGGAAAGGAATCACCCAAACAAGGCCGGCTATCATTACATCTGCCTCACGCATTTCCAACAGACATCATTTGATCAGTTTATGAATAAACGCAAGGCAAAAAGGTAAATGAATATTTTTATTATTTTATTTATTCTTGTTTTTTTTTTTTTGCATTTGCATTTGCCTCTCGTTTTATGTTTGTTGTGTGGTGATCAGATTTGAACATGTACTTTTTTCATCTTCAGAAGAACATTTATGATTTATTAAAAAAATATACTGTACTTTTGCGGGGCTTGGAATGGATTAACACATTTACATACACAATGCATCCCTACTTAGGAAAAAAATCGTGAGTAGACGTACCACTGTACTTGAAATGGGCCTCTTCTTACTTAACAATTATATGCTACACTAACAAATGAAAAAAACAACACAGGGACGAGCTTGAAGTAACTCTCTACCCTACACCCCTACAATCAATTTTCCTACCAGCTAAAAGTAAGAGGATGAGGGGTTCCGGAGCCAATCCCAGCTATCTTCAGGCAGTGGACAGGGGACACCCTGAACTGGTTGCCAGTGCAGGGCACATGAAGACATACAACCAATTTACAATTAGGGACCATTTGGACTGGCCAATTAAACTGACATGCACATCTTTGGAATGTGGGAGGAAACCAGGGTGCCCGGGGGAAACCCACGCAGGTACAGTGACAACATGCAAACTCTGCATGAGGAGGTCGCTGTAGCTGGACCTCTTTGGTGTGCTCTTAAAAACAAACTAACAAAATAATGATAAATACAATTGCAATACAAATGCTAGGTACATAGAAAAACAAAATTTGCCCTTGCCTATCCGAAGCCATGCCTTCACAATCTCCTTTTTCTTCTACTCCAACTGTATTTTGTAACAATCAGTCAAGTCTCTACGATGAGATATTAACCCGAAAATTTCACTCATTAACTCGAATTCTGATGGCTGAAAAAAATTCAAGGGCAATTAGAATGATTGCCGATCAGGTGTTCCAACACTTTTGTCAGCGTACATGTCTTTACCTCAATCCACTTATTAAGAATATATCTTAAACCTTCGATGGCAGTGAACATTTAATTTACCCGTAAACAGTTGGTAACAAAGAAACACACTAGACCACAAAATGTCAATTGAAATCACTGGACGGGAAAATCATTTCATCACTCAGTTGTGGAAGTGAGCGGTGACAAAATTGTGTGTGTATGTGTGCAATTTAAGCAACTCAACTGAGGACAAATGATTACCTGCATTTAGACGGAGCTATGAGCCGGGGAGACGCTAAGATACGGCAAAATCGAAGGTCTTCTACAGATGCAATTGACCTCGCAGACTTTAACTGTGTTCTCTCAGCTTTTGCAACTAAGAGACTACAGAACATCATCCCCTCAGTAATAATGTATTTTCTGAGCTAAAGATGTTGACTTATTCAATTATTTTTTGAATGAATGAATGGCCTTTGTTGTCATTAAAACAATTGGAACAAAATCCGAGGGATTTTCCTCTCCTCACAAATAAAACAAATTAAAAAGTCAAAATGTGCAAAAAGAAGAAAAGGTTAAATACAATATATTAGTGATATAAAATAAAATGGGCATATTCAAAGTGACAGTTGTAAAGTACATTGTGCTTTTGGACGCTTTAGATGGGAGTTTAGTGTGGTAATAGCTCTCGGGAAGAAACTTCCTCATTCTGTTTGGTTTTGCTTTGATGCACCTGCAGCAACCTCTGGATGTAACTTGTCCCCTGTTATGTTTTGGGATGTGCTGAGGCACCGAGTGGAGTAGCTGTCCATCAGGGAGGTGAGAGGACCAGCAATGATGCGCTGTAATGCTTTCACTGTCTTCTGCAGCCTCCCTCTGTCCGCTTCAGTGCAGCTCCCATACCATTTGAAAATGCAGTATGTCAGCAGCCTCCCAAAGGATGAGCGATAGAAAGCCAGCAGCAGATTGTTCTTCTTGAGATCTCTCGGGAAGTGAAGATGCTGCTGGGTCTTTTTTTATGTTGGCTCTGGATGGAGAGAACATCTGAGATTTCAAACCAACACATTTTAGGACATCTCACGATCAATTAAGATTATTTTTAAGTGCAAAATGAAGAACCAATTATAGAGCTGCTTTCAATGTTTTTAAACTTGAAATAGCTTACTTTAACCAGAAACTAGTTTATGAATGTGTCAAGAACCGACTTGGGGTTGTCCGGAAGCACAATGTGTCATGGTTGCCATGGTGCCCATTTGGCCCCGCCCATGTGGGGCCAGCTGCGGCTCGTTGAGAAATTGACTTTCTGTCTACATAAAGCTCAGCGCTCTCTTGCTTCAGTGTAAGCCCGTCAAACGAACTTCTGCCCCACAAGACGTGGGTTCTGACTTGGTCCTGGTTCCCTGTGATATCTCCAGTCCGGTATTGTTCCCATTTAGTGTTGTCCTGTTCAATTTCAGGTTCCAGTTTAGTTTCGGTCTGTTTTGGTCCTGTTTACTATTTTCTCCAGTTTTCGTTCCTGTCTAGTTTCTCCTGTTAATTTTCAATATCCTGATCCGTTGTCTATCATGTCTGTCACTTTCTGTCCAGTATCGACCCCATCTGTCCGATTGTAACTTGGGCAATTGGAATCTGTCTTGTCGGTCTCTGGCTTACTGTCCTTCCGCGCCAGACCGACTTCCTAACGTGCATGACTACCCATTTCCCGTAAAATAAAAGGCTTGTGTGAGAATGTCACGCGAATGGGTCATGTATCTGTTCTGGTTCTGACACAATGCAGAAACACAGATTAGAACAATCAATGGTGGTGCTTAATTTGGGCAAAGTTTGGCACACGGGATGTCCGTATGCCTGCGTTAACAATCAAGATGCGAAAATTTTGTGATCCAGGAGAACCAAGCAGCGAAGGGGATAGTCCAAGAAATCATAAGGCCGTACTTGTGATGCTGAATGCAGACAAAGGTTCAGTACAGTATACTGGAGCAACAAAGAGCTTAGACAATAGTGCTTGGGATGTGAAAAGAAAAAACAACAAGCTAGTAAGGAACCAAGGGGACAGGGTACTATTATACTGTTGTGATATTAGGAAAAATATGGGGAAATCAAGACAATTGACAACAGCTGGGAGGAAAATTGAACTCGAAAGTTAGTGGCCGAATTAGGTCAGGTCAGGAGAGAGGAGAGGGGTGAATAAGAGAAACCCCAAGAGAAATAGCAACCTGAGTGCAGGATTTTGATAGAATGTCACCTATTAAAATCCACAATGATACAAGTCCTGAATAACAAACAAGGACCAAAGTAACAAGAAAACAAATAGATTTTTCAGTTAAATCTGTGTTTTTCAAATAGTGTGCCATGAGACCTTCTCTATTATGCGCCAGGAAATAAGCCCGATTTTATCATTACAAAAAATGAAATGAAATGAAATGATCTGCATTTCTATAGCGCTTTTCAAGTCAATGACTTCCCAAAGCGCTTTACAATGTGCTTCACATTTCCCGATAGCGGCCGTGCAGCCATGTAAGGCGCTAACCTGCTTATTGGGGGTCTTAGGGGTTCAGTGTCTTACCCAAGGACACTTCGGCATGTAACACGGACAAGCCGGGATTCGAACTGGGATCCCTTGATCCCAAGACGAGCGCTCTACCTCCTGAGCTACTGCCGCCCCTAAAAGCATGCAATCATTCAGGATATATGCTTTTTATTGGTGACCACCCGAGAAACTGTTACATTCATCTGTAACTTATTTTTTTGATTAAATTGTTTAAGATTGCACCCCAATAAATAAATCAAATAAAGTAAAAACATTGCATTGATTTTAATTTATTATTTAACTAAAAACAGAGAAAAAGAAAGTAGTGGAAATAGTTCTGGATTGCAGATCATTTTCACTTGCTTTAAGTATTTTTGTTGTTTTTAAAGAAAGGCAAGATAAAAATGTAGGAAAATTAGGTTTACATTTTTCAAAGATCAAAAATTAGAGCAAAATTATCAATCAAAATGAATATCTTGTGCTACCTCCTGAGCCACAGTGTCCACAAATTATAACTTTACACTGGTAATTGAGCCAACATGATAATTTCAGCTTAAAAAAATATGAAACAGGTGGTTAGCATAATTCAGGTAGAGCACGCAAACAAAGTGTGTGATTTTTACATTTAGCTGTACTAACCATTGCTGAGGAATTGCAAATAATTCAAGTCCCCATGTAGCTGCATCTATTGAGATTAATTATGTGCAACGTGGCTTGCGTTGCTCCTCAGATGCTTGCTGAATACAAAGTAAGAAAAAAATTGCAAGAGGCAGAGAAAAAAAACAACCGAAATTGTGAGAGACAGAGACTGTTGCAGTTATTGGTTACCATGCCAACGGGCTTGAAAAGTGGGCTTTGTGCGCAGTGATTTAATCAGCCAACCCAGGCGGAAATGCATCATCATCAGGCTGAGTTAGGAAACGGCTCCTAAGAATACAAAACATAACCCAGGGGTCGAAGATATTTATGTTCACATTTTAATCTTTATCCACTTTTGGACTTCAATAGACCTTGATTGTCAACTCAGACAGAATTTTTTGTTATTCATCCATCTATCCATCCATCCTTTATCTGCACCGCTTATCCTCAGTAGGGTCCCGGGGGGTACTGGAGCCCATCCCAGCTATCTTCGGGCATTGGGCAGGGGACACTCTGAACTGGTTGCCAGCCAGTCGCAGGGCACACAAAGAAAGACAACCCACTAGCTCATTCATACCTAGGGACAATTCAGACCGGCCAATTAACCTGACATGCATGTTTTTGGTATGTGGGAAGAAACCAGACTGCCCAGAGGAAACCCACGCAAGCACAGGGAGAACATGCAAACTCCACACAGGAAGGTTCGATCTCATGAACTCAGAACTGTGCCACACACGCGCTAACCACTGCACTGACGTGCTGCCCTCTTGTTATTCAATAGACACTTAAAATTTTGACCACGTTTGGTTACTGATTGGTTCTGTCTCAGTACTGGTTATGAGGTTGATTTCTATGAAGATTAACTTTACCAACTTCATCAAAAATGTCTGATACAGTGTGTAATTTTCTCAAGGGACATTGTGTATTATCTAGCACCTTAAAGTGGTAAAAAAAGAAACCTTCATTCATTAAAAAAAAAAATGAGTTGAATAATAGCCAAATATACAACTACTATCATAATCACATGTGTTTTTTTAATATTGGTAGGTCCAGAAATTTGTATTTACTGTATTACACATGACATAAGTGAGCTGACATGATTGTCTACCATGTTGCTGCTAGGAATACCACAAAAGAACAAAAACTTTGTGAAAGGCCAAGCAAAGAAAAAAAGGGTGCAGTTTGGGTGCGTCGAGTTTCCGTAGTTTGTCATTTTCCCTGTGCTTTTTAGCACATGTTTTTGGTTGCATGACACAATACAGTATTTTGTTGAGCTTCTTCGCAACACACTTTTATGTTTTTTTTTGTCAAATATATGTATTAAATTATGTATATGATATTGGCCTACTTCTATTGTTGTTTATTCCTTCTTTGTAATCTGTGTCAAATTTAAGACAGAGCAACAAGAAAAATCTCGATAAAAACAATAACAATTAAATTTTGACTTTAAACTTGAATTGTTCATCAGGTATGGGTCACAATTGCAGAGATATATTCTGACTGGCTACTTGTTGATTGAATTACTGGAGTTGACTGATGAAGTTCTTCTATTGTCATTAAAATAATCTATGGCTTTATCCTTGTGTCATGACAGGATGTTTTATGATAATGGGTTACAAAATGTTTAGTTTTGGGATAATTACAGACAGGCGTACTCAGCAGAAAATGAAACATTGTGAACCATATTGTGAGTATTTTTTCTTTTTGTTAATCACATTAAATTTCTGAGTAAAATACTGGGCGGGCCCGTAAGGGCGGGGGACACGGGGAAGGCCCAATATTCTGTAAAAAATGTGTGTTGTAAAAAAAAAAGTTTTTACTAAAGTTCAATTTTTCCAACTTTGTCATTCCGTTATTTGTTTCTCCAAGCTCCAGCTCAGCGCCCCCCTAGTGGTAGGAGGATTCTCTCTAACATAGACATGGACCCTATATGATAGGACACCAGCTTCTTTCATTTAATGTTAATGAAATGGGGATTTTTATGTTTATGTATTATTAAGGACATCTGTCTATTGTGTTCGTTGAAAATTCCAGACCAAGCCATAACAAAATGTTGTTTTATTTGTCTGATCATATTGGAATACATTTGATAGCTTATCAGTAGGTTTACTTAGGTTCACTAGACTATATGCATCATTTTAATAATCTGATCAGCCCCACTCTTGGCTTGTAGCTTAATTTTTAAATTGGCCATTCCATCCGTTTGACTTTGACACCCTTCCAATAGATGGTCATGAGCAAAGTTGTTGGCTTTATTTGCTGGGCCCAGCTGTTTTTCCAGACGCTAGTTTCCCACAGTCTTTCACTGACTGCTTTTGTTTAAGTGGGCTGTTTAAATTTAGAACCAATATCCATCATTTCCCCTGCTTCAATGAGGTACAAAGTCAAATGTTAGCAAGGATGATACCTCTCCAGCTGTTTTCCATCTGCCTTACCTCACCACTCCATTGGTCTGCCCTGCCCAGATGGTGACAGGGATGAAGTGTTCACAGGATTAAGTTGCATGATAACATGGATTGTATTACGACATCAACCGTCTTCTTCCTGCTGCATGAAACCTATTTTGTCTGTCCTTCAACATATCATATTTGTCATGTGAAAAAGACGTACCTTGATTTGTTTTCTTTTTTCTTTTAGGAATTTATCTAATGTTTGCAGGGAAAAACATGTAGAGATACCACACACAAAAAGAAGACAAATAAATAGACGTATTTTTCACAAGCCAGCCACGATTTTGAAATGTCTGTTACTTTTGTTGCTGTTGTTTGTGTTCATGCATGGTCCCTTTAAAAAGGGACGTGTCACAAAGGAGGCGTATGGTGACAGATGCGGAGGTTTTGTGCTTGAAGTGGTGTGCTTTGAAGTAAGTCTTTGTTTACACACGAACGGTGTGAGTTCAACCAACAGGTCGTAAAAGTCCAGAATCCAGATATGTCAGCATGTGAAGGTGTTTGGGAACGGTGCATGAGAATCCAGATATGTCAGCATGTGAAGGTGTTTGGGAACGGTGCATTCGCAATGATCGCAACAAGGCTTTAGGGCTAGGACCTTAGCTTAGCCTTTTGGCTGAGAGTAAGTGTCCCGGCTCCTAGGCTTTGTAGCGTATAATGAACTGACCGATAACGGATAATGGATAATGAATAACGAAGATAGATCAATAACCCTTAAAACCCCCCCCTACAAAGAAATAAAAAGCTTCTCTGTTCAGATTTCCAAAAAAAAAAAAAAAAAAGTAACTCTTGTGTGAATGTTTATACCGCCTGTTATTTTGTTATTATTTATGAGTGCACTGCAGGAAAGATGTCTAAATATAATGGAAGGTATAGCTCTTGTTGGTGATAGAAAGGTGTGGAGAGGTGTTGTGAAAGGATAGTGCGATTGTGGACGCGTTCTTAAGGATGGGCTGGGCACCCGTATGATGCGGCAGGGGTAAACCAGTGAAAGCTGTCGAGCCCTGCTGTTGAACAAAAGAGTGTGTTGTGTCACCCTGACCCGAGTGACATGGCCGCTTTCTGGTGTCCCATTTCATCTGGAGGGACAAAAGCATGACCAACTTGGGTTCCGAGGTGCCTAACTTGTTTGGGTGTTTGGGCCATTGGGTTGGCCATGGTCCAAAATTTTTTGTGTGTTTTTTAATTATTTTATTTATTTCCCTTTTATTTTCTTTGTTATTGTATGTGTGTGTCTTGCTGTCGGTCACCCCTCTTGAGGGATATGACCAAGGTAGATAGATGGATAGATATTTTGTTATAAATTGGCGACGAGACTTAATCGGCGACTCAGTGCATCATTGATCACATCTAGGGGCATTACATTGGTATCAGACTTTTCAGATTTGTCGCCGCACGTCTGGAATGCTCGAAAATATGGACGGTTTACCACCCAAGGGAGCTCGGCAAACGATAAAGCATGAACCTGCTTAGTTTGCGATTGACATGCCCGCATCAAGCTGCACCTAATATGGTCGCAAAAATGTCGGTATCCAGAGCCCCCAAGGAATATGAGCACATCGCATTGCCAGCCATTAAAGCGCTCAAGTTCTCCTGTAACGGGAGTTGAGAGGCTTATAAAGCGCAATTTGAATTTGCGGCTGGGAATCCAGGGTGTCAAATGAAACAAAAGCCGTCCGATTGGCGCTATTGCAGATTAACGCCGCTGCATCCTGTCTGCTGCTGTTAAATCACAAAGGGAGAATTAATTACGGCACACTGGTGGGGGCACTGCAGAGGCGTTTCGGGGAGTTCCTTGAAATCTTAAAAAATCGCAATCAAAATATTTGTTGTTTAATTACAACATTTTGGATAGTTAATAAGGTCCAATGGTGGACCCATATGTAGGGAAGCAGGAAACAGTCAGATATGCTAAATATGTTCAATCACAAAACCAAGGTATGAAGTAACAAACCAAGAAAATGACTGTAGAATAAATAAAAAAATACACTGCTGTGGTCATTACAATGTTAATGGCCTGTCAACCTATGCAGCTAGAGCGGTCAACATAAAGGGGTGATGAGAGACGGTGTGACGAGATTGAACGTAGGTGTGTGCAGTTCTGCCGCTCCCTCATTTGGTGATCGCTTGGGAAAGGTGGCATGCCAGATCATGACAATCTTATTACTGAGCACTTAATTGCCTTGGACAAAAATTATATACTAAAGGCCTTTAACCAAGTCATTTATGTAATTTATTCCCATTTTTGTACAATTGCCATCTCCCCTCTCAAACTCAAGATACAATTCCCAAGATTTTTTCTTAACATTCAAGGGCCACTCTAATTTCACAGGTCGATTCATTTTAATCACAATGTCAATTTAATCGAAGTTCAAGACGCTAGATGGACACCTTGTGAAAATCTCATTAACCTATCCTCTTGCGCAATCTGTCCACACCGGCTGTACAGAGCCACTGCTCACATATTTTGTAGCTTATTCCATACATTTTCCAATTTTGCCATCGTTCCAATTACCATTTTGTGGGTTAACTTCAGGGCAACTTGGATAAGTTTAAGCTTATCCATTGTGCAAAATCAATCAAATGTTATTTGTATTATACTTTTCAGGCGATTGCAACTTAGAATGCTGTACAAAAACAATTGTACAATGTGACCTATTAAAATCCACAATAATACAAGTCTTTTTCCCCACCCAACAACCCAAATCTGCAAAATACACAGACACTCACCAAAGGTCAAAATAACAACAACAACAGTAAGTAAATAACTAATAATATGGAAAGGCACAGACTAACCGTGTAAAAAATTGGGGCCTTCTAACCACAACCTACCTGTGCAGAGCCCTCCATATTAGAAAACACTGAAATAAGAAGAAACAACTAGAGAACTAAACATAAAAATATGAAAAATAAATTAAATGTATTGCAGTAAAAGGTTGGAAGTAAAAATAATAAAACTCAAAATTATATTTTGAACTAATGAGTCATTTTGTCTCAATACAATCCCCACATCCATATGAATGAAGTAGACAATCTTCCTTGTGAACCCAAAATAAAGATAAAATAACCCAGAAACATTATACTTTCTTTGTAAAAAACATGTTTTTTTCCTGTAGTTTGAAATAAAATTACCCAATTGGCAGGACTTTTCCCCCCATTATATGTATTTTTTAATTTTATTTTTTAAATATTGTATCTAGTTTCCCCAAAATATAAGAAAACATATGTCTAAATCAGATCTAAAAATTGCTATTTTACATGGTAGATAAGTCTGATACTGTCAGAACCAGAACAGAAGGTAGACCCAGACGCGTAACGTTTCACAAATAACTTTATTGCGGAAGCTGAGAAGTCAGGTATGGGAAAGCAAGCGCCAGTAATCTGGCGATCGCTGGGCGGGCGGAGCAGGGAGTTTACGGGATCGGAGCGTGGTCGGAAGGAGGGAATGAGGTGAGTAGCCGAGACAGGCGATCAGAGCGGGGTCGATGGGCAGAATTTGAAAAAGTACTGAAAATAAGCAAAACCATCTACCATCTGCTACATGAGAGAATTTTACTTATCAGGATAATTTTCTCCTTTAACTAAAAAAGGTTAATATTTTGAAAAGACACTCTAAATAAGCAAACTTTATGTAATGGTGTCTTTTTTGCAGTGCATAAAAAAACTACAAAATGTAGAAAATTAATAATGGTTAAATCGATGTCTGATCCTTTACGATAAGAGACGCCAAGGTAAACATGCAGTCTGTACTTAACTCCATCCTCCTGACTCTAAAAAATGTCCTCTGGCCGTTTTAGCATTCAGCTGCTCCCTGATTCCCTGTCAACATTGACTCCAAGGGTGATGGAGAGCAGAGTGATACAGAGAGAGGCCAAGCGCCTGCAGCTCGACATTGTGCCTAGAGGCGGACGAGACAGAATGACAGGACAACACTGATGAACTGTGATGCTCCTCTCACCTTGAGGTAAGACCTCCAAGTTATCTGACCTTAAACTGTGTCCCTTGTCAGCAACACTCGTACCAGACAAACAAACAACCAAAACTGTCATGTAGTCAATGATTTAGCACATAGCCGAATGTCTATTTTAAAAGCCATTTGTAGTAGAATATAAGCTGGTCAAATGCCAGAGCTAAAGGAAGACTCTGATTCTGAAACCTTGCTATATATAAAATCAGGTAGATTATTTGAAGACTCAATGCTTACAGTATAATGCTATTTATGTAGAACCTTTAAAAATTGAGGACCTGAACATCACGAAATCCAAGGAAGTCAAATTTGACCATAGGAGGACAAGCATGGACCCAGCTCCATTCATTACCAATGGAGACGGTGCATAGCAGGTGTCATAAACATGCAGCCAAGGGGTCAATTGCGGCCCGAATTGATTATAGTTTGAGGCCCCTGCCTTAATATAAAAGTTAAAATGACAATGTGTAGTATTTAGCGCTTCTTAGTGGTAAAAACATTAATTAAAAAAATGTTTTTTGGGGGGGAAAAAAAGTGGAAAAGACATGAATTATGATATAAAGGTACATTTCTTTAAAAAGACTCAGGTTTATCTGATATAGATAGACAGATAGATAGATAGATAGATAGATAGATAGATAGATAGATAGATAGATAGATAGATAGATAGATAGATAGATAGATAGATAGATAGATAGATAGATAGATAGATAGATACTTTATTCATCCCCGTAGGGAAATTCACACTTCCAGCAGTCTACCCCGTTGTTTATTAACAGATTAAGATGATGCCCTAGGGGTGATTGTAGCGGAGTGGATGACGTCACACGCTAGTCCAAAAGTTCGACATCCCTGCGGCAGATGAAAATCTTTTCTTGTGTCCAGGGATACACCATCTCGTGTTAGCGAGCCCGCCTCCTCTCCGATTCCCCCAGGCTTTCGTGTCTCTGTATAGCGGCGCTGAAGCCAGATTGCTCCGGGTAGCTCCGGGTGGCTACACGTTAGCGTCCGGAATGCTAAACGTGAGCCACATTTCCGCAAAACACAGCAACTGCGCTCCCTGTGCGCTTCGATGTTTTCCACCAGCATGAGTCTCTTCTAGAGCAGTGCTTCTTCGAAAGAAGAAGCATGATTTAATTTTGTTTATTTATGGCTTTATTTATTCTGTTCGCTGCCAATCTTTTTAAACATAGCAAGCATACAGGTATTTCCTCGCCTAACACAGTGGTCGCAATTACCCGGATTGATACATATGCTTTGTTGAGCTTCCTCATTTTAGCTTTTCACAGACTTTCATTTTCCTCTTCATCCTTGTCTCTCTCTGACTGTCTTTTTATCCCCGGTAAATATTTTTTCATGGAGTCACTGCAGGTTTTGCAACACTTTATATCGATACTTCATACTCATTCTCTCATCCATGTACAGTATGTACAAAGCGCAGATACTACCACCAAGTGCAATGAGAGCCCCGCTCCCCCCCAATGCAGTGGAGGTTCAATTGCACTTAGTTTTACAATAGTAAAAAATAAAAGGTTACCCCGACCTACTAAATGAGAACCTATGACCCAGAGGGAGCTGACATGATTGTCTACCATCTTGCTGCTATGAACACCCCCGAAAGACAAAAACCTTGTGAAAGGCCAAAACATGAGGAAAAAAGGTTTCCTTTGGTCACTTTGAGTCTCCATTGTTTGCATTCCTCCTTGTGCTTTTGTTTAGCATTTTTAAAAGATATTTGATAACAGTGGAATGTTTTTAATCAAAACATATTTTCAGAGAAAGCCCCTCTCTATTTGGCCCACCTCAGACCCTAGGTCCGGCTGCCCCAACTAAGTTGAGTTTGAGACCCCCGGTGTAGTTACTGTTCACTCCTTCAAACTCCTGGGTGTGTACATCCCGGATGACCTCTCCTGGTTTGCCAACTCCAGGGCTATGGTAGGGACGGTCCAGCAGCAACACCACAACCATACAGAGAGTCATCACTGCAGCCCAGAATATCATTGGGTGCTCTCTGCTTAGTGTGGAGGGCATTGGTGGCCTGCGATACTGCAGCAGAGCCAACAATATTATAAAAGATTCCTATCAACCCAGCCACCACCTCTTAGACCTGCTGTCCTCTGGTAGGAGCTACACCTCTCTTTAAGCGAGGACTTACAGTTTCAGAGACAGTTTCTATAACACAGGGCCATCACCACCCTAAACAAACGCAGAAAAAAATGATCTTGGCCGCGTAAAATTGATCATTTCTATTCATCTTTTAATTATTTTGTTTCTAAATTATTACAATAGTTTTTCCTTGGACTATTGTTACAGCTTAGGCCAGTTCCCAAGCTCTACCTTAATTTTTTTCCGCCTATTTATCTTGACATTGTTTTTCACTTATTTTTCTCTTTTAAGACTTTAGAACATATTTACCCTGGAGGACCACGTCTAATCTTGTTGTAAACAATGTTCAATACGTTATCAATAACGATAATAACAAATTGAATTAATTTTTTTTGTTTGTTTTGTCAGGCAACAATCTTACTTGCTAGTACAATGCAACGAAAAATCGAGCACTAATCGACACATTGACAGAACAACAAGTTTGATGCTCACTAAGTATCCAGTGAAATCTTGATTTCTTGTTTTGGTTTTGCAAGTTATAACTTGACTCACTATTGCGGATATGAAAAAAATTGAACAAATGAGCAGTACATTGGATTGTTAGATAATAAACCTTATGGTGCAACCTGAACACATCGTCAGTGACTCTCCTAGGGTCATCGGGTGTTTCAGGTCTAGGTCAGAATCCCTCACCCGGGCATCCCTGCCGAGGGTGATCAATCCCCAGACTTGTGTCCAGGTCTCGCACTACGCCATGCCTCCCGCTTCCTCAACCAGAGCCAGCGTGAAGCCTTTTCAGGTGCACCCTAGATGTTGTTGATGGCTCTTCGCCTATGCAGTCCATAAATACCAAGGAGCCCGAGGACACGGTGTAATGACCTGCCTGCAAAGCCCCTGCAGCCCACCTCAATAGGCTCGCAGTGGGCCCTCCACCCATTCCCCCGGCATTCAGTCACAAGACCATTGACTTTGCCCTCTTCCTGTGGTATTTTCATTGAGAAAAAACATTTAATGTTTTAATAGGCTGGATAGCAATAACCACATGTATTTACAGTAAAGGTAATAGGTAATGTTATTTTTCACATATTGTTAGGAATTAAACTATTAAAATGTAGCGTTTAACAAATTGTTCAAATTAGTTATGTGACTCCATTAACCAAACACAAACTTCATTCTCTTAACAAAGCATGCTCGTTTCTTTATGGAAAAATGAACAAGAATAGCCGACATTTTGACACGGGGGCAGATTTATTTTGTTCTTGTATTTAACTAAATTAATTCCATCGAATTTAGCCGAATTATTGTCGAATCAGTCTAATTAGTCTTCTTCGAGCCTCCCTCTCATTCTCGATCTGATCTCCCTTCTCTTCTACCGTCTTCTGTCTTCTGTCTTCTACCCACGTCTTTTCACAAGCTGGGATGTTGGCTCCTCCCCCATGGGCGGGCCAGAAACTCCCCACGTGGCCTCCACCTAGTCGCCACCTTGTCTGACCGGTGCGTCACCAAGGCCCCTCCCATGGGGCGGTTCAGGTGCCAGCTTCACCACCACCTCGCCGAAAGGCGCCGCCACGTCTGAAAAACTCACAACAAGGAAGCTTATCAGAACAACTTCTCCAAACAATGTCTCCTTTCCCACGTCACAGGCTCCTCCGGCATCCGCCCTTGTCCTCGTTCTCGCTGTTTTCTGTAAACATCATTCTTTTCTAGGCTGCACTGACCCCAAGCCTTCCCTGTGAAAAATCCCCACTGCATTCAACAAATGTAATTTGTATAAAATTGTATAAAATCCCTTATAGTCAAATAAATAAAATATGAAATCCTTCATTATGAATATTTTGCTCACAACCTGAACTAAATTTGAAATGTATCCTCAATCTTTATTAGTGTTGGCATTCTCAAACTACACTTAACATTTCTATAACATTTATGATAATCTTTTTAAAATTGTGTTTTACAATGGTTGCACTGTTTCAGTTGCACATATCTGAATAGGATATTTTTTTACAGATTTAAAATGACCTTCCTTTATTATTTCAGTTTCAACTGGGAAGTGTCATTGTAACAATTTACAGAAACTTTGTGAATGTCCTAATGTAGCTCCACTTAACAGCATTTTTTTGTAAATAATAAACATCTTACTCAATTAAAGGAATTAATCTTCCATTGTTACCAGATAATTCTGAGAATTTTAAGGGGGCTTCGATTGTGTGTGGGCATAAGCAGAATATTTGAATAAATTAGCTGTTAAGCTACCTACAACAGTTTTGTCAGTGTCTGTTTCATGTCCAAGAAAGCTATCATCTTCTTAATGAAAATCAAGTTAATGGGCTCTCCCCTTTACTATTGCTGCCTGACACACTCAGTCCAGCCTTGTTCTCCATTCTGAGCATGTCCTTTTGGTTGCCCTCTTCTTCTCCCCAGCAACTTGCTGTTAAGCTTTACTGCAATTGTGTACTGCGTAATCAAATTAAGTGAGAGATGCAAGATGGCAGAAGGGGGCAAAACAGTCTTTCTTCCTTGTTCTTCTTATCAGGAACAAACGGTGTTAATTTAATTCTGTAATTTTATTTCTGCCATCCATTTAATTACAATCCTGCAAATGAGCAAATGTTCACAAGCCGCTGCAAAATAATTTAGGA
Source organism: Urocampus carinirostris (assembly GCF_059441175.1). NCBI lineage: Eukaryota > Metazoa > Chordata > Actinopteri > Syngnathiformes > Syngnathidae > Urocampus > Urocampus carinirostris. The sequence continues at coordinate 34,731,849 of NC_142351.1, read as the reverse complement.
TTACAGCTCATGCTCACTTTGTCGTAAGGGATTTTTTAAGTCATGTCATGGAAAAATTCTGTGTCGGTCCAAAACCAAAACACTTAATCTGATCCTTTAATTATGCCACCATATTGCCACCATCAAAACACATATCTTTGAGAGGGAAATGTATTTAGATTTAATGTAGCGAACAAGGTCTGGCCACAAAGTGTCCCAGTTGAATTTGAACAAAAACAAAACTAACAACAGAGATAAGATAGCATTTATTTTCCGTCAGTTGAGCATTATTGATCTTCTCTCTGCGGTTCAATGAATTTTGAAATATAAATAATAAATAATGAATAATAAATAATATAAAATGATAAATATAGCCTTTATGTTCCAGAAGTTCAATATAAGAATAAATAAAAACATTTCAAATTAATTCAACTCATTTTCGGGGCGGCAGTAGCTCAGGAGGTAGAGCGATTGTTTTAGGATTAAGGGATCCCAGTTCGAATCCCGGCTTGTCCGTGTTACATGCCGAAGTGTCCTTGGGTAAGACACTGAACCCCCAATACCCCCAATAAGCAGGTTAGCGCCTTACATGGCTGCACAGATCACGGCCGCTATTGGGAAATGTGAAGCACAATGTAAAGCGCTTTGGGAAGTCATTGACTTGAAAAGCGCTATATAAATGCAGATCATTTCATTTCATTTCATTGTTCACACCACAAAGAAAGATCTCATCTTGATAAAAGAACAGACTTTTACACAAATAATTGTCTTCAATGGCCTTTTAGCGCCTTTCTAAGGAAAATGGATGAAAATCAAAGCCTCTGGAAAAATGCCACAATAAGGAACGAGAACAGTGAAACTCAACAAAAGACTGCAAGAGACAAGCTTCAGAATTGAGAGAAAAATGTGGCAAACACTATCAAAACGTGACTTATCAGTGTATGAAACTTGCATTTGATCTCCAATTTTACAAAACAATTATTCTCATTAAAATCCCTTGTGGTATTATGATAATATAATTTGTAGCTGTTAAGTAAAATTTCAGCATGGGATTACATTTTAAAAAATGGTCAAACGATGCAATTTTTGCACGGGCATTTAGGGATTTGATCCTAAAGGCAGAAATTTTGACCTAATATTACAAATGATATTTTTTATATTGCATTTTTGTTTCTAGTGAATCTCTTAGTAAGGATTGGATTTAGGGTTGCGACAGTATCTTGTCTTAACGACACCTCTCAGCGGCTTTACGGCACACGAGTGCGGCAAGGCAAGCTACGGTCACTCACTCGTTAGGGAAGTCAGGGCATCATTATTTAATTCCCGAAATTGCTCTATAGTCATCCGTTGACGTTTTTAAAACAGGGAATATGGATGTTGGAGAACTTTTGAATTACCAGGTATGAATTAAAGTCTTACTACTTCAATGTACCCAGTGTTGCTCACTTGCTAAAAACACTTACAACGTGAGTCCATTGAGTTGTGTGTAGTCGCTTGTTTAAGCTTTTGCTTGTTCTGGTTTGCTCTTTGTTTTGAATTTTACATGTTTTCTGACAGGAGAGGATGTTATCTTGTTTCTTCAAAAGGATCCATGTCCGTAGCTATCGCGCACGTTTAAGACAAAGCCATGTGCGTTAGGATGTTCTCAAGTGAAGGCTGAGAAGAGATAATCCAAACTCCGTTAACAGGAAAAAAAAGTTTTGTTTTCTGTAGTGGTCGCAATCGTATAAGTTCCTGCGCTCAGTTCATCTGTTCAGCAAACAATACGGAGAACAGTATTTTGAGAAAATATTTACCTTTTACCTTTGCTATTTTCCTCGTCCACAGCCTGACAGAGGAGCAACACGTTCTAGAGAAGATAATGCAGGAGAGGAAGATCAGCGAAGTGCAAAACAACAAAAGCTGTCTCATGCTAGGCATAGAGATGCGACAGGAGCAGGCATTGAGGGAGGAGCTGATTTAAAGGGCAATGATGATTCAAATATGGACCGCAAGAAGATTTTGGAAAAATTGATGGACCAAGATGAAGACGATCCAGAGGTAGATGGCATTAATTGACAGAAATCTGAAATCACACTGTACCGTGCATACACATATTTGTTTGTTTTGAAGCCGAGGGATTTTCTTCATTTATTTTTGCATGGATTTGGCTTGCTGGCAGGACTTTTTAAACACGATAAACTGTCCAATACCAATAAAATTGTATGGTCAATTCAATTGGTTTCACAAAAATCTTGGCAGGTTTGGATGGTATGCTACACTGTACAACAGCTAGTGTAGTTAACCGTAAGCTTCAAAGGACAAACTGCCCCTCATGTTTTTTTAATCAATGGGCAATGAAAGACTTGGACATATTTTCATCACATAGCTTACTTTTCATGGAAAGTAGCCAATCTTGATCAATAGGTGAAAGATCAGACAATTGCTGTTTCTTAAGAGAAATGCCACATTTTCACACTTACCATTGAACTCTGGAAGTAAACTTTTCAAAACGGCCATATAACCATTCTATAAATATTAATTTGAGATTTTCCATGTTTTACTGTATTACGAACTCCTTAAAATTATATCCATGGAAGTTGATTTACTTGATTCCCAAATAACTTAAATGCAATGCAATCTAAAACTTTCTAAAACATTAAATACAATCCAAGAAATCAAAACAAAGAGATAGAGACCTATTTTTGTAAACATTTTATTTCAACTGGTTATTTGTTACAATGTTAATTAATAAAGTAAATTTTAACATTTTTTGTTTGCCGAGGGTAAATACATTATATTTTTTTCAACAAAAATGTACAACAGAGCTTTTGACAAAATCACTTCCATTATAATTGTACTAAATCTTTGTCTAACTGACTAACTAGCATCCATTCAAAAGATAATCTCAACCGATGTACAATAGAAAAAGAATAAATCATTCATAGTTGCCAAGGTTTTGTAAGGTTTGTCCAAGTTATGTGTTAATGGAGTGTCTCAAATAACGCCTGGCCGGACGCCCGGGGCGTGCATCTTTTAGGTCAGGCGTACAACTTTCAAAACGTCTCCGCGCGGGTGGACAACAACTTTTTCAAGAAGCAAAAAACAAACCAACAAAAAAAATATATATTTTTTTCCACTCAAACATTTGCTTTATTACGACTTCGAAATCTTCATTCGGTTTCGGAATTTCGGTTCGTTTGGCAATTTGCATACTCTGCAGCCGATCAGAAGCCTGCATTGAATAACTTCTTGCTTCCGGACTTTCCCGAGCGTTATAAGGTCGTGCATTTGCATATCGTTTTCCAAAGTAGACTCACAGAGAACACAAGAAAAATGGAGAAGTGGTTAGGAATCAAGCCAAAACCTCAGCCCCAGAAGAAATATTCAAAAGAAGCTAACAAAATTTATGACGCTACAAAACGTAAACGTACATTAAAAGCATTGTGGAAAGAGAGTTGACGTAGCCTGTAGCAGATGACGCAATGCAAACATTGCATGAATGAAGATGAGTAAATACAAGTACCGTAAATTCCGGACTATACAGCGCACCTGATTATAAGCCGCACCCACCACATCTTAAGAGGAAAACCGATTTTGTACTTGCACAAGCCGCACCTGTATATAAGCCGCACGCGCCCACATTGAAAAATGTAACACAAACACAAAATTAACCCAAACTCGACTTTAAGTCCCGCGATTGAAACTGAGTTTTTGGTTTGGTTTGAACAATTTTATTGACACTATTAACAGCAAATAAACAATGTGAGGTTTGAACAATTTTTCTCGACAATTTTAACAGCAATTAAGCTTATTCACAATTTCGTTATATCTGTCGTTTTAACAATTTTTTTCTGACATTTTTAACAGCAATTAAACACACAATTTCATTATATCATATCCCAACAATATGAGTTCTTATCGACGCTTTTAACAGCAATTAACATTCATTCACAATGTCCTTCATTAAAGTACACAGTCCAAAAATCACAGCCGGCAAAATGCACGGAAAATGATACCGGTACTTAAGGTTTGATGCAGACTTGCAGAGTCCGGGTCCCGTAGAAAGTAATCCAAGGAAAAAAGTGTATATTTCCAAAGGTCCACGCGTCCACAAACACGTCTCACCTTTACTCCACTTCCCATCAGCCCGCGTTTGCTCCGCCCCTTCTTTCTCATTCGCCCATGCAAAACATATCAGAATAAGTTTCTAAAATAAATACAAATAAATACATTACAAAAATATACAGTTGCAAATACTTATTATACATGGTTACACATATTTATAAAGAAAGACAGTACTCCGAGAGAGTTTTCAAAGCTTTAATAATAATAATATAACTTTCATCCCAAACGGTGCCTGTGACAGGGCAGTTAATGGTAGCAACACGCTAGCAACACGCTCGCAACACAGTAAACGGGTGAAATGAAATGATCTGCATTTATATAGCGCTTTTCAAGTCAATGACTTCCCAGAGCGCTTTACATTGTGCTTCACATTTCCCGATAGCGGCCGTGATCTGTGCAGCCATGCAAGGCGCTAACCTGCTTATTGGGGGTTCTGGGGGTTCAGTGTCTTACCCAAGGACACTTCGACATGTAACACGGACAAGCCGGGATTCGAACTGGGATCCCTTAATCCTAAAACGATCGCTCTACCTCCTGAGCTACTGCCGCCCCAGTTGCCGGTCTGTTAAAAAAACATACCGTACTTGTAAAAATCACGGTAAACCGTCCTCATCATCCTCCTTAGAACTAAAGCCATCAAAGTCATTTTCCTCAGTGTCGGAAAGAAACTTTGTCATATAGACGTCGTCCCACGTTCCCTTATTCTAAAACACGCTCGCAACACAGTAACTGGGTCTGGTAAAGTTTACGTGCAGTAGCTCTGTTTCCTTCTTTATGGGACTGCTCGATTGCTTTTAGCTTGAAAGCTGCGTCATGTGCCTTTCTTTTTGCATTTTGCATGATAGATAGATAGATAGATACTTTATTCATCCCCGCAGGGAAATTCACATTTCCAGCAGCATCTCTCCGCTGAGAACAAAACAATAATAAAGCAAAAGGAATACAATATACAAATACCCAATGTGACGTGCTAATACCCACTGTAGCATGTTGTATAGAGTATTTAAATAGTGCTACATAAAATACACACTGCAATAAAAGTACGGTAATATGCAATGTAGGGAGTGTGGTTTAATGTGGGCCTTTACTCCGCCGGGTGGAGTTAAAGAGCCTCATGGCTAATTTAATTTGTGCACAAGCCAAGAAGTTGCAGTCTTCCTCAGCGCATATATTCCACCGGTCTAAATCTTACCTTTTGTACTCAAGCGCTGCTGGCGGCCGTTAGAAAAATTACATAAATTGGCCGCATCACTGAATAAGCCGCAGGGTTGAAAGTTTGGGAAAAAAGTAGCGGCTTATAGTCCGGAATTTACAGTACATACTGATGGCAGTTAGAAAACAGCGATGTCATATCCATCCAATGAATGTTATAAGTAAATTTATAATAAACATAATTTTAAAGTGTTCTGTTATATATCCTGATTATCAATCCTTAATACCTTGCAACAATGTTTTTTGTTTTTTTGGGCGAGTAGTCGTCTTATTGTGTTTCAAGTTGGGAAAAATGGGGAAGGCAACTTTTCAGAGTTGTCTGCCCTGGTGTCCGGGAATTTTTTGTCATGAGTTTCAGACACTGGTTAATGCTCATTTAATCCCCCAAGATCAGGTATGACATTTGGGGACTGTTTGCCCCAACCTTTATCTGAAATATACAACCTTTTTTTGTCAGTTAAATTTTGTGGTCCAGGTTTTTTTTTTATTAATTGAAGTGATATATAATGGAACTAACTGTATTTAAAATAATGACATTTTCTTTTTTTTTATTGAGTATTTCCTTAAATTTGTCTTGAAATGTCCTAATCAATCATTATGTGGCCATCATATCGAATGTGCTTATAATTTTAACCCATCAGGAGTCTAGACACTGAACCTTTTTCGAGTAAACGTCAATAGTACCGAAATTCGGACTCGTATCACGTAATTAGTGTCTTTGTGCTTCTGCAGGCGGCCAAGTGTCGCCTCGACAAAAGGTTTTTTTCTTGTTTTGCTCTTATCCTTTACCTGCTGTTTATGCTTGCATCAAAAAGGCAGAGCCAGTGGATGAGAGCTCTGTGAAAAAAATGATCCTGACTTTTGAAAAACGGTCCTACAAAAACCAGGAGCTCAGGATTAAGTTCCCCGACAATCCAGAGAAGTAAGACCACTAACGAGATCCTTCCAGACAACTTGATAACACAATCATTGTAACCATTTTTTCATTTCTTTGTCCAGGTTTATGGAGTCAGAGCTGGATCTAAATGACATTATACAGGAAATGCATGTCATTGCTACCATGCCTGATCTCTATCACCTGCTCGTGGAGCTCAATTCTGTTCACTCACTAATGGGTCTTCTCAGCCATGAGAACACTGATATCCTTTTTGTGATACACCAATGAACTAGGCCTGGGCGATATGACAAAAAAGGTTATCACAATAAAACATTTTTCGTCGGTAGATATCAATAATTATCTTGTCTTTTTTTCCTTAGACATTTTATGTGTATTTTTTGCTCCTGAGTGAAAGTTAAATAAATCTGATACAGCTTTAACTAGTTTTTTTATGTAAGAACAAAGACACATGGTGACAAACCATTTCACGGCATTTCACAAATATAACGAACATTGAACAAATCGTCTGTCGGCAAATGTTGTCGGCACGTCGCCACTCTTTTTCTTTTTTTTTTTTAAATCGGACTCTTGCGTAACCAAAATACCTCCAAACAATAGAAGATGATGACTATTTCAGCATGCTTTGAGTGGGTCTGCTGGGTGTCCTAGTTCTTTTTATAGCTCATTTTGACCACGTTGTAGTCCTTTCGTGTTTACTGTGTGAGAGCTGCTTTACCGCCATTTCTGCGAAATAAATTTTAGTCTGGAACTTGTGTTTTCATTGCATTAGCGACACAGTTTTTTCCCCTGGTCTGGTGGTGTAATTACTGCCTAAATTATCGCCTTTTATTGAACGTTTTTATTATATGTGGTGGTCAAGATTATTTCACTATAATTAGCATTATCTTTTTATCACTATCTGTCTTTACCTGTAAATCCCAAGAGAAATAATTTTACAAAAAGGTTTTGTGACTCCCTAAGGATTTTCTTAACTGCCTAAAAAATATATGTGTATATATATATATATATATATATATATATATATATATATATATCTTGATATATGCCACCTGCATATTGTGAACAATACTCTGGCAAGAAAATAATGACAAAGTGAGTAAACTTCATCAGAGGGAGCCATTTGCTAAAGATGTTTTGTAAGTGCTTGTTTCACTAAATAAATATGGAAAAAAACGCTAATGTTTAAAAAGTTTTTAGCCCATTTGTCCTTAGCCTGATCTACATGTTGCCATCGCAGTGGTGGATCTACTCCAAGAGCTAACAGACATCGACACACTTAATGAGAGCGAGGAGGGTGCAGAGATCCTTATCGATGCACTGGTAAGCGAGTTTAACATCCTATGATTTATTTTGTGGAATGTGCGGAAAAAATGTGTTTTGAATTTATCTAAAAACTTTCAAGTGTCTGTACAAGGATAGCAGATACATTCAACATATGTTTGTGTAGTTTTGGCTTATAACATAAAGAACAAGACACCTTTGTAATTTTTGTTACTTGGTCATTGACTTGGTTCTCCAGGTGTATCGCCACACTCCTTTTAAGACGTATTAAGGAGCAAGAAGATTAAAGGACAATGCTTGGCCCTTTGCTGCTTGATAGCTGTTTGGCCTCTAAACATAGCAACTGTCATGAGGCACTGTTTATGAAAAAGCACCCTTCAGGGAAACAACAGTGGTCCACATTTATTCGATTAGAAAAAGTATAGTACTTCGAGAAGGTCACAAATGTTGAAAATGTTCCATTTGAATTGCCACCTAAAAATTGCAGTTTAAGGTGATACCACAAATATGAGCTAAAATATAAATGTAATACTGTACATTATGTTGATTGGGTTGTTAAAAATGAATGCAGTGTACAACTTCCTGAATCACTTGGCTTGTGTTGTTGCCTTCAGTTTCCCTCTGAGGACAACGGTGTGCTCCAAGCCTTGTTGTTTAAGCTACTCCCGTTTTACGTACTTAACATGACCAAAGTAGCTCATTTAGGGCTTGTGATATGTACTGGATGTAGGTCAGAAATCTTGACAGCCTTGCTGTCTACATAGCCAAGGGCTAGAAATAAGATTGATGAAATGCATGGATAAAAATTAATTACTTTTGAACTGATTTTCTAAATCATATTCTGATTAATCTTAGAAATGACACAAACCCACTGTAAAGATTTCTGACCCACATCCAGTAGATATCACAAGCCCTAAATGGGGTATTTTGGTACCAAGAGGAAGGCCGCGATTGACGTGGATGGATGGTGTTATGAGTGCACTGCAGGAAAGAGGTCTAAATATAATGGAGGCTAGAGCTCTTGTTAGTGATAGGAATGAGTGGAGAGGTGTTGTGAAAGGATAGTGGGATTGTGGACGCATTCTTAAGGATGGGCTGGGCACCCGTATGATGAGGCAGGGGTAAACCAGTGAAAGCTGTCGGGCCCTGCTGTTGAACAAAAAAGTGTGTTGTGTCACCCCGACCCGAGTGACATGGCCGCTTTCTGGTGTCCCGTTTCATCTGGAGGGACGAAAGCCTGACCAACTTGGGTGCCGAGGTGCCTAACTTGTTTGGGTGTTTGGACAATTGGGTTGGCCATGGTCCAAAAAATTTTGTGTTGGTTTTTGTTGTTGTTGTTGTTATTTATTTCCCTTTTATTTTCTTTGTTATTGTATGCGTGTGTCTTGCTGTTGGTCACCCCTCTTGAGGGATATGACCAAGGTAGATAGATAGATAGATAGGCTATGTACAGTGGATAAACCCCTCCACATGATGATTAACAATGCCCTCGAATGAGCGCTATGACCACAGATTTGTAAATGCCACGAACAAGCTCTCCTTTCCCTGGCATTTCTTTAAGTTTAGTGAGGTTGACAAAACTACATCATCCAGAAATAGCAGTGATGACAGACAACCCCAACTGCTTTTTATTGTTTTGACATGGTTTGTTGGCTTGATCTAATATTGTTCAAGACAATAATGCGGGTTGCTTTTTAACACTCATGACATAAAAATTTGGTCCATTTACTGGGCAATTGAGCAATATGCAGCATCCTTCCGGCGACTCTTTGAGAACAGAAGGGGAAGGTTGGGCCCATTTGTCTCTTTACTTGCTGTAATGCCTTCAAGTCCTCTGTCCTTGTTGCTAGAAGGCCAGGTGGTCACCTCGATAAGATGAATCTGAAAGATCCTTGACCATCCTTAGAGGCTAATAAATCAATGTGGACTGTCTCTCTCTTTTTTGTGTAGTCATACTTTTATCTAGCAGGACAGCACCATGTGAGATTTATTTGAATATCCGGCTTCAGGCTCCGGCCTTCTTTTTTCTTTAGCCTGGCAAATGCCTACATGGAGAGGTGTATCTTTAGAGGGATAGTTTCTGTGGAAAACTCTGGGTCCAAACCTGAAATTTAAATCACATATATTTAAATAATGAAACATGGAGTGCTCACTGTAGTCAAGCTAGTAAAAAAATCAGTTTCCGAATGGGTTGCAGCAAACAAATGTTCAAGAATTATTTCTAAAATATAAGAAGTATCTTATTATTTTACAGAAAAATGCAAGTAAAGAATATTGTATTTGCACTGTTTCCGGTTTAAACAGCAATTGGTCTACATTTTGTTGATGTGAAGATGGTAAGGAACACTTGTAAAAAACTTCAAATACAGAACTGAACAAAAGTCAAATTATTTGTTTGCAGCTGGAAGGCCAGGTAGTTGCATTACTGGTGCAGAACATGGAGCGGCTGGATGAGCAAATTAAAGAGGAAGCTGATGGTGTCTTCAACACTTTAGGTAAGGAAAAAAATTGATACCTAAAACTGCCTTTTTTGTAATTTAAAAAACAAATAGGGTATTGTTACATTCACGAGGACTTCTTGTTGAACAAAGGCCATGGAATGATTTTGATAATAATTTTAAAGAAATTTAGTATTAAACTGTGCTTAATGCCCGAAACCTCTTATTTATTAAGATTTCTATATACATTTTCATTTTCAATTTTATTCAGTTGATGACTGAGGTTGATACTGAATCATTTCTGGATTTTAAATGATTTGAATACTTATTGAATGACAATCACCCAAAAAATTGTTATATTACCAAATGAAAATGAAAGTAAAGGGTAATTCTTTTCTAATAGGTGAAGTACTCAAGGTTTGTATGGGTGCTCGAAATACTTTAAAATGTGTTCATTTTAGTGCTGTGTTTTCAAAGTCAGTAAAATGCTTGAGTTTTGTGTAAAGTTTCTTGGCAGTCTGACTATTGACCACGCAATAAATGAAGTTCAAAATAAAAAACATGCGTGACAAGGACGATATGGCGCTGTTGTGTGAAGCATCACCGCCTCCTACTGGTCGCACCCTAGAGGACGGCTCTATTTAGTAAACTGGCTCTTTTGGCTCGACTCACTGAGAAGAGCTGGCTCTTTTGGCTCCCAATTGGCTCCTCAGTTATTGTTTTAATGATATGGTATTGAACAACAAGGAAAGTTAAGAGAACTTGTAAACAAGATGGAAACATATCCTTGGGAACTTTTGGGTCCAGATGGGAAAACTTTGCAGAAATGACAACTGATGAGCACCATGTTTTCTACTACAGTATAGAAGTTAACAAACACATGTATGGTGTGGGATTCTTAGTGCACAAAAACATCAGGGCTTCTGCATTAGGATGTCGCCCAATCTCAAGCAGGCTCAACACAATACACCTCAATGCCTTGCCGTTCAATATCACAGTCATCCAGGCCCTTACACCAATCTTGGAACACAGTGGCGAATAAACTGAGGACTTTTATGCCTAGGTTCAAGACATTACCGACAAGCACCGAAGGAAGATATGATCTTGAAAGGCGACTGGAATGCCCCAATTGGTGTGAATGCCCCCTAGAGACTGGAAGAAAACATGTAGAACAAGCTCTAACCTACAAACCAATCAAAGGGGACAACGACTTCTTGAACTAGCTAGTTACAGAAACTTGGTACTGGCAAAAACTCTTGGCAACCACAACAACTCCAGAACATGGCACCATCCGGATGAAATCCACCACATTCAGGTTAACTGCATTATGGTCCTGGTCATGATGAACTTCCGATTAGTCACGGATCCCACAGATCGAGTCTGACCTTGAGCATGAAAGACCCACAGGTGGTCGAGAGGTTCCAAGCTTTTATCAGCGGGAAGTTTTCTCCTTTGCTCACCTTGGATGAAAATGTCGAAACCCTGACCACTAGGTTCTCAGAGATGAAGACTGAAGCAGCAAAATAAATTGTAGGAAAACACAGGAAGAAGATGAAGCCGTTGGCTACCAACAAAATTATCCAACAGTGCAACAACAGGGAAGAGCTAAAGAAACAGCCCTAGAGGAGCAGCCAACGAGAAAATTTGAAAATGCGTGAGAGAAGATATGGATCAAAGACCAAATGCACAGAGTTAAAAAAGGGCCTCAACAAGAATAATTCAAAGAAAAGCTTCCAGATTGTAAAATATCTCACACAAACAAAAAGCTTTCAGAATGAGTCGTTGAAGAAGCTAACTGAAGGAAAAAAGATCATGAATAGATGGACAGAATACTCCTCCAAACTCTACTACCACCCGACACAGGGAAACCATGAAGTGATTAAAAATTCTGGCCCAAGAGGAAGAGACGACCATTCTAACCTCAGAGAAGTAGAGGCAGCAATTAGCTCACTGACAAACTGAAAGTCTCATCTGCAAAGTCCTAGAGGTGGGGTCCGCTGGCGAGCGCCTGGTGGCCCGACCCCTACCCACGGGGGCCGGCCGGGCACAGCCCGAAGGGACGACGTGGGACCCTCTTCCCATGGGCTCACCACCTGTAGGAGGGGCCAAAGGGGTCGGGTGCACAGAGAGCTGGGTAGCAGCCAAGGGAGGGGTGTTCCAACTACAGTGTGTGGACTAGATATAGTCGGACTCACCTCTACGCACAGCTTGGGCACGGCTTGGGCTCTGGTACCAGTCCTCTCGAGAGGGGTTGGACTCTCTTCCACTCTGGAGTTGCCCGTGGTGAGAGGCGCAGAGCCGGTGTGGGCATATTAATTGCTCCACGGCTCGGCGCCTGTACGTTGGGGTTCACCCCGGTAGACGAGAGGGTAGCCTCCCTCCGCCTTCGGGTGGGGGGACGGGTCCTGACTGTTGTTTGTGCTTATGCACCAAATAGCAGTTCGGAGTACCCACCTTTCTTGGAGTCCTTAGAGGGTGTGCTTGAGAGCGCGCCCCCTGGGGACTCCCTCGTACTGCTGGGAGACTTCAACGCTCACGTGGGCAATGACAGTGAGACCTGGAGGGGCGTGATTGGGAAGAACGGCCCCCCTGACCTGAACCCGAGTGGTGTTTCGTTATTGGACTTCTGTGCTCGTCACGGTCTGTCCATAATGAACACCATGTTCAGACATAAGGGTGTCCATATGTGCACTTGGCACCAGGACACCCTAGGCCGTAGTTCGATGATCGACTTTGTCATCGTTTCGTCGGACCTGCGGCCGCATGTTCTGGACACTCGGGTGAAGAGAGGGGCGGAGCTGTCAACTGATTACCACCTGGTGGTGAGTTGGCTTTGATGGTGGGGGAAGATGCCGGCCCGACCCGGCAGACCCAAGCGTGTTGTGAGGGTCTGTTGGGAACGGCTGGCAGAATCTCCTGTCAGAAGAAGTTTCAATTCACACCTCCGACAGAACTTCGCCCATGTCCCGAGGGAGGCGGGGGACATTGAGTCCGAGTGGACCATGTTCCGCGCCTCCATTGTCGAGGCGGCTGATCGGAGCTGTGGCCGTAAGGTAGTCGGTGCCTGCCGCAGCGGCAACCCTCAGACCCGTTGGTGGTCACCGGCGGTGAGGGATGCCGTCAAGCTGAAGAAGGAGTCTTATCGGGCCTTCCTGGCCTGTGGGACTCTGGAAGCAGCTGGCAGGTATCGGCTGGCTAAGCGGAATGCGGCCTTGGCGGTTGCCGAGGCAAAAACTCGGGCATGGGAGGAGTTTGGCGAGGCCATGGAAGCCGACTTCCGAACGGGTTCGAGGAAATTCTGGTCCACCATCCGACGTCTTAGGGGGGGAAGCAGTGTGCCATCGACACTGTGTATAGTGCCGATGGGGCGCTGCTGACCTTGACCCGGGACGTTGTGAATCGGTGGGCGGAGTACTTCGAAGACCTCCTCAATCCCACCGGCACGTCTTCCTCTGGGGAAGCAGAGCCTGAGGACTCTGGGTTGGGCTCTCGTATCACTGGGGTTGAAGTCACCGAGGTTGTCAAAAAACTCCTCGGTGGCAGGGCCCCGGGGGTTGATGAGATCCGCCCGGACTTCATTAAGGCTCTGGATGTTGTGGGCGTGTCATGGTTGACGCGCCTCTGCAACATCGCGTGGACATCGGGGACAGTGCCTCTGGACTGGCAGACTGGGGTGATGGTTCCCGTCTTTAAGAAGGGGGACCGGAGAGTGTGTTCCAACTACAGGGGAATCACACTTCTCAGCCTCCCTGGTAAGGTCTATTTAGGGGTACTGGAGAGGAGGGTCCGCCAGGAAGTCGAATCTCGGATTCAGGAGGAACAGTGTGGTTTTCGTCCTGGCCGTGGAACACTGGACCAGCTCTATACACTCTTCAGGGTCTTTGAGGGTGCATGGGAGTTTGCCTGTCCGGTCTACATGTGTTTTGTGGACTTGGAGAAGGCATTTGACCGTGTTCCTCGGGAGGCCCTGTGGGGGGTGCTTCGGGAGTATGGGGTACCGCACAGTCTTATCCGGGCTGTGTGGTCCCTGTATGCCCGGTGCCAGAGTCTGGTCCGCATTGCCGGCACTAAGTCGGATTCGTTCCCGGTGAGGGTTGGGCTCCGCCAGGGCTGCCCTTTGTCACCGATTCTGTTCATAACTTTTATGGACAGAATTTCTAGGCGCAGCCTTGGCGGGGATGGAGTCCGGTTTGGGGGCCTCAGCATTGCGTCACTGCTTTTTGCAGATGACGTGGTGCTGTTGGCTTCCTCAGGCCGTGATCTTCAGCTCTCGCTGGAGCGATTCGCAGCCGAGTGTGAAGCGGCCGGGATGGGGATCAGCACCTCCAAGTCCGAGGCCATGGTTCTCAGTCGTAAAAGGGTAGTATGCTCCCTCCGGGTCGGGGAGGAGGTCTTGCCCCAAGTGGAGGAGTTCAAGTATCTTGGGGTCTTGTTCACGAGTGAGGGTAGGATGGAACGGGAGATCGACAGACGGGTCGGTGCAGCGTCTGCCGTCATTCGGACCCTGTCGTGGTGAAGAGGGAGCTGAGCCGAAAGGCAAAGCTCTCGATCTACCGGTCGATCTACGTTCCTACCCTCACCTATGGTCATGAACTTTGGGTCATGACCGAAAGAACTCGATCCCGGATACAAGTGGCTGAAATGAGTTTCCTCCGCAGGGTGGCTGGGTTCTCCCGTAGAGATAAGGTGAGAAGCTCAGTCATCCGGGAGGGACTCTGTGTAGAGCCACTGCTCCTCCGCGTTGAGCCAGTTGAGGTGGCTCGGGCATCTAATAAGGATGCCTCCTGGACGCCTCCCTCGGGAGGTGTTCCGGGCATGTCCCACTGGCAAGAGGCCCTGGGGGCGGCCCAGGACACGTTGGAGAGACTATGTCTCTCGGCTGGCTTGGGAACGCCTCGGGGTCCCGTCGGATGAGCTGGAGGAGGTGGCTGGGGATAGGGACGTCTGGGCTTCCCTTTTAACGCTGCTGCCCCCGCGACCCGACCTCGGATAAGCGGAAGGCAATGGATGGATGGATGGACAAACGGAAAGTCTCCAGGAATCGACGACATCCCAACAGAACTCATACGAAATGTTGGTAAGCAAACTATCGACAACCTAACAACGATTTGCAGAAAGATCTGGTAAACAGGACAATTCCCATCTGTATGGACAAAATTACTAGTAATTATGCTAACAAAGAAGGGAAACCTTCAACTGTTCCAACTTCAGAACCATCAGTCTCATCAGCCATGCAAGTAAAGTTATTGTAAAGGCCTACTGAACAGACTAAATTCAGATTGAAAACATCCTAGTTGAAGAACAGGCAGATTTCAGGGAGGGAAGGAGCACCACATATCAGATTTATAATCTGTGCATCCTAAGTGAGAAGTTTCAACAACACCGGAGAAACCTCAATCACCTTTTGTTGATTTCAAAAAGGCGGTTGAAAGAGTATGGCAAGCCGCTTTATGGGCCACCCTGTGGAAGCACAACATGGGCCAAAAACTAGTTCAGACCATTACTCAACTGTATTCCAATGCCAACAGTGCGTTGCTTATCTATGGTAGCATTGGAGCGTGTCTTCAAACCACACTCGCTGTGCGACAAGGCTGCATTCTGTCTCCCAACTTTTTCAACATCTTCCTGGAAAAGATCATGTCCAAAGTGCTGGAGCAACATGAAGGTACAGTCAGTATTGGGGGACACAAGCTCACTAACCTCCGATTTGCTGATGATATTGTGGGATTGGGGCCAACTTTGTCACGACCCTAAAACATGCTGGGCACCGTCAACAGGAGAGAAGACTGTCCAGAGTTGCGTTCTCATTGGTGTCCAGGCAACCCATGCGCTTAAGCGATCCGTGAACTGTGATATCTCATCTCATCTCTCATTTCATTAGCTGCACCGCTTATCCTCAGTAGGGTCGCGGGGGTGCTGGAGCCCATCCCAGCAATCATCAGGCAGTGGGCAGGGGACACCCAGAACTGGTTGCCAGCCAATCGCAGGGCACACAGGGACAGACAACTCGCTCGCTCATTCACACCTAGGGACTATTTGGACCGGCCAATTCACCTGAAATGAATGTCTTTGGAATGCTGGAGGAAACTGGAGTGCCCGTAGGAAACCCACGAAAGCACGGGGAGAACATACAAACTCGCACAGGAAGTCCAGTAGCTAGATTTGAACCCACACAGGAGGTTCCCAAGACCTCAGAACTGTGCCGCACACGCGCTAACCACTGCCCCGCCGTGCTGCCCCAACTGTGATATCCTCAATTAAATAATAAAACATTATGCACCAAATTATTTAGTTCTTAGTAATTTCATATTTTTTGCAGGGATCTCTGCAAAACACATAAAATATTTACACAAAAATTATAGAAACACTGAACAGATTTAAAGTTGAACAACAGAAAATCCCTTAAAATTAAAAAAACAATAACGTATAACTTAAAAATATTAACTCTTCAGTGCTTATAAATAGTAATTAGTAAAATGCAAAAAAACCAAAAACTTTTCTATTTTTACCAATTTAGGTACAGATCCATTAAAAAAACGCACAAAATATATCAAATAAAATCTCTAAGATTGAAAAGATTGAATGCACTCTGCTTCCAAGCACTTAATATCATTAAAATGAGTCCAAACCTGGCCCATTTTTCTGCTTTTCTTTTTACAGACAATACTTTCATTCTTTGTCTTGCTTGTAACCCAGTTTCTATAGACCCCTTTTCCGTTTTAAACAATTATGACGTAGCCAAGCAGTGCGTGCATTGTTGAAGCAGGATGGCAGAATTCTTGTCAGTTTATAGCATCCCATTGACACAGAAACTAGCGCAGGTCATAAATAAGCACAGCTCAAAATAGCACCAGGTTTGCATGATAGCGATTTTATTTTAGTCATCAAAGTCAACAACAAAAAACATTCTTTATTTCTGTGCTAGATTTCTTCCTTTGAAGGTCCTGGAAAAATTGAAAAGTTTGCCTTGAAAGTGCTTAAAAAGTGCTATGAAAAGGGTGTTTGAACCCTAATTACTGAGTTGTGGTGCAAGATTGGTTTGGTAAACAAACAAATAGCTAACATTTTTTTACCGTAACAGTGAAGTGTTAACCACATTTACTTCAGTAAACGGCATGGGCAGTCTCATTGTCAGAGAAACCCGGTGGTCTAGCAGAGCTAAAGAGGTGCAAAATGATTTTTCATTCCAAGGTCATAGAAAAAAAGTAATTTGTGAAGTGGTGGTGGTGCATGGCGATTTTGCAGTCCTTTGGGTGGCTGTATTCTCCACTCCCGATGCTGTTCCAATCACTTCCCTCATTAAGGGGATCATCCTTTTTGCGCACTGTTAATTGTACGGATCAAAACTGTTCTAGAAAAAAAAAATCATGAGTGAGAAGTGGTCTTGTGCTTTAAAACTCAAAAGACTGACAGCTATTTTAGGTCTGTTTTTCAACTTGAGGATTATTTTCTACAGTCAAAAAAAAACATATTTTCCAAATCAGATCATCTTAAAGGCACCGAAGTTTGATATTGTCCACTCCAATTTACCCAATGTTACTTCAGGCAATGGGTTCTAATCATTACTTTTTTGAAAATAATAGATTAATTACTTAAATGCTAGGCTTGCGAACATATGGCTCTTGAACCAGATATGGCTCTTTTCATGCTCATCAGGCTCAGAGAATAAGGGGCCATAATCAGCGCCGAAGTGCCAAAGTAAGTCGAATGTTTGGTCCAAAATGTATAGGGCAATGATTCAAGTACAGTTAACACTCACAGTGTTACACCCACAGACCACTATTTTGACTGTACGTCTCTAAGAATTCTTTTATGGAAGCAAACATCCGAAAACGCCAGTCAAGCACCCATAGCTATTTGATTGGGTGAGCGTTAGGGTGGCAGATCTCTGCGCACAGAGCACAATCCCCTAAATGTACCCTAATCATTTTCCTTTGCTGTATTTTGTGACATTTTTAAATATGTGCTGAAGAATTATTTATTTTCTTGCAAAATATATAGTGTGTTTCTCAAAATGTGTATATATATATATTTTAGTTTTAATGGATCGTTGAGACAAAAAGGTTCCAATCCCCATGTTTATTGAGTTGTATTTTGGGTTCCCCGGGTGTTTAAGAATAAGAGGTTTGACTATGGAATGAGAGCTTAACAAGGTATAATTGTGTGTGGTTTTTTTTTTATTATTATTTTCTCCCACAACCTAGTACTTGGTTATCACTCATCTCAAACAAGCCATATGGCTTTTTAATTCCACATCTTGTTCCATGTACATCAAAGCTTGAGTTATATTTTGGCATTTTACCATCTACAAAAAATGTACCGTAAATTCCGGATTATAAGAAGCTACTTTTTTCCCAAACTTTCAACCCTGCGGCTTATTCAGTGATGCGGCCAATTTATGTAATCTTTCTAACGGCCGCCAGCGGCGCTCGAGTACAAGAGGTAAGATTTAGACCGGTGGAATATATGCGCCGAGGAAGACTGCAACTTCTTGGCTTGTGCATAAATTAAATTAGCGTAAACATACCCTCATCATGCAAAATGCAAAAAGAGAGAGGCACATGACGCAGCTTTTCAGCTAAAAGCAATCGACCAGTCCGATAAAGAAGGAAACAGAGCTATTGCACGTAAACTTTACCAGACCCGTTCACTGTGTTGCGAGCGTGTTACTAGCGTGTTTTGGAATAAGGGAGCGTGGGACGACGTCTATATGACAAGGTTTCTTTCCGACACTGAGGAAGACGACTTTGATGGCTTTTGTTCTAAGGAGGAAGATGAGGACGGTTTACCGTGATTTTTACAAGTACAGTATGTTTTTTACCAGACTCTTTTACTGTGTTGCGAGCGTGTTGCTAGCGTGTTGCTAGCGTGTTGCTACCATTAACTGCCCTGTCACAGGCTCCGTTTGGATGAAAGTTATATTGTTATTATTAAAGCTTTGAAAACTCTCTCGGTGTACCGTCTTTCTTTGTAAATATGTGTAACCCATTTATAATATGTATTTGCAACTGTATATTTTTGTAATGTATTTATGTGTATTTATTTTAGACACTTATTCTGATATGTTTTGCACGGGCAAATGAAAAAGTAGGGGCGGAACGGAACGGGAAGTGGGGTAAAGGTGAGGAACAGGTTTGTGGACGTGGCGGACAATAGTGGATATATATTTTTCCCACCCTTACCTTTGGAAATATACACTTTTTTCTTGGATTACTTTCAACGGGACCCGGACTCTGCAGGTCTGCATCAAACCTTAAGTACCGGTATAATTTTCCGTTCATTTTGCCGGCTGTGATTTTTGGACTGTCTACTTTAATGAAGGACATTTAGTTTCAATCGCGGGACTTAAAGTTGGGTTTGGGTTAGTTTTGTGTTTGTGTTACATTTTTTAATGTGGGCGCATGCGGCTTATATACAGGTGCAGCTTGTGTAAGTACAAAATCGGTTTTCCTCTTAAAATGTGGTGGGTGCGGCTTATAATCAGGTGCGCTCTATAGTCCGGAATTTACGGTACATTGTATTTATATCCAAACCCTGCCTTGTTGGATGATGTATCTGTCACCTTTCATTTTAATGGCTCACTCACAAATGTCTCTAGGCCATCACACCTTTTTCAAAATCCTTTTAGGCATTTTATCTAAAGTGTCTTAAAACTTTTCGACCTCTCACTTCTTTTTGCTTTGAAGGACTCCGCGGAGATGATTCTTTTCTTTGCCGCCTGATTGAGGCCGGGTCATTGGAGACCTCTTGAAGTGTGCGTGTGTGTGGCTGAGAGTATTTCATTGCATGTGTGCCTTGCTTCCATATACGTTTCAGGGGAGCTGTGCTTGTGTATAGTCTATTGAAGTGTGTGCCTCTGTATGCATGAGTGTGTTGTGGTGGGAGCTCTCTAAGCTTCAAAAAGCCCTGTCTGCTCTCTGCTCTGAACCTTGTGTCCTCCAGGAGGCTGTATATCTGCTCTGTTTGAATACCTGAGAAAATGGCTTCGCTGCATCTCTTTGTCCTCAGTTGTTCCCTCGTTTTGTATTTTTTTGAATCCTCAATTTTTACTTGTTTATAAGTATTTTTTATCCTAATTCTTTGTTCACCGTATTTACAGTTTGCTTAGTTTCACACCCCCAGATATTTTCACTTGCCACCCTTTCTCTGTTCTACTGCTCTCTCACTCCACCTCCCCTCTTTTGCAAGTATCCTTCATTTGTATTCCTTTCCTTCATCACAATTCCACATTATCACTCTCTTCCTTCTTGCAACAGTACACTCTGATGAATATAGCATGAGGCAGAAGCTTCTTTCTAACCATAGTCTATGAGGAAACAGGAACCAACCCTAAGACCAACACCAAGACTTTAAATATAGACACAGTTATATCCCCTTCCTTAGTATCTTCCAAGAGTGAAGACCATTTTATTGAAATTGTAACATCTTCATTAAGAAAACATCATTATTAAACTGCCAGAGACTTGTTGCAGCCCATTTCAGTCTTGTTTTACAGTCTTGAGGTTAGTATTGGATGGATATGTGCTTTTAACACAGATTGTCTATTCTTCACATTGTGAGTGTGATATCTCTAGACAAGCACAGGAAAAAAGCACCCACATGTCACATTGTGTGCACTGTGCAGTTATCTTTGATTTCTTTGTGGTAGCAGAAAGCAAGATGTCCTAGTTGCTGCTAGTTATACTTATACGATGATATACCTGTACTTATAGGATCAGCACCAAAATTTCACATGAAGGACTGTTTTCGAAAATTAGAATATCATAATGAAGTTCCTTTTTTCTGTAATGCGAAGAACCCTGAAGAACCCAAGAACCCGTTTCTTGACCGTTGGGCTCTTCAGGTTAAAAAAAATTAACATTTCATTCATTATACATTTTTGAAAAATTAAATGATATATTGCAAGTCTTTTATTATTTTAATATTTTGGAATATGGCTATTTGTATAGTTTTTCATTATATTCTAATATTTTAAAATGGGATTTTTAACTTTTAATCTCCATCTATTTTAATTTTCCGAGACAGTCCTGTATATGCAGTTATTTGATATAAAGCATTTGGATGATTTGGGTGACTGGCAGCAGTGATTTGTTTCCTAGGTGGATTTTGATAGTCTTTTAATGATGTGTTCCTCTCTCAGCAATTATAGAAAATATGGCTGAGTTTAGACCAGGCCTGTGCACAGAAGCAGCTCAGCAGGGACTCATGCAATGGTTGCTGAAGAGAATAAAGGTAAGAAACTGGGTTGTCATTTTTAAATCCTTTTAAAAGCGATTGTTCAATGTTCAGCAGAAAATGTTTTGAGTGAAATTATTTTAGAATTTTTTTTTCTGATTGATGGTTGTCGTTGTTGAGCCCGTTTTGGCCACATGTTGGAACATAGGAAACACTTTTAATCGATTGGTCAATATCTGCCTTTGCTCTTAAAAACAATTTGATACGACAGCACAGTGCATTCTCGAAGCGGAAATAAGATGATAATTTGAAACCTCTTTATTCAAAGTGTCGCACAACAATTTTAGATGTTACGGGGTCAGCAACAATTGGCTCTGGGGCCGAATGCGTCTCTTTGGCGCTTTCTAGTGGCTCCCTAGCGCTTTTTTCAAAAAATGTTGATACTGCAAAATTATATGGTTTCAGTAGGAGGACTAACATGAGAGAAACATTCTTTTTCAATTACTATAGATCTTTACATAAAACATATACAGTTGCTTTGCTGTGTTGCTTTCCTCTTAGGGCTTTCTTGAAGCTTTTAAGTTTTTGGGGCTCTAAAAATATGTGACCTGCCTTCTCGGTGACCTGGAGGGTATGGCACCCGCCCTGAGACTGGGAGGTTGCTGGTTTGAACCTAAGCTGAGTCATTTATAAGACTTACAACAATACCCATTGCGTCCCGAATGCCTCTGCATTAATAATTGGAAATGGGGGATTTGGTCACTTTATGACTTCTAATGACAGGTGTTGCATACCTGTCAACCTCCATGGCTCCATGCCCCTACAAACTGTTGTATTTTCCCATACAAAATACAAAATAATCTTACACCATTTTTTTTTCAAATGTGTTTATGTAGTTTAACATGTTATATCGTACATGTTTCGTTATATCATGTATATATATATACTGGACTGTCTCAGAAAATTAGAATATTGTGATAAAGTTCTTTATTTTCTGTAATGCAATTAAAAAAACAAAAATGTCATACATTCTGGATTCATTACACATCAACTGAACTATTTCAAGCCTTTTATTATTTTAATATTGCTGAATTTGGCCCACAGCTTAAGAAAACTCAAAAATCCTATCTCAAAATATTAGAATATAATGAAAAAGTATACAAGTAGCCTATTCAACTAATCACCTGAATCATCTAATTAACTCGAAACACCTTGCGAGGGTTTCCTGAGCCTTAAAAACACTCAGCTTGGTTCAGTAAACTAAATCACAAGTATGGGGAAGACTGCTGATCTGACTGTTGTCCAGAGGACCATCATTGATACCCTCCATCAGGAGGGTAAGACACAAAAAGAAATTTCTCAAAGAGCAGGCTGTTCACAGAGTGCAATTTCAAAGCATATCCACAAAAAGTCTGTTGGAAGGGAAAAATGTGGCCGGAAACGCTGCACAACCAAGAGAGATGACCGCAGCCTTAACAAAATTGTGAAGAAGAGCCGCTTCCAGAATTTGGGGGAGCTTCAAAGACAGTGGACTGAAGCTGGAGTCCAGGTATCAAAAGCCACAGTTCACAGACGTGTCCGGGAAATGGGCTACAATAGCCGTATTCCCATGGTCAAGCCACTTCTGAACTCAAGACAACGGAAGAAGCGTCTGACTTGGGCTATAGAGAAGAAGCACTGGACAGTTGCAGAGTGGTCCAAAGTCCTCTTTTCAGACGAAAGCAAGTTTTGCATTTCATTTGGAAGTCAAGGCGCCAGAGTCTGGAGAAAGGCTGGAGAGGAGCAAAATCCAAGTTGCTTGAAATCCAGTGTGAAGTTCCCACAGTCAGCAATGGTTTGGGGAGCCATGTCAGCTGCTGGTGTTGGTCCACTGTGTTTCATCAAGTCCAGAGTAAATGCAACTGTGTACCAAGAGATTTTAGAGCACTACATGCTTCCATCTGCTGAAAAGCTCTATGGAGATGAGGATTTCATTTTCCAGCATGATCTGGCACCTGCCCACAGTGCCAAAACCACCAGTAACTGGTGCACTGACCATGGCATCACTGTCCTTGATTGGCCTGCTAATTCCCCTGACCTGAACCCCATCGAGAATTTGTGGGGTATAGTTAAGAAAAAGATGAAAGACACCAGACCTACAAATGCAAATGAGCTGAAGGCCGCTATCGAAGCATCCTGGGCATCAATAACACCTCAGCAATGCCACAGGCTGATTGCCTCCATGCCACGCCGGATTGATGCAGTAATCCGTGCAAAAGGATTCCCAACCAAGTACTGAGTGCATCAATGGACATTTTCAAATGTTTGATTTAGTTTTGCTGTTATAATTTTTTTTTTACTTGGTCTGAGGAAGTATTCTAATATTTTGAGATAGCATTTTTGAGTTTTTTTCAGCTGTAAGCCAAAATCAGCAATATTCAAATAATAAAAGGCTTGAAATAGTTCAGTTGATGTGTAATGAATCCAGAATGTATGACATTTTTGTTTTTTTAATTGCATTACAGAAAATAAAGAACTTTATCACAATATTCTAATTTTCTGAGACAGTCCAGTATATGTGTATATATATATATATGTATATATATATATATATATATATATATATATATATATATATATATATTAATTAACATTTTGTTGTGAGATACTGAGTTGCTCGACATGAATGAGGTTTATTATAAAAAAAAATTAAAAATTAAGTAGCTTGGACGTTCAGTGTAGAAGGAAAAAATACATGCAAATATGATTAAGTAGAATAATACATTTTCTTATTCAAATTATTAATTCATTTTCTGCATTAAATTATTGTTGGTAATATACTGATTAAAGGGATAACCACAAACCTGTCTTTTCATTTTCTCCTTTTATACTTCCTTTTTTTCTTAACTTCTTTATACAACATAATAATTCGTAATATAATGCATCAAAGCAAGTGAGCCGTTTGAGAGCCGGCTCTCTTTAATGTGTTGAGCCGAAAAAGACGGTTCTCTAAAAAGAGACAGGCTTCCTTTCGCTATACAACTACCACATGAAATCCGATGTTTTTTAAGACCACATGCATTTCAAATTTACTCAATCAAGACCAGAATGACTTACGGCGTTTTAATTCAGGTTTGGCCATTGCGACTTGATGATTTTATCCAAAGAAAATTCAAAACTAGGTTGTAATGTAGGTCCACTGATCTGCTTTCGCTTGGTTCACGTGTGATCGGAATGATGCATGATGGGAAATCCCCAAGCGGCAGACGCATGCGCACAGTAGCATCGAAACACTCGCTTCGTTTGCGACGGAAAAAACGATACCAAGATAGAGGCTAATGCGGCAAACTCGTTTGACTTGATTGATTTGCTGTTTCGTGATAGTTATGTATACCGGATGGTACCCATAATTGACAAATTTGCGTTTTTTGTATAGATTTTCTTGCACGTCGTACACGTCTTAAAATGCATAATAAATGTACTTTGTACGGCAAAAACGTACATGTTGACAGGTATGGTGTTGCGACAGATCAGTTGGGTTGAGCTAGGGGGCTGGGAATCCTCTCCTCTGTATCAATCTCTCAGAAAAACTCAGTAATGCAATATGATTGTGTTCATTACTCTAGCCACCTCCCACTAGGGGGACATGGGTGAAGTTGTTCCATAGTATAAATAGTCATTTATACTATGGACAACTTGTGTTCTGAAAAATGTTATTATAAATGAAAATTTGGAGTAAACTACTGCAGATATTTATTTTACAATGCCATTTTACTTTGTTCAACAAATTATACTATTTATTCAAACATCCCCCGACAGAAAAATAATTTAAAAATAATGAAAATTATTTACCCAAGGTTTCACTTCGAGAATGCAAGATTGGTGTTAAGTTTGGCATTCAACTTGTGCATCGTAGTTTCTCCTTAAAGCTGTCCAAGTGACTGATGCATTATCATCCTTTATTAACTACCGTAAATTCCGGACTATAGATCGCACCTGATTATAAGCCGCACCCACCACATTTCTGGAGGAAAAACGATTTTGTACATACACAAGC
Organism: Urocampus carinirostris; assembly: GCF_059441175.1. Classification (NCBI taxonomy): domain Eukaryota; kingdom Metazoa; phylum Chordata; class Actinopteri; order Syngnathiformes; family Syngnathidae; genus Urocampus; species Urocampus carinirostris. The sequence goes on along the minus strand of NC_142351.1, from coordinate 34,706,723 downwards.
CGCACCTGTATATAAGCCGCATGTGCTCACATTGAATAAATGCAATACAAACACGAAATCAACCCATACACAGTCCAAAAAACACAACCGGCAAAATGAACGGAAAATGATACCGGTACTTAAAATTGAATGCAGACCTGCAGAGTCCGGGTGCCCGTTGGAAGTAATCCAAGAAAAAAAGTGTATATTTCAAAAGTTAAGGGTGGAAAAAATATATATCCACTATTGTCGGCCGCGTCCACAAACGCATCTCACCTTTACTCCATTTCCTGTCAGCCCGCGTTTGCCCCGCCCCTTCTTTCTCATTTACTTGTGCAGAACATATCAGAATAAGTGTCTAAAATAAATACATTACAAAAATATACAGTTGCAAATACATATTATACATGGTTACACATATTTACAAAGAAAGACGGTACACCGAGAGAGTTTTTAAAGCTTTAATAATAACATTATAACTTTCATCCCAAACCGTGCCTGTGAAGGGTAGCAACTAGCAAGACGCTCGCAACACAGTAAACGGCTCTGTTAAAAATATATACCGTGCTTGTAGTAAGCACGATAAAGCGTCCTCATCTTCCTCCTTATAACTGAAGTCATCAAAGTCGTCTTCCTTCAGTAAGGAAAAGATACTTTGTCACATAGACGTCGTCCCACGCTCACTTATTCAAAAACATGCTAGCAACACGCTTGCAAAGTAAAGTTTACGTGCAGTAGCTCTGTTTCCTTCTATATCGGACTGCTCGATTACGTTTAACTTAAAAGTTGCGTCAATGGCCTTTCTTTTTGCAATTTGCATGATGAGAATATGTCTACGCTAATTTAATTTGTGCACAAGCTGAGAAGTTGCAGTCTAAATCTTACCTTTTGTACTCGAGCGCCGCTGGCGGCCATTAGAAAAATTACATAAATTGGCCGCATCACTGAATAAGCCGCGGGGTTGAAAGTTTGGGGAAAAAGTAGCGGCTTATAGTCCGGAATTTACGGTACTATGCATTCAATGTGATGCCCTCAATCTGACAGAGTGTTCTGAGAAGCACAGCAGGTTCACCTTCTGTTTTTATAGATGTTTTTTAAGTCAAAGCATTAACAATCTGAGAGCTAATTGTTTTTGTCTATTTCCATCTAGGCAAAGATGCCCTTTGACGCAAACAAGCTTTACTGCAGTGAAATTCTGGCCATTTTGCTGCAAAACAATGACAGTGAGTATGTTGTATTAAAATTCAAAAAATTTCAAATAATATTGAATACCTCTGTCTCTTTTTACTACTTCTCCTTGTGATGTCTTGCTATGAATGCCATTTTTAAAATTTGTCCCTCATTTTTCCTCTCTTTTTATTTCGTCTCATCACTTTCTTTTCTTCATCACTCCTTAATTCAGATTGCAATTTAATTTTTAACATTTTCTTTCATTCGTCCTCTGTTGTAGTTTCCATTTTTTTTCTTTTCATGACTTGAGAAGTATTGATATGATAAAGTATTAAGGATTAATAGTTCATACAACACTATTCAGTCATACCATTTTTATATCACTTCTCTCTTGCTTCTTTTGTTCACTTATTAATTGAGGTTGACAGAAAAGGTTACTTGTCGATGTTAGTTAGAGCAATCATTGAAGAAGTGTTAAACATTTTTTTTCCTGTTCTCACTTATTTTTTCATTATTTTTCACAGACACGAGAGGACTCTTGGGGGAGCTGGATGGCATTGATGTGTTACTGCAGCAATTATCTGTAAAATTATTTTTAAATAATTGCTTGTCATATGCATTCATAACCTGAATAATTGCCATTTATCCTTATTGTTTGTTAGCACACATTTTAGTCCTTGCTTGGAGGTACTTGTCCATTATAAGGTGTCAGGAACAACTGAGCAAGCAAAAAAAATCTTACTGAATATAAATGGTAAAAGGTCAGCATTTATTTAGCGCTTTTCTAGTCAATGAAGACCTCCCAAACGCTGTACAATATGCTTCACACTTACCCATTCACACACATTCACACACCAATAGGGAGTCAGCCATGCAAGGCGCCTACCTGCTTATTAGGCTCATTAGGGATTCAGTGTCTTGCCCAAGGACACTTCGACATATAACACGGTGGAGCCGGGAATCGAACATGCGACCTCTTGATCCCAAAAATATTTTGTTTTTTTGGTCCTCACTTTTCATTTCAGCCAGACAACACAAAACGCTTGTAATTTTGAACTACTGCACATTTATAACGAAGTAAAACGACATTTGAATACATATCCACGTCAGTTTATGCAAACTGCAGTCACAAGAAAGCAAACTTTTCAGATAGAATGGCATTAGAATGAAAAGCTGTTTGTTTACCATCATCCAGCACAAATGCGTTTGCCCACTTTAAGTGTCTGAGGCGCAAACGGTACTGAGTTTCCTAATTCTGTCTTACAAAAAAACGTCTATTATTTGACGTTGGTAAATTTAGTGTATTTAATATCAGAATCACACACTGATAAAATAAGGCACATACAAAAAAGTAGTCTTCACTTGCGTAACGGTAAATTGCGTTTTCTTACATCAACCAAAGACTCATGCTGAAGTTAGGGAAAACCGTAAAGCTCTTCATTCCTTGTATTGTCTTGTTAAAAAAAACAATTACCAATGGAAAAATGTATTTTTACACAAATAGATATTTTAAATATTTAATGCTGGTCATTGCACAACATTGAACTCTCTTAACCATACTAATCTCATTTTAGGTCTTTAAACGTCACAACCCATCATCTCCCGAAGAACAGGAGATGATGGAAAATCTCTTTGATGCACTTTGTTCCTGCCTCATGTTGCCAGCCAATCGGGACCGTTTCCTTAAAGGGGAGGGGCTTCAGCTGATGAATCTCATGCTGCGGTAAGAGTGAATTATTTTACTTACCCTTACATTCCATGAGACATATGATCATTTACAATATCAAGTGGTTTTCATTGTTTTTAGTTGGTATATTTTTTACCAAACTCAACTTAGTTTAGTATAGTGGTGCGAGTCCCCTTAAGCTCTCTCAAGTGGGGTGCGGGCGAGTTTTTCTTCTGAACTTTCTTTGTGTGCAATTGCACCTACACTACACTAGAGACCGGTGGCACTCTCATTTGCAGAATGCCTTGTTTACATTCAGCCCCAGGCAGGTTAGCACAGTACGAGCGTTCAGTGTTATGTGTAAATATGAAGTGGAGCAGACCCTCAAGTGACCCCAGAAAAATATGTTTAACACTGATGCGGAAACTGGCGAAGAGAAGCGAGGTAAAGAGACAAAACATGTTTCCTCCCGAAAACTATGACAAAAAGGTTTGACGACGCGCATGTAGCTCTTCACTGCACCCACGGTGAGAGACGAGTAAAGACCGTATTGCTTTCTATGTTAAAACTGATGGCAGCGGACAGCATTAAGCCAAACAAATTAAGCTGTCTGTTAAAGACATGTCAACCCGATCACGTTCATAAGATGCTTGATTTTTTTTTTCTCAGCAAAAATGTGCTCTTAAGGCGGAAATTTGTCATGGAGGAAGGTGACTTGTACCATCAATATCGAGCAATCATTGTTTTGTCCCAACCAGTAATATGTGACCGATCAAACCAGCACAGAAAGTGTTAAATAAAGTTCTGTCCTGAAGCAGTGACGCACAGGACACACGTATTTGCCGTGCCTTTTACCTATTTGACATGAGACTTGTGTTTTTTTTATGATATGGTCCTCACTAATACCAACCACTAGCCTATGTGCTTTGTTCCAAATATTGCCAACTAGAGAGAAGTTCTTCTTCCGAGAGAGGAGCGTGACAGAAAATAATTGAAAGCACTGGTTTAGTACAATACTTGGAGATAAGGCGTGTGGGATTATTCTGACTTCCAAATTACTTGACCACATCTTCAAACCAACTTATAAGCAACATCTCTTCCCCACCATCACCTACAGCAATTGTGGCCTCATTCAAATGCTTGTTTAAGCCTTTGCGTACACATTACACTCTATGGCAGGGATGTCAAACTCAATTGCACAAGGGGCCAAAATTCAAAACACACTTAAGGTCGCGGGCCAACCAGGATAAACATTTATTGAACACGTTTAAACCTAATGTTTTTTGGAACATAAATATGAATAAAAACAAACCTAGAAATATACATAAAACGTGTATTTTTCAGAAATAACAATTCTAATCATTCCGTTTTCTTTGCTCTTATGACTGATTTGATCATTTGCTCTGATCGTAGCCGGACACTGTGTAGTTCTTTGCAGTATTGTGTTTTCAGCGCGGCAAAAAGGGTATAGTATATATATAGTATATAGCAGGGGTCGGGAACCTTTTTGACTCAAAGAGCCATAAAAGCAAAATATATTAATTTTATTTTGGGAAAGAGCTACACCATATATTATGAGACAAATTAATTAAATTGCTAAACTCGCGCCTCAGACAAAAGCTTAGTCTTCAGCACATTTGTTTTTGATGATTTGATAAAATTATGAAAAGAGAATAATGCCTGAGCCAGTGACCTAAAATCAACAAACATACCACTTTAAATTTGTCTCTTTCTTGCAATTACTCAAGATCGGTTAAACTCTTTTTGACCCTTTTTTTCATACGTATTGGTTTCAAAACCAGATGCAAGCATTTATTTTGTAAAAACGTCACAACATTCTGAGAACAGGGAGCCTGATGTGCGCAGACGGAGTAGGGCGAGAGATGGGAGGGAGTGCTTGCACTTTTTGCATAGCTCCACCCATCCCTCCCACTCACCCAAGTTATCTTCCGGTGTTTTGGCGTATTTACAATTTGTTCCGTGGATTCATCAAAAAGTATCTGAACACTGAACACAGATTATATAGTGAGCTTTTATATAAAGGATTCTTTAGCGTAGTACAGCCAAAACGAGTTTTTTTTTGTGTGTGGCACCTTGATTGTAAATCGTGGTGAAAACGTGCCCTATATATTCTGAAAAGTACTGCTCTACAATTGAGTTTTGGCTTGGCTTTGTGTGTATCTGAACAGGATTAATGGTTCAAGTTTTGAACGTGATGGAGAACGGGCCATTGATAACAATAATGTAAAATGGTCTTGCGGGCCGGATGTGATCACACGATGGGCCGGATGTGGCCCGCGGGCCGGGAGTTTGACACATGTGCTCTATGGGAACAGTATTAGATTAACGAAATGCAAACGTCTAAGACGTGTATTTACATATTACAGAGACAGAAAAAAACTGTTGGCAATGTTGTGTTAGTGCTCTCAAGAAACTGCCAAAATATTTGTGCAAATATCCATTTCTGCAAAAAAAATTATACTGATTTTAAGTGATATCTGCCCATTACCATTTGACACAAAATTTCATCAAATTTCATTTAAATTTGTTATGAGTTGACTGTGACTAACGTCGGCAGATAAAGGCAAACGTAACAATTAATAAATTGTTTGAATGTGTGTGGAATGTGTTAAGTTTTACTTTTGATCCTTGCTTCCTATTCTGCAAAATCAGTCGAGGTTTTACTTTTTATTATTTTTCTATGTGTATGCCTGTCAACACCCAAAGTGTTTAAGTCAGGAGTCAGGCAAGTGAATTGGCCACTTCCCCATGGGAAAGTGTGCTTTTATATTGGTCCACCTCTGGACTTCAAACCATCAATCATACCTAACACTTCTGTCTGGAGAAACATACTCAACTGCCTGAAATATGTCCCCTTTCTGTTAAGATAAATACTGTCATCTGTCATTGGTGGCAACATTGGAAATGTAAAGGGTTGTCTTCTTATGAGAAGGCATGTGCTGAAAAGACAAATCAGTTAACACTTGCTAGTTGCTACTATTGTGATGTACATTTAAATTACATGATTATGAATTATATATCTTATTAGTTATATACAGTAATCCTGTTTCCCAAAAAACTTTCATAAAAAGTGTGTGCCCCTCAAGGAGAAGAGAAATACCATGTATTCCGGACTATAGAGCGCACTTGATTATAAGCCGCACACACCACATTTTAGGAGGATAACCGCCTTTGTACTTACACAAGCAGCACCTGTATATAAGCCGCATGCGCCCATATTAGAACATGTAACACAATCACAAAGGTAACCCAAACCCGACTTTGAGTCCCGCAATTGTGACTGAGGGGGATTTTGTAGAGGTTTATTGTTCTATATTCTTTATCAATTATCCATTATCCGTTATCGGTCAAATCATAATACACTACAAAGCCAAGAGGCCGAGACACTTGTTCCCAGCCAAGAGGCTGAGTCAAGGTCCTAGCCACAGGGCCAAGCAGCGATCAGTGCGAAAGCACCGTTCCCGGAGGTACTTCAATACCGGGCCGATGCGTGGAGTGGACAGAGCAAGCTCTTTTTCCATCTCCCAATTGCAAAAATCTACTGAGCAGATTTTAACTGAGCATAGAGTACTCGGTTCAACAAAGTACGCAGTTCAAAAACCACAGTCTGCATATTTGTACTCAGTTCAACAACCACAGCCCGTGATTTCTATATGTTCGGTGTTTTTTGGTTTGAACAAATTTATTGACACTAATAACAGCAAACAAACAATGTGAGGTTTGAACAACCCCTCTCGACAATCTTAACAGCATTCAAGCATATTCACAATTTCGTTATGTCTGACAATATGACGTTTTAACATTTTTTTTCTGACATTTTTAACATCTTTGTTAGTGTCAATAGATCCGTCCAGGCCAAAGTCTCGCGATTGTTTTTTGGTCTGAACAAATCCATTGACACCAACAGCAGCAAACAAACAATGTGAGGTTCGAACAACCCCTCTCGACAATCTAAACAGCAATCAAGCATATTCACAATTTTGTTATATCTGACAATATGACGTTTTAACAAATTTTTCTGACATTTTCAACATCAATTAAGCAATTTTGTTGTATCATATCCCAACAATATGAGTTATTATCGACACTTTTAACATTCACACTTTCCTTATATCATGTTCTAACAATATGAGGTTTGAACAATTTTTATCGACACTTTTAACAGCAGTTAACCAATGTGTAAAGGGCGATACTATTGTGCAAGGGCATAGCTCTGTCTTCTCAAATGGGATTCCATCTTATATGTTTGGTGTTTTTTTTTTTAACAGACAGTTCAAAAACAACAGCCGGCAAATTGAACGTAAAATGATACCGGTAGTTAAGATATGACGCAGACCTGCAGAGTCCGGGTCCCGTTGAGAATAATCCAAGGAAAAAAAAATCCAAATATATATCCACTATTGTCTGCTGCGTCCACAAACACGTCTCACCTTTACTCCACTTCCCATCAGCCCCCGTTGTATTTGCCACTTCTTTTTGATTCGCCCGTGGAAAACATATCAGAATAAGTCTCTAAAATAAATACATTACAAAAATATACAGTTGCAAATACATATACATGGTTACACATATTTACAAAGAAAGACGGTACACCGAGAGAGTTTTCACAGCTTTAATAATAATATTATAACTTTCATCCCAAACCGTGCCTGTGAAGGGTAGCAAAACGCTCGCAACACAAGGAAACGGCTCTGTTAAAAAAAAATACGGTACTTGTAAAAATCACGGTAAACCGTGCTCATCTTCCTCCTCATAATTGACGTCATTAAAGTCGTCTTCCCCAGTATGGAAAGAGACTTTGTAATATAGACGTCGTCCTACGCTCCTTTATTCAAAAACACGCCAGCTACACACTCGCATATATTCCACCGGTCTAAATCATACCTTTTGTACTCGAGCGCCGCTGGCGGCTGTTAGAAAAAATACATAAATTGGCCGCATCACTGAATAAGCCGCAGGGTTGAACATTTGGGAAAAAAGTAGCGGCTTTTAGTCCGGAATTTACGGTACTTCAAATGTGTATTTTACAAGCTCAACTAGTGGTTGATATAAATTTTATTATGATTTTACCTGTGTTTAACGTAGGGAAAAGAAAATGTCTCGGACAAGCTCACTCAAAGTTCTTGATCATGGCATGATAGGACCGGAAGGAGCAGATAACTGCCATAAGTTTGTGGACATCCTTGGCTTGCGAACCATTTTTCCACTTTTCATGAAAACTCCCAAGAAGATGAGGAGCTCTAATGCTTCTGAGAAAGAGCATGAAGGTCAGTCACCAACAAAATTCCGTTATTACAAACAGCCGGCTCTAGAACTCATGAAATTATCACAGTCCAAAGGATCAGGCATTGGCAAAACAGACTGGAGAAGCAAACTTGGAGTTTGAGGGAAGTTTTAAATGCTAAATTACAGCAGGTGGTTCTTTACCAGAGACAAACATCTTTATCCACATTTACCTAATTAGGGCAGATATTCCATCATTAGTAGTGAAATGAAAAAACAAGGATAGAAATTTGTGGCAATCAGGTTGTTTGGACGGTTCATAGCCCCAGGGTGTGCACAAAAAATAAAAGTAAATGAGTTAAAGGTTCAGCAGCCGTTGCTCAGCCACTACAAAGTTTGTGTTTCTTCTTTGTTCTTGTTGAGAGTAGAAAAAGGGTAACAGCCAAAGTCTTAAATGGCAAAACCCCTCACATTATGTACAAAAAAGGTTTTGGAATAGCAATAGGTCACATTTAAAAAAACTAATACCCATACAATATTTGCATAATAATCTATGCAGTTTTCCCTACCATCCCTGTAGTTTCTCAAGTAATAGGCATTATTATTGAACATCAGCTTCAAAAGTAGGATTAAGTTATCATTTTATCTCAACCATGAATCTCTCTTTTATGTCTTGGCTGTAAGCTCACGATCAAGCTTAGTGTCTTTTATTATTCTTGCCACTGCTGCTTCGATGTAGATAGCATTTTCAACGATACAAGTCTGATTGCTATCCGATCTCTGATTCAGCCTAATCTTATTACAGTAGTCTGTTGAACACAAAGGAAGATTTGTTGATAATCTTTCTATGGAGATATATTTGAGGCTTTTTCCGATTGGAAACAGACCACATCATGTTTCGGTAATCACGTCGACGAGGATTATGATAATTTTTTTTTTTTTTTTTTTTTTTTAAAGAGAATTTATTTTTCCTCTATTTTTAATAGGCTTTTAAAATATATGTCTTTTCAGGATACGTGAAGTTCTGATTTCTTTTCTGATACTTTAGTTATGTTTTAATTATTTTCTGTGTAACAGTTAACTCACTTCCTGCGTTTGATAGGCCTAATATTTATCCTCAAACCACAAACATTCTTTCTCTTGTTTTTGCGTCTATTATCCAACGCTACGGTCAAAACTGCTATATTTTTTTTAGCAGGAGGATTCTGAAAACATTCAAATAAAATATGTGTATATACAGTTTAAAATTAAACTAAACATTTTAAAGCACTTAAGCTTTAAATAAATCTGTTTTCAAGCTTTGGATATTGTTCAATAAAACAGTAATTTTGAACGTGTTGATTAGCAATTAGCATTAAGTGACAAAGGTTTCGAATCCCAAGGAGGGAACCCAGAGCAAAAAGCTGAGTTATACTAACGAGTCTGGCTATGGTTATTCTAACTTGGCACAATCACTCAATCACACAGCAAAATCATGTTCTTTAATAAGGCAATATCATCAATATGAAAGAATGTTTTTTTTCCTTTTTTTATATGTCCCAGTTCCCAATTAACTCCTGGGACTCTAGTCACGTTGCTCAAATAACTAAGCAGAAGATTGTGTTTTTTTGTTTACTTATTAAGACATTCAACTCCAAGCAAATCTCAAAAGTATTCATACAGATTACAATACACTCTCTTGTTTTCTCTTTTCCTCCTCTCTGTGCAGTCTAATGTGAAGTCTGTTATGGCATTTGTTATTGCTAGTACTTTCAGCCCTTGGGTCTCATGGGCCAGCAAGCTGCAGATCACGAAGGCAACTGACAAAAAAACACAACCTCTTTTAAAAGGAGAAATGGGATTGATTCCTCTGCTCTTGTTGCTTAGCAACAGAAAAGCCTGGTAGAGTGGGAATATTGACCTCTTGTTGAAAAAGACCAATTCGATTTTTTTTCCTTGCACGCTGGATATCCAAAGATTTTACAGTGTCATGTTCTTCTGCACACCGTGTGAACAATTTGTGTATTCAATAACAAAACTAATACTGTAATTGCCAACTGTTAGCGCACACTGTTAGTAAATAGAAACAAATTAATTCTCAAACAAAGATGATTGCAGGTTTTTTGAATGGATGTGCATTGAAATTTGATTATTTTGTCACTAATACCTCTAAACCTATTGAAGACTACAGTGCCTAGCAAAGGTATTGCCCCCCCCCCCCCAAAAAAAAAAAACAACAAACTTTTGACGTTCAAACCTACAGATGTATAAAAAATATATATTTTCTAAGAATCAACATGTGAGACATATTTTTCGCTTGGCTCTTTAGATGCATAATTTTTTAATGTACAAATTATTCAGATTTGCTGCTTCCTGTTCATTTTTTTTCCCATCCTTCCCTTCTGTAACTTATTTTTGTAGAACACGTCTGTTCTATCATTGCCTCCATGCTGAGAAATCTCAAATCCCAACAGAGAAGCAGACTCCTCAACAAGTTTACAGAGAACGACTGTGAGAAGGTCAGTCAGTAGTTTTTTTTCTCAAAGTTAATTTACCTTTGCACTGTTTGATTTTCCATTGGGAACTGTTTTTAGAATAATGTTTACAATTTTTTGTTCCGTTTCACCATAAGACAATGGCCAGTGCAGATTTTATAACATAAATTCAAACGACTAAGTTAAAAGCTACCACACTTTTTTAAAAAAAAAAAAAAGAAAAAGAAAAAAACACTAAAAAACAATTGTGATTTTTGAAAACACAAAAAACAAATTATGTGTTTTTTACACATTTTGTCTTGTCAACGTTAAAGGCCTACACTCCCAGACACTGGTTTGTGGAAAAAAAATCATGATTTCACATTTCTTTATTTACAATACGTCATCTTGACTGATTTGAGACTTGACATTTCTGTTATTCAAAGAAAAATTGAGAAAGATAAAAATTCCAAACCATTTATTTTGTACTGTGTGTTACACTGAAAGACAAAATAAATTATTTAAATTTGGTATTTTAAACAATCCAGTTGACCATGTGTTTGAATGTGATTTTCCAACTAGGAACACAGCAAAACATTAATGATATTCAATACTGATGCCAGATAATATGAAACCGATGGTACATAAAGTCCACCCCTCTTAAAAACTAAATATTTTAAAACGAATACCTTAAAATCCCAGCATGATACAGGACTATTTGACTATTGTGTTAGCCGATAATGTTTTTGGTCACCATTGCAAATACTGATTTCTTGAAGTTTGGCATTTTTTTCGCACATTAACTGGTATCGATACTCGCCCTATCTGGTGCACATTTGTGCCCTAATAATAACTCAGTTATTTACTTGTATAAGTTGTGTGTCTGTGTGTGTCATTTGCATCTGCATTTTTTATGAATACATCAGTAGCCTAGATGGTAAGGCGCCCGCTTTGAGACTGGGAGGTTCGGGTTCGCGCCCCGGCCGAGTCATTCCTAAGACTTAAAAAGTGGTCGGCGGCGCCCTCTGTTGGCTGCGGCTGCATCGGCTCGCTACAACGGGTCAGGTGCAATCGACATTTCGTTCTGTGTACATTGTTACACAGAATGACAATACAAGGAAATTATTATTATTATTATTAATTTATTTTCCATCCTTTTTATATGCATACATTATTTACTCAAATATTTTACTGCCGTGTTCTCAGTTTTCTGTCTCTATATTCCCTTGTTTTACTTTGTTCATTTTTTGTACTCACATCCTTTGCTTACGTTTTTTCCCCATTTGGATTTTGTATGCCAGCTAAATCTCTTCTTTCTTCCTGCCTCAATTTATTTTCCTCGTCAGGTTGACCGACTGATGGAGTTGCATTTTAAGTACCTGGAGGCCGTTCAACAGGCTGACAAGAGGATCGAAGGGGAGAAACATGTAAGCAGTCTTCCTTTCCCTGTTCATCTAAGCTTCCCCCCTTCTCGTATACTCTCTCTTAGAGCCGTCCGCTTATCAAGTGTCGCATTGTGCACCTTTTGGATTTGAAAAAAGCCTTGAAACAACCGCCATTTTTTATGGAGCATTTATACACTTGCTCTAAAGGTGGCAATGTGTGCTTTAAAAGACAGGACAAGTCAAAGATATTCTATTGGGCTTGCAGTCTTCACAACGTAACAAAGTTATGTATCTCATAGTTTCAAGTAACAAAGGGTCAAATTGTACAAACGGAATTGAAGCACTGTGCTGCAAACTTCTATGAGGCTTGTACTGTGTTCCATTGAGTTGCTGTGGATGTGTGAGTAAACAGACTGATGGAGACTTGTTGCAAATAAGGTGGTCAAAACCTGACAGAAATTAATCTAGAGCTGTTTTGAATTGACTATCAACAAAGTAAAACAACACAAATGAATGAATACATGACATGTGTATTAAATGGAGGAAAGTGAAAGAAAGTGGTTAGGGAATTTCTGTTGACGAGAAAATGAGTTTGTCAGTCAGGCTGAGATTGCCTTGAAAGGCCAGACAAGTTAACATTTTATCTCCTTTCACTTTTTTCAGTCCTGGTGTGCCTCAGTGACATTTTTTCTTTCTCCCAAAATGGTATGTGAATGGTTGGTGTGTGAAAAAAAATCTTTCCTGTATGTTTTATATATATATATATATATATATATATATATGTAATTATCTTTGAAGCCACTCACTTTTCCCCATTTCATGATTCCTGCACATATGCAGCCACCTTGTGCAAATATTAACCCGCTGCAATTTGGTTTAGAATTGAAACAAAGGTTTTTCTTTCAGCTTTTACTATATTTCAGAAATATAGATATCATTGATGAGCTGTAAAAACACTGTGTACATCTTTGATGTTAATGACATCCCTTGTATTAGCTCTTAATTTAAAACATTCATAGTCAATAGCTCTGTATTTAATTTTATCATCTAAAGTGTTCATTATAAACTTGATATATACTTCATTTCTGATAATCAAGTATTTCATTCAATGACAAGCCATAACTAAATCATTTTTGTGAATACGTAGCATATGTGTTTGGAATGGAAGATAATTATTTGCGTCATTTTGTGACGTTGATAGTTTGATCTTAGAACTGAAGGGGAAATGTTTCCATTTGAAGTCAAAGGTTCCACGTACTGCATCTTAGGAAGATACTAAAAGCAATGAAGTCTTTATATTTGTTGCTGGTGGAAAACACACATTTTGTAGGACTGGTACCAGTTTGTCATACACAAAAGTTGTTGTGTAAGGACAAGAATAAAAAATAAAAAATCCCCCATTTTTTGCCGTACAGTTGCTTGTTGTCACAATGTCAACATTTTATTTATTCATTCAATCAAAAATTTTGGTGTTTGAAATTTGAGTGCCTTTTTACCCACAAAAAAGGTGAGAAAAATGTTAATGAGTATCCTTTAACTCAGAGAGAGGTTGTAAACTGTAAGGGCAAAATTAAATGTGCGTTACCTTCATTACCTCAGCAGAATTCTGTGGCACCTACAGCTCAGCGCTCCTGTCGCTATTGTTAAAACCGCAGTCTTTCACACCCAACCTGAACCACTGAGAAAAGCAAATACAGTAATCCCTCGGTTATCACAGTAAATTGGGACATTTCTCTGTATTTACAAATGATTGGCCACTGTCTTTGCCTCTTAAAAGTACATTATTGTTGAGGAAAATGACACCAAGCAATTTGGTTTAATCAACATGTATCCAATTTCTGATAGTGTATGGCCAAAACAAATAACTGTTATATAAATGTATATTCTCCATTATTACTTATTTGAAGGGAGACGCGGCAGCTGAGTGGTTAGCGCGTTTGCGGCACATTTTTAAGGTTGTCTGTTCAAATCCAGCTACCAGCCTTCCTGTGCAAAGTTTGCCTTTTCTCCCTGTGCTTGCGTGGGTTTCCTCCGGGCACTCCAGTTTCCTCCCACATGGCCGGTCCAAATCTTTCCTACGTGTGAATGAGCAAGTGAGTTGTCTGTCTCTGTGTGCCTTGTGACTGGCTGGCAACCACTTTAGGGTGTCCCCTGCCCACTGCCCGAGGATAGCTGGGATGAGCTCCAGCACCTCTGTGACCTGACTGAGGATAATGGATGGATGATTCCAAATGCAATATAACAGTATCCCTTGCATTTACTTCATGACACTGTCGTGCTTTACATATGCGCAGGGTCTAGGTCACAGGTGTCAAAGAGGCGGCCCGCGGGCCAGATCAGGCCCGCTAAGGGATTGAGTCCGGCCCGCGAGACAACACTCAGAGAAGCGCAAGAGAAAAACAAGCTGCAGGTTGAAATAGGTCAATTTGATGTTGCCAAAGCCAGGTGCCTCCAACAAAGACACTGTACTTGTATTTATATTTCTCTCTCTCTCCCCTTTTCTCATACTCTGTCTCTTTCACGCTCTGTGTCTCTTTTTCTCTTCCTTTGTTGCACTTGTCTCTTTCTCTCTCTGTGTCTTTTAACTTCTTTTGCTCTAACTTCCTTTTTTCCTTTTCTCTCTTCCTCTCTTCCTACCCTTCGCCTTTCTTTTCTCTCCTTCAGTCTTTCTAGATTTCTTTCTTCCTCTCCCTTTCTTTTCCCCCTTTCTCACAACTTTTTATCTTTTGTTTCTCACGCTCTCTCCCTCTCTACCTTTTTTCTTTATTTGTCCCACCCTCTCTCCTTTTCCCTCCCTCTTTCTCTTATTTCTTTATCCCTCTTTTTGTTTCTCTTTAATCTACTAGTCCGGCCCCCGACAGAATGTTTGTTCTATCGTGCGGCCCCCGAGTTAAAATGAGTTTGACACCCCTGGTCTAGGTTATCTCCTAGGAGAGACGATTAATCTTAATAATATTTAAGTGTAGTTAAGTATTGAGCAAGTAAATTGTGAAGAACCTAACAATGACTTGTAAACAGTGTACCAAAGCAATAACCTGCTGAAAAGTGCATTGCAAAGCAGGCATGATGCCCCTTTGCAGAACGTAACGTACACAGTAGAAATATCGTTAATGCTATTTAAATCAGTCCAATGTGTGCTTCAAATGATTATATCCTTTGCGTGTAGGCCAGTTGATTGAGTCATGATAATGAGCTAAACTGCAAAGCCATAATTGGGTTCTGTACTGTCATCGATCTTTAAGGACAAGGCCGATTAAATCCGGATAGATGCAAATGTCACATGTTGTGCCATCAACCACCTTGCTGGAGGCTATTTGTTTTCATCAGGAAAGCTTTAAAAAGTTTGCTTTCTTTTTACCCACTGTGTTTGCCGAGTTAAGTTGTTTTCACAATGAAAAAGCCTTTTTCTGGGTATTTTAAAAGGGTTCATGATTTCACATGCTGCTTGCTCAATTGGCTCCGTTTTCCTGCACCTATAAAATTTTACTGAAATGCCAAACATAAACAACAATTCACATCTACATTATGTAGGACTACAAAGGCACTTTACATTTATTTTCCTTTAATCAAAGGGGAAAGATAAACTGGATTGTTTGTGTGAAAGTTTAGTGGCTTATACACCAATTCCCTTCTCGCTCTCACATTTGCTGCTTAATCTCTAATTGTGATTAATGTAGCTTGTGTGTAAATCGGCAGTACCAGGTTATTGGCGCACTGACAGGGTTGTTAAGATGGATAACTATGCGACTGTGCCTATGCGTGAGTGCAGACCGACTGTGTGCTGTTTAGCAGTGAAATCAATTGATGAGTGTGTCTGGTCAGTGATGAAAATGGATTTGGGGAAGATCTTCAAAACAACACTTCAATTAAAATGCTGCAGTTTTTCTGTGCGGTTTTTATTTCCTCAGGTGGTTTCTTGTGTTTGCGAGAACAATGTAAGCCACAGAATTGCAGTGTGTCTGCCATGTTGCTCTCCCTACGGATGCTGTTGTGTATTCATTTTACTGGTTTGAAAATGGTTGACAATAGAAAAAAAACACTGGGTTCTTCCAGGTTTTATAGCTTCTTAAATCGGAAGGCAAATCAAGACTTTCCTTTCGCCCAATGGAGTGATTTTGAATGTATTTACCATAAATAGCGTTTGTAGAAGTTAGAACAAAATTACAGTAACAGAATGTATAAATATTTAAAACCCATACACCAAGTTGTTTTGTACAATATTTTGACATGTTGGCCATACAACCCTACATGCAATTGTTGTTGATTAATGCAGTGTTTTTCAACCATTGTGCTGCCGCATGAAATTTGTCAAAAATAGAAAAATAATGCATACATTTGGCAAATTGATTTGCTGTTTTCCATATCAGACAAAATTGTTAATCATTTTTTTTGCATCTGCTTGTTGCAAAACTATATGCTCAGCAGGCACTACAGCTAAATTATTTTGTAACTAATTTTGTTTGAAGATGTTTGGCCTTATGCTGCAAAAATAATAATTATATTATTATTATTAATAATGATAATGTTCCCCTGACAACTTTTGTTTTTAATTCTAAATTATTATTTTACTTGACCAAATGGTAAAAATTTATCTTTTTATTTAGTTATTTTAATTTTCCTTATACTACATTGCCTGTTTTGACAAAGTAAATGTTAAAGAAAATACACAAAGATATCCCAAAAAATATTCATACATTTACATTCAGTACATTAGATAAAATACATGTGAAATAGCTGGCAGCATTGTCGCACAGTTCTGAGGTCATGGGTTCAAATCCAGCTACCAGGCTTACTGTGCTGAGTTTCCATGTTCTCGCTGTACCTGCTTGGGTTTCCTCCAGGCATTCCGGTTTAATTGGCAGGTTAATCGATGAATCCAAAATGGCCCTAGGTATGAGTGAGCTTATGAATGGTTGTCTGTCTCTGTGTGTCCTGCAACTGGCTGGCAACCAGCTCAGGATGTCCCCCGGCCCACTGCCCAAAGATAAATGTAAAATATTTTCGACAGGCTGAGAACCAAGTAATTTATTCAATGAAAAATTGTCCCCTGGCTCAAAAATTGTAGAATTACTGCAATATTTGATGTCCCTGTGTGTTGATTTAGGAGATGGTTCGCCGTGGTGAAATCCTTGACGACACCATGGATGATGAATTTTACCTCCGTCGACTGGATGCTGGATTGTTTGTTCTTCAATCCATATGCTACATAATGGTGGAGATCAGCAACTCAGGACTATCACAGGTACAAATGTAGTTCTCCAAAAGTTCATACTTGGAAAATTTGTAAGTATTTCGTATTAAAATGCCACTGGACTGGGGGGTAAAGTTTAAAAAGGTATTTCTATTTGTCAAAATAAACATATCTTTCATATGCTTCTTTCGCAATACTCAAATGACCAAGAATCAATTGAACTTTCTTCAATGGATTACTAGCCTGGCTGATATTAGTCAATGTTTAAAGGGTAGATTTGTCTTATGTAAATCATACACTGCTCACGTGAGTCCTAATTGCTGTTGTGACAATGCGAACATGTCTGGATATTACTGTCTGAAAGAAAAACTGAATAGGATTTTGTCAAGTCATGTTTATTTGTATACCCCTTAATCACAAAGAGTTTCAAAGGGCTGCACAGACCACCAATTATTGCAAACTACAGAATATTATTACATAATCTGATCTAAAACCTACATGAGGGCATGGAAAAACTCAAAAACCTCAACATGAGGAAAATCAAGAAACCTTGAGAAGGGACTGCACATGAAGTACTCTCCCTCTTTGTAATCTTACCTGTGCAGCTGGGTTTTTTCTCTGCTAACTGTTAAAATGTTAGTACTGTAGCACACTCAACTTAACTCACCCTAAACAATGAAAAGTCATTGGTGCATTTTCATGAACTTTTTCTTGCGCAAAATACAAGTTGTGTGAAAGCAAATTGACAATGGAAATATGTCTTGTCTAACATTTCTTTATGAAAAGAAAAAAGAAGACAAACATGTATACTAAAACGGTTAGTAATCCATACCATAGTTTTTGGGGCTAGTTAAAAGTCGTGAATTGTGACTGTAATTGATCAGATAAATTCACTATTGTCCCTCTCATCCCCCAGAGTCCCCACCATTTAAATTGTTGGCTACATTGTTCTTTACTTTCTTTTTTCACTATGTTTATATCTTATTTAAAAATATATTAAATTTGACTTTTAAAAGCTAGGAATATTGAATATAGAGTTTTAAATAAAAAATATTGAGAAATGAAATTTTGAGAGACAGAACTGGAATAATAGTGGAACTGAGCAAGGGTGTGGATAAGAGAGAGTACTCTTGTTAGTTTGGACACATGGAGAGGATGGATGAGGAGCAAATGTTGAAAAGTATCTACAGAGCAGAAGTAAATGGAAGGAGACCAAGAGGAAGGCCGCGATTGACGTGGATGGATGGTGTTATGAGTGCACTACAGGAAAGAGATTTATATTTAGTGGGAGCTAGAGCTCTTGTTGGTGATAGGAACGAGTGGAGACATGTTGTAAAAGGATAGTGGGATGTTTAGACGCGTTCTAAGGAATGGGCAGGTCACCTGTATGATGCGGCAGGGGTAAACCAGTGATAGCTGTCGAGCCCTGCTGTTGAACAGAAGAGTTTGTTGTGTCACCCTGACCCGAGTGACATGGCCGCTTTTTTGTGTCCCGTTTCATCTGGAGGGACGAAAGCATGGCCAACTTGGGTGCCGAGGTGCTTAACTTGTTTGGGCATTTGGGTTGGCCATGGTCCCCAAAAAATTGTGTGTGTTTTTTGGTACTTATTTCCTTTATTTTCTTTGTTTTTGTATGTGTTTGTCTTGCTGTCGGTCTGTCCTCTCAAGGGATATGACCAGGGTAGGTAGATAGATAGATAGATAGATATATAGATAGATAAAAAAAACATGTACTTTTAAATATCTTCATGTTTATTCATTCAGAAAATCCCTATCTCAATTTTATTTGTCTGAATGGGATGTGCAAGAAATGCGAATTCCTTTATTAAGAACAGCTTATAAATAGAGACACGTTCTTTTAAAATGACAGCGATGATATAACATGAATTGGATAGGCCTATGTAACGACCTTCGATCATGCGCAACACAAGGGTTCACAGTCACTCGGTTTACTGCCTGCATTCAATAAACAATACAAATACGTCGGGTGTCTGTGCACGACTGCATACATCTTCAGCACGAGGTGATAAGAGCTGAAGGTATGCCAAGCAACCAACATGCGAGCACATTGATAGTGAAACCTTAATAATAACAATGAACATAGCTTTCCCACGTACCTGCATTCAATAAACAATACAAATAAGTCAGGGCGTCTGAGCACGACTGCATACATCTTCAGCACGAGGTGATAAGGGGTGAAGGTATGCCAAGCAAGCAACATGCGAGCACATTGATAGTGAAACCTTAATAATAACAATAAACATAGCTTTCCCACGTACATGCATTCAATGAACAATACAAATAAGTCAGGGCGTCTGTGCACGACTGCATACATTTAAAACATTAACAAAAATACAAAAACGGGACATCACTCAACATGCCGCACATGGTGGCGTGGTTGCATTGAAACAATCATCGTTTCAAGCTGCATTACTTTACTTTTAATTGGTGCTTTTTTATGCATCATTTAGCACAACTTATATACATTTATATACAAAAATAGTTCGTGAAAACAGCTCCAATATTTAGCAAAATATGAACTTTTACCTAAACTGATATCGGGCACAGCTTACCTTCGGCACGAGGTGATAAGAGCTGAAGATACGGCTAGCGCAGAAGCCCATAAAGTGCAAAACGAAAAAGACAGTCGCACACGCCCATGCCTCAACAAATGAATGCGGTACCAGAACTTTAACAGTAATGCAACAAAAACACAGATTTTGTGAGGATTCAAAAAAACTCAAAACAATTAAATTCCTAACCCTACATCTCTTTTTTCCTTAGTGAATTGCCGAGGTATCGGATTAGAGACTGTATCGTATCAGTCAAATCAACTCGATGCAGCCCATCACTCAAAATGTTTGCCCACCCCTGTGCTAGTGGCTCACAGATACTTTAGAATGTTGCAAACGAGTGTCTTAGTACGTTGAAATTGTAATAAGTCTTTCATATTTGTTTTTTTCTGTATTTTGTTATTGTAATTGTTTCGATTTCCTGTGATTTAGGAATGCATAATTCCAAGTTAAAGACATCAATTAGACGTTAGGTACTACATTTCCTGTAATACTTTGTGCTGAAACTGAATGTTCTATTTTCTTAGACGCAAGAGAGACGTGTGTACATGGCATTCACTCTATATCAGGGGGCTCCAACATGATGCCCAAAGGCACCAGGGTGCCCCCTAGGGACAGCTGAGTTACCCTCAGACCTGTTCTGAAAATAGCTCACCAAGGCAGGGTCATTTTTTGAGAATTTTTTTCATTTTTGCTTCCGATAATGAACGTGGTAATAACGCAGCTTGAAGGTTGGCGACCTCTGCTCTACAGACATTGTTGGTATTTTTTTGGTAGTTGTGTCCCAAATTGAAATTTTGACTTGAGTTTTTGTGACACATTTTGAGTTGTGATTATGTCTTTTAGTTGGCTTCCGCACATTTTTATACCCTTTGGTCTCTCTGTTTGATTTCAGCTGCAGCAGAGAGTTCATCAAATTCTAAACTTAAGAGGCGGCTCTGTCAAAGTCGTGCGCCACATCATCAGAGGTGAGTCAATAGATGTGCTCAGTCTGTCGAACTAAAGCAGCATCCAACGGAAAAGGTGTTTGATTTGCTTTCTTTGTTGTTTAGACCAAGTTTATTATCAAATGTTTGACGGACATTCATTTGGAAATAAGATTTGTTTACTTTGTGCTCAGAACATGCTCGTCTCACACATTTAGCTCATTACATCAACCCAATGAGAAATATTTTGAAAAATATGTAGGGTCAGAGAAACCCAACTGAGAAGCTTTGTTTTACATGAAGCATCTTGCTCCTCAGTCGGGACTGTTCTCAGTTGGCCACTTGACAGTCTGCAGTGAGTGAAAGAGGAACGCGAGCCAGCAGCGATGTTTGCTTTGTCAGTGTGTCATCTGTCGCTTCTATATCATAGTGTGATAAAGCTGAAGAGGCTCCACTCACACCCCCACTGGCCCTCGAGCGTGTAGAAGGCGAGATGGAGCCATCCGTCACACGTGCCGCTGCCAACAGCATGGCCACGCTCCAATCCTCATTGTGTGGGAAAATGTGTTGCATTTGCCTCGGATTTTATCGTTAAAACAAGTGTTTTTTTATCGCGAATGTTGAATCGGTACTTCCTTCTTTTATGGTCACAGGTACATATTATTTTTTATTTATATAATTTTTTCTGAAGAGGGAAATGTGAAGAAAAATGAAGTCCAGAAGGTCAGTAAGGATCTCTGAATGATTAGATGTTGATCTAAATGACTAACGATGATAAATGGAATCCACCTGTGTGTAATCAAGTCTCTGTATAAATGCAGAGAAGAGATATCTTAAAGATATCCATAAAAGGTTTTGTTTAAAGTTTGCCACAGGCCACCTGGGAGACACACCAAACATGTGGAAGAAGGTGCTCTGGTGAGATGAGACCAAAAACAAACTTTTTGGCAACAATGCAAGACGTTATGTTTGGCGTAAAAGCAGCACAGCTCATCACCCTAAACACACCATCCCCACAGTCAAACATGGTGGTGGCAGCATCATGGTTTGGGCCTGCTTTTCTTCAGCAGGAACAGGGAAGGTGGTTAAAATTGATGGGAAGGTGCATGGAGCCAAATACAGGACCATTCTGGAAGAAAACCTAATGGTGTCCGCAAAAGACCTGAGACCGGGAAGGAGATTTGTCTTCCAACAAGACAATGATCCAAAACATAAAGCAAAAGCTACAATGGAATGGTTCACTAAAAAATATCAAGGTGTTAGAATGACCAAGTCAAAGTCCAGAGCTCAATCCAATTGAGAATCTGCGGAAAGAACTGAAAACTGCTGTTCACAAACGCTTTCCATCCAACCTCACTGAGCTCGAGCTGTCTTGCAAGGAGGAATGGGCAAAAACATCAGTTTCTCGATGTGCAAAACTGATAGTTATACCCCAAGCGACTTGCAGCTGTAATAGCAGCAATAGGTGGCGCTACAAAGTATTAATGGGGCTAAATAATTTTGCACACCCACTTTTTTGTTTTTTATTTGCTAAAAAAAGTTTAAAATATCCAATAAAGCATGATTGTGTCCCACTTATTGTTGATGCTTCACAAGAAATTACAGTTTTATGTCTTCATGTTTGAAGTCTGAAATGTGGCAAAAGGTCACAAAATTCAAGGGGGCCAAATAGTTTCTCAAGCGGTTGTATGTAATGCGCACAGGATTATCGGTGCATGGAATTATAACTACAGTGAGGGCAAGGGTTGCACAATAAATATAAAAGTAGTATATGTGTGCATTGATTGATCAGTATGACTATATCACTGATTAATTAAAGCCAGATTGCCGTGGAGAGTGCGCCAGACTCTATCCAATAGACCACTAAGGATATAGATGACGAATGAAAAGGCATTAGCTTTGATCTCATCGTCACATTTTTTTAGTCACCGTACCAAACTGTCAATGGGCCGGGCCTGGCTCCGAGAGTATAGTCAGACATTAAACTGGTCTGGGGTAAGGAAAAAAGTTGGCGACCACTGAATTACAGCATTGTATCGCCGACTCGCAGGAGATTCTGAACTGCCTAAAGAAAAATGCATTGTAGGTTTGGAACTCTTACCATTGCTATTCGTTTTGATCGCCCTTGCCACTATTGTTCGGAGATTGTGATCAGCAGATTACTTTTATCTGCTGATCAATAATTGCACAAACATGACGCATTTCCAATTTTGTCTATGTATAAGTCGCACTAAGTTATCAGGCGTACTTTCAAATTTCTGGCCAATTTGGGGTTTTTGGGTGCAGCCAATGGTCTAGTTAATTCTGTAATCCTTTTTAATAGTTATGCACACTTCTAATGTGAACAAACTTTGGAGTCAGCAAGGCTGTAATCAGGGTGACGTGTTGGGACATTCATTAAATGAAGAACCTTAAGATATGTACAACATTACTCTAAATTCAAGTTTCCCAATTTTGTTTTCATCTTGTTTCGTTTTTAATTATTTTGTTAATTTATGGTGCAATATGTAATTCTCCCACCACATAATAGTGGAGATCCCACTGAGGCTGCATCCGCTTAAGCCTCGTTTCTTTTTTAGCTCAGCTTTCACACTCGAAAGAATTTGGGCCATAAGTCTTTCGGAGCTTCAATGCATGATCTATTGAGGTGATATGAGAACGGTTGTTTAACATATGCAGTTGCAAAACCTTTTGACATTCAACAACCTACTAGCCAATATATGCACACAACTCACATTTTTTAACATCTAGTTGTTTTTACTGAATTCTCACACCCGTCTTTTTTTATTTGCAGAGTACGCAGAAAGCATTGGTGATGGTAAAAGTGAGGATGTCAAAGAGGCGGAGCGCAAGAGGATCATGGACCTCTTGGAAACCTTTTAAAACATTTTTGGGGTGAATGCATTGGACACAATGCATAGTCTCTTTATTTTCAGAATAATTGTGACCCTGACAGCTGGCTTCTATTGCTGCAGCTGAAATCCACTTTATTTTGGATGTTCTTCCCCCATGCCGAGCCTTTTGAAAATATTAATACCTTTAGTGGCCAAGCGAAAATATTTGTGATGACACCAGTGAAATGTACTTTAAGTATTCTAGAGTGATGATTATTCAGTATATCAAGGAAAACACTTTTAAATCGGGGTAAAAAAAATCTCTGAAAGTACAGAAATCTTTAAACTCTGTGAGCGCCAGTTAGTGTTTTGGTTGTTGCTTTTTTTTTTTTAAATAAACCTTTGCTCTGTATTCAGGTTGAATGGATTGTGTAATAAAACAGTTGTTCTTGTCATAACAATATGCTTGCTTGCTGTGAAGACTGAGTCTGACGGACTGAATATTCACCTAAAAAGACTTAAAAAAAAAAAAAAAAGGGAACAACTACGTGTCTGGGTGATTTGTTGTCAATAAATGAAAACATCTTTTGATGCAAAAAAAAAAAAAAACTAAAACACATACTATACATGTATGTGGAGCATTTACCCCCATATTTCCTGCTGTCTTTACATACAGAAAGAAACACTTAACAGTAGAGCATGGGCTGATTTGCATATTGTCTTGGTAGAGGAGGCAATCGCGCATCTCTTATCAGTGATTACGACTGCATCGTGTTCAAGAGCAATTTCACAGCTGAGGGAAGGGTGAATAATTGTGTTTCCAAATGGCTGAGTGCAAAAATGAGACACTGCTTATTTTATTTCTCCAACCTGATTCAAAATGAAGCAGATGACAACTCTTGACATCAGTTTGTTAAAATGATTTTGTGTTTTGTAATTCAAAGACTACAGAAAAAAGGAAATGTGTGATTACTGCTTGCATAAATAAAGATGTTTCAGAGTAGCACCTTATTCCAGCTTTATGGCTAAGCAGGGAATATGTTAGGTTCAAAATCATCAGAAAATTCTGGGACAAATATTGTTTTCCAGTGTGCCTTAACCTGTTTCATATGCTACAGGAAATTATTTAATGCAAAATAATTGGGGGAAACACATGCAGTTGTCGTGTGTTAATGCAACTCCCAGTGATCTTCAGAATAATTGTAATATTCTTTCCAATGTAAAGGTGGCATCAAAACAAGTTTTGCTTTGTATTTCGAAATGAAAGATCATAGTTTGTAGTTGGAACTTCACCAAGCATTTGTGGATGTATGAATACATAAGAGAAATTAAAAAGCAGACAGCAAATATCTAAGTTAGATGAAACAAAATAAAGTCGAATAACTTGAGTAGAAAACAATTGCAATTATCATACAGCTGTAAAAAAATTGTTGGATTTTTCCTTTTTTTATTATGTTGCTACTTTAAAGCATTTCATTACATTGCTTGTATGCGATGTAGGCTTTTTTGTGCATATACGAGTCCTTAAAGTTTTGGTTTTGCCGGTCATTTTGTTTTTTAAAAAAAAAGGTGAATATATTCTACTATCTCTACTTTAAATTGCGCAATCCTTTCATTAGATACCTTTGAGAAGAGGATTATTTTGTATTGATTTGGGTCACAGCTTGTCATAAAGGTGGAATAGGTGGTCCTGAAGTCAAACCAGTTGAGAACCAGTGCATCAGGCAACTGAGTTTGTTTCAGCACCATGGACAGCAACAGGAAAACGCAGTCTAATGAAAGTCCCCCTCTCAAGCTCAATGGTTGACACATCTGTTTCACAGTCTAGCTTGGGACACAAGGTATTACTAAGAGGTGACTTGAGACACTAAAAAGATTTTATGTAAATCTTTTCCGGCTTTGACATACTCAATACTGTATAAAATTATTTGCCCATTCCTGATTTTTTTTTTTTGCACACTTTATAACTCTAAGGTTTCAAATCATCTATCCAAATTATAAAAAAAAATCTAAACTTTCCAGCCCTATGTGAAAAAGGTCAACTTGCTTTGGTTGATAGAATAATATCCTGAAGGAGAAACACCAGCCATTCGTTCGTACCCTCAAATTCAAGCGCTCTTGATTCATGCAGCAGGACAATAATCCAAAACACACCAGCAAGTCCACCTCTGAATGGCTTAAAAAAGCTTGTATAAAGTCCGTATTTAGTAAAACCAATAATAGAAATAGGATTACACTTTGTGGTTGGACACATTCTATAAAAACAATCTTTCATTTTAGAACTGTTAAATATTAATATCCACACCATTCAGTAGAACTTATTCTAAAAAAAAAGTAAAGGTTTAGGGGCCTTTTCAAAGAAATATTGTTAGATCTCTAGAATGGCATTCCAATGTCAAGTGGTGACTGTGGACAATGTACAGAGTTAATGGACTTTGTTTAAAGACCACTACAG
This sequence comes from Urocampus carinirostris, assembly GCF_059441175.1. Classification (NCBI taxonomy): domain Eukaryota; kingdom Metazoa; phylum Chordata; class Actinopteri; order Syngnathiformes; family Syngnathidae; genus Urocampus; species Urocampus carinirostris. The sequence continues at coordinate 34,680,847 of NC_142351.1, read as the reverse complement.
AGCTCATCATTCATTAAATCAAGTCCCCAGATGGATACTGCTCTCCAACACATGAAACTGCTCCAGATTGTCAAAAAGTAACGCTCCCTCTGTCCTCAATCTCTCACTTTCACCCCCTTTGATGTAGACTTTTTCCGTTTAATTGTTTACGACTTATTTTAAGCGCTGATTACTTCCATCTTCCTCTACACTTGCGATATATAGACTCTCACAACAAAACTGGAAAAGGAATTCCAGGCTATGGAGATGCAATGCAACAGGAAACTTCAAGGCATCAGCTACATAGTTTATCAGTGTCGAATCAGTGTGCAACACCATCACAGGACGCAAACTGAAAAAGTGAGACTGAATGACAACTATGGATGCATCAAGGAGTCTGGTGATTATACGACGAAATGAATATCCATCAAACCATTATCTGCACTGCTTGTCCTCAGTAGGGTCGCGGGGGTACTGGCGCCCATCCCAGCTTTCTTAGGGCAGTGAGCAGGAGACAACCTTAACTGGCCAATTAACCTGACATGCACATAATAAATAATTACACTCTATATTCTTGTAGAGTGAATTTGGTTCACCTATGCCATTGTGATATGCGTCTGGAACCTTAGTCCAAGGGTTTTTGTATCCCACCTATTGGAGTGACGTACCTGTTATGTTCAGAGATGTAAGAATTTTCCCCCTGCAAACGGATGAATGGTTGTTGCTGACAAACTAAAGAGGTAAAACAGTAAGTCTGTGTGCATCATTGCCATCAAAGGCTACCACTTAGATTACCACATATATGAAAAAGCTTGAGGTGCATTAATTGTGACTAAATAGGCTAAGGAGAAATAAATGACTAAAATAAACGGATTACAATTGAAACTCATACAATAATGACATTTGTGCAGTGACACATTTCAGTATTCCAACACTGTAATCGAATTTGGAGATAATTTCCATTTTCACTTCTATTGAGTTTCTCAATGTTTTCCTTCTTTCCCTGACTGTTTGAATGCGTTTAGGTTTAGAATTAGAATTGTGTTTATTGGCATTGATAACAACGTAGCGAACATTGTTAACACAAGATTAGATGTGGCACTCTAGGATAATTTTTTTATTAAGACTTTAAAAAGAAAAATAAGATTAAAAAAAAAGAATGTTAGGATATATTGGCAAACATATTAACATGGTAGTGCCTAAAGACAGGCCTGAGTCATAAGTGAGGCCAGACAAAGGTAGAAAGAGAGCAAAAAAGAGGAACCGGGACAAAAAGAAAGAGTGAAAAAAAAAAGAGATATATACAGGGAGATAAAGAAAAAGAGGAAGAGACAAAAAAGAATAAAAAAGGAGAGAAAAATAATAAAAAGAGACTGATGCAAAGAGAGAGAGGGAGAGAAATACAGCACAGATTGCTTTGTGGGTGATGCCTGGGTTGGGCAACATCAAGTGAACATATTTCAAACAGCCGCAACTTTTTTTTCTGTGTTGTCTTGCAATTTGGTGGGCCTGATTTCGGGCCGCAGGCCGCATATTTGAATGTTCGATATAATTTTTTCACTCTAAAAATGAGCTATGTCCTCCCAAGACCAAACCTATGCTCTTGTTCAACTTTAGAAGAAGAAGAATAGAATTATTTTTATTGTCATTCTTTGTAACCATGCACACAGAACGAAATGTCGATACAGTTAAACTGTAGCAAGCCGATGCAGCCAAACAACATTTTAGACACAACTGCTTTGTTGAGAGTCATTAGGTGACCAAACCCCCCAATTCCAACCCTTAATGCCGAGCGTCAAGCAGGGAGGCAATGAGTACCGATGTTGAGTATGACCCGGCCGAGGCTTGAACCAGCGACCTCCCAGTCTCGGAGCAGGCGCCCTCCCATCTAGGCTACCAAGCTGGTTTATGTAATATAACTGTTGTCAACTGTGCCCAGACGGAAACTTCAGTGGTACGGTCACGTCATATAAAAAGAAACAACAGAAGAAAAGGCAAAAAGAGAGAAAAGGGGGAAAAAAAAAACGGTAAATGGCTTGAAGACTGAAAAGAATACACGGAAAATAAGAAAAAGGATGGAAAAACTGAAAAAAAAGAAGAAGAGGAAAATGCTAAAAGAAAAAAAGCTTGGGGGAAAAAAAGAAAAAGAAAAAATATGCAGGTCCTCTCACAGATGCCTACCACGTCATTTGGCTACATATACATTCCTGTTGAGCCTTTCCTCTACCCAGGTTGTATGTGAGCGGAACTTCTCTGCTTTAAAATGTGTAAAAACTAGGCTAAGACGCTCACTGTCTTTATGCTAATGTACATTGAAAAGGGAATTCTCATGTCTGTAGACAATGACATAGTCATCAACCAAGTTTCACAAACCAGTGCTTTTCTGAGGAGGATTTAGAATCTAAATCCCAAATTTTAGATGTTTTAAGAATAGCCGACTTCAAATTGGAGTAGTGAAGCTACTTCATAAGAGTTGTAAGAGTTTAGTCAGTGTAAAGCCTAACAATCTGTTGGAAAGGCAAATGCAATTTTAATTTCAAATGAATTGATGTGTACGTAGGTAAATATGTTTTCTCTCACGACCAGAACAGAAGGAGGACCCAGATGCGTCACGTTACTCACAAGTTTATTGACATATAGAGGAAAGGCAGCGCCAGCGATAGTTTTCATCCATATCAAAATCTTTATATATGTATTTTTTTTTACTTAAAATGAAGTGTTTTCTGTTAACTTATCAACATATACCTGTGCCTCTCCTGCTTCCCGCAACGAGTGCACGCCACTGCTGTAGCCTATATTTTTTAATGAAGCCCCCAAAAGTTTGTCCGAAGTAGTGTCCCTTTTAAATCACAAATACGGAATTTTGTATTTGCATTTGCCATTTCCACAACACTAATAAAGGTTAGGCGATTCATTTTACCCCAACAACGAATATTGACGCGACCCCTCGAAAGCCTCATCACCAAGTTCTGTATCATTCCGCATCAACTAGAGCCAAACGCAAGGCAAGCAGAAAGCGGAGGCAGGCGCAGTCATTCCCACCCTTCGCTTCGCCCACTTTCGCTCCACGATAAGAGTCCCTGACACTCTCCTCCGCTCCCCGTGGATTTAACCCAACAGGAGGTGGGGAAAAGAGATTTTGGAGAACCTTCGCCCCATGTGAATCTGGAGAGAAGACACAGAGACAAGAGGAAGCGCAATGGGAGCCTTTGGGGTGCTACTGGGGACTTTACACTACGTTGGGCTGTGCGTCTCTACCAGGCACAGCGGACACGGTCACGCCGAGAATCACGTCAGCGGACACGGTAAACGCCGACACTCTAGCCCTAAGCTTGGAAGCTTTCTGGGGCGGGATGGCTTCACGACCACGCGTTAGACACAACTGAGATGGTGGTGTGCTTAAAAAGTTGAAAGTCTAATATTTTCTCCGTGCTATTAATGAATGCGTTGATACTAAATTCAAACCCCCACGCTTATTTTTCCATTGCGCCTTTCTGCTTTTACCATACTTTTTGCAGAGCTGTTAAGGGCAGAACACATTAGGTAGGAGGAATGAGGGGTGGGGTGAACGCTGGAGAGTGACGTCACACTCGTCCCAGCTTTGTTTTTGTGTGAGTATAGCAGGAATATCGTGAAAGGAAGTACTGGTCTGCTTCAATATCAATTCAAGAAAAATCAAAAAAGGAGTCAATTAGACCGCATCTGTAATATGCACATGCATCATGAATGACCTGACTGAGGCTGCAGGCTAGGAGATGGCGGCAGAGAGTCAATGAATGTATATTTTAAATAATATAAGACTTAAAATCCATCCATCCATCCATTATCTGCACCGCTTATCCTCAGTAGGGTCGAGGTGGTGCTGGAGCCCATCTCAGCTGTCCTCGGGCAGTGGGCAGAGAACACCCTGAACTGGTTGCCAGCCAGTTGCAGGGAACACAGAGACAGACAACCATTCACACTCATTTACACCCAGGGACTATTTGGACCAGCCAAATAACCTGACATGCATGTTTTGGGAATGTGTGAGGAAACCTGAGCCCAGAGGAAACCCACGCAAGCAGGGGGATAACATGCAAACTCCACACAGGAAGGTTTGATCCCGTGACCTCAGAACTGTGCCGCAGACGCACTAACTACTCAGCTGCCGTGCTGCCCGCTTAAAATACAGTATTTGATTTTTGTTTTTTTTTTGCAGTGCCAATATTGGTTTTCGTAAACCATTTTGGTATTGACCATCTTGCTGCCACGGATCCACCAAAAACAGAAAATCTTTTGAAGGGCTGAAAAATATAAATTAGCTAGATAATAGTGTGTTTTGGTCTCTCTGGGTCTCCTTAGTTTGTATTGTGCCTTGGGTTTTTTAACACTTCTTTCCAGTTGCACTTCATAAAATAGTGGCATCTAATGGTCAATGATCACACAGTGTCTCTTTAACTAAAGGAAACAACAAAATATTTGCACAAAAACTGCTTTGTGTATTAGTTTATTGTATTAAACTAATACACAAACCCTACCCTACAAAAATGAAATGAATAATAAAAAGGACATTTCTGGCCTGCAATTATACCGCTAGCGACTCTTATAACATCTAACTACCCTTGAGAGGGGTGACCGACAGCAAGACAAACAAATACAAAAACAAAGAAAATAAAAAAGGGAAAAAGTAGCAAAAAACACGAAACAAAATGTTTTGGACCATGGCCAACCCAAAGCCCCAAACACCCAAACAAGTTAAGCACCTCGGCACCCAAGTTGGTCATGCTTTCGTCCCTCCAGATGAAACGGGACACAAGAAAGCGGCCATGTCACTCGGGTGAGGGTGACACAACACACTCTTCTGTTCAACAGCAGGGCCCGACAGCTTTCACTGGTTTACCCCTGCCGCATCATACAGATGCTCTGCCCATCCCTTAGAATGCGTCTAAACATCCCACTATCCTTTAACAACACCTCTCTACTCATTCCTATCACCAACAAGAGCTCTAGCTTCCACTATATTTAGACCTCTTGCCTGCTTAACATCTAATACATAATAAGGTTTCTTTGCATATTATGTATCAGTAATTTTTTCAATTTATGTAAACTAAGAATAGTTTAAATCTGTCAATGAATAAATAGTTTTTCGGGTGGCACAATGGCTTTTCAATGTTGGACGAACATATTGGACCTTGAAATCACTGATTCCTTTTGATGATGTCTGCTATGTTGAAAATAACATATTAAATGTTCATTGTGGATTAATGCTTAATCAAAATAAAGCATTTTGTGAAACTTAAGTCACAATTTGCTATTTTTGGTTAAATTTATTTTTATTTTGAAAAGTCAGAATGTATTATTTGACCACTGGATAATGCTGTCTTTTGTGCAACTCGAAAGGTGTGCTAAAAAGCACAAGGAAGAATACAAACTACAGAAACCCAAAGTGACTAAACGGCAATATTTTATTTTACAATTTTATGACATGTTTTGTGCCAAAATTGTCATTGAATTGTAGCCAATCTGTTTACAATTGGGATTTAAAATAATAATGGTCTGTATTACAATTTCATCAATTCACACAATTAAGAATTTCATTGAATACTAAAATAATACTTTTTTGCAGCTTTTTGGCGAAATATGCCTACACTATTATAACAAGATACTTTAATATTGTCCATTATTAAACTATTTCTCATAGCAATAACCTAGCAATGGACAATATGGCCAACATCTTAATTTTCAGACTGGGTGAATGCAATTTTATCCCATTTCCGGCAATAAATCCCACACAATGCCTATTTTTTTTTTTTATAAAGAAAATAGTGAATAATGCAAAATGGTCAGACAAGAATAACAGATTTAAATCATTTTTAAGGCAAAGTTATCAAGGGTAGCAAAAACCAAACAAATACATATCTCCATAGTTTGTAAATAACTAGATTAAACTCTACAATCACCTAGGTGTTAACTTTGGTTTATAATCAGCACCAGCTTTGAGTAATTCAAATTAAAGTATTGAATTTCTACCTTTAATTTCCTGATAGAGCATTTTTTTCTAATATGCATTTAATAAATTGACAAAACAATTGAATTCATTTGATTAATTGGAGAGCTTTATTGTAAATTGTGAATGGTATTTTTGTTTGATGAAATCAAATGGAGTAACTTGAAATGGAAAATCCATCCAAATGTGCTTCTGTGAAATATTTACACATGAAGAAGGATATTTAGAAGTGGCACGTATAGTAAGTTGTTGCATGTTTAATATTTTATGCAAACACGGATAACCAGTCCAAATAAACTGGAATGGGCTCCAGTTCAAAGGTTATTACTCTGCTATACCCGTCCATTATTGTTATCATTTGTTGCTATTCTAGACAGAAGTGGCGCTTCAAATTCAAGAATACATTGCACAAAACTGATAGTCGGCATTTATGCTTTATGCAGGAGGTAGGCTCCTATTTCATTTTATTTTGACTTGAATTGATGCCTTGCTCAAGCCTCTCAGAAGTGCTTTTCAGTTGCCAACCTAAAATAATCTGCATACAGTGAGGTTGATAAAGATTCAGTCTGCAAGGGTCTATTATTTAAATGGGGGCAGGTAAATTTCATCCTCCCAAAGTTATGCCTGGATGTCAGAACGTAGATGAGTTTTGTTCCATTTTGGTGATCTAACAGTGAACTGCATGCAATATTTCTGCTGAGGCCCTTCCGTTTCTCAATGACTGACAGCATTTTTTGTTCTGTCCGAGACCCGCTGCCGCTCTCCTCTTCGTCAGGCGGAGCTGACACAAGATGGAAGTTAGTATTCTCTGGAGGTAGCTCTCTGCCTGAACATCCTCCACTCTAGTTCTCAGTTCCTCTCCTCCAGTGTTTACATGTATTGAACACCCACATCTACTAAAAAAGTCCATTTGCACAGCAAAGAAATTGGTGGAAGATAATTGAAAGATTCCTGTTTTAATCTAAGGTCAAGTTCATGACGAGGCGCTACAAAACGGCATGACGTACACTCAGCAACTAATAGGTCTTGGTCAGGATTGGGGAGTAGCGGAATACATGTAACGGCGTTATGTAATCTGGATCCCAATAAAATTGAATTATATTTGTTACAGAGACAGACAGAAAGATGTAATCAAATTACACGTGTATTTTGTTAAAATAAGGATTACTTTGTAGGATTACAGTTTTTTAAAAATGTGTATTTACATACATAATGTGCCAATAGACAAATTGTGTCTATGATCATTTCAATCACTGTTTTTAGAGACACGAAGAAATCACGCACAACATGTGTGCACACCGTAGTCCGTATCAGTTGTGCAACTTTTACAAATTGCATGTGTGTCACAGTGTGTTGCAGGTAAAAGCACTTTTCTTTTTGTCTGTATTTAAGTTCTCCTTCAATGGAGCACTCATTTTGTTGAATTGGCATGTGCCTTCACTTTTGTAACTAGTGAGGCATTCAGGGACATTTGGTGAATTTGATTGACTGTCTTCTTTTAGTATTCTGCAGTTAATTGATGTTCAAAATCAATATATGATCACTGAATTGTTATATTGTGAGAATATTTTACTTGGCTTAGTAAATGTGAATATTGTCAAGTGGTTTTATAATATGTTAATGTTGTCTTTTGTTAGCATATTTGGTATTGAAGTAATGTAAAAGTAATCAAGTTGTATTTTTGCAAGACAGTATTAGTATATTTGCATTACGTTACTAATTACTAATTAGTTACTACTACCACATCGAACCCTAATTAGTATTCCTGTTTTACATTTCTGACTTTCATCAAAACAAGACAAATCGATTCACAACCTGCCCTTTTTATTGATAACGCATGACATGGAATTCTGCAGGCCCTCCGGTGAATGTAATGCACAACCAAATAAGGCTTCAAACTGGCATCTAACGGCAAATGCCATCTGTTTGGTTTATGAGAATAGTGTGACTGTGAGAAGGGAAAATTAATTCCTCACGGCTGCATCATTCTACGTGTTGGCCAAAATCTAATTATTTATCAACAGTAGCTTTAAAATTAAAAATGCATGTTCGAGGGAACCAACATTTGTCATAAGGGGCCTTTTTAAGGCCCATCCTGTGATTAATCAAATTTGTGATACAAGTGAATCATGTAACAGGACAGGATTGTACTAAAGCATCACGACGGCTGGGTCGTTAGCGTGCAGCCCCACGGTGCGGAGATCCAGGGTTCAATTCCAGCTCCCCCTGTGTAGTCTGCATGTTCTCCCTGTTTCTCTTTGTGTTTCCTCCGGCCAATCCGGCTTCCTCCCACATTCCAAAAACAGGCATGTCAGGTTAATTGTTCCTAGGTGTGAATGAGCGAGTCAGTTGCTTGCCTCTATGTGCCCTGCGACTGGCAGGCAACCCGCTCAGGGTGTCCCCTACCCACTGCCTGAAGATGGGCTCTAGCACCTCCGCGACCCTAGTGAGGATAAGTCGTGCAGAAAATGGATGGATGGATTGTACGACATATTGTGGCACCCCTAAGACCTATCCGAAAGGGCTAAATTGGGCGGTTGGACACAACCTTTTCTTTTGGGCAATGGAGCATGACATCATCACAGACATCAGGAAGAGGGTTAGATTACGACGGTATCGCATCACAGAGGCCAAACGAGGGGTGATCGAGGAACCTCATGGTGTCTGATTCAGCCCCATTGTGCTGGCCCCAGATCCTGCGAGCCCACCGTGACTATGTAGCGGCCTACCTTGATGACATTATTATCCAAAGGTAGGAATGGAATACCCACTTAAAGCGGTTGCAGGCCGTGGTGAGAACCCTCTGGGATTTAAATTTGACGGCCAAAAAGTTTCGATTGGGTCTGAATTATGCAGGCGACCTGGGCTACAGGATAATTTGTGGAAACATGAAGCCCCAGCCTAAAAAGACTGAAATCATTTTGAATTGGGTCCGGACTGCCATAAAGCAACAAGTGAAAACTTTCCCTGGTCTAATTGGTTACTACAGACAGTTTGTGCCCAACTTTTATTCACTTGCAGCACTCCTCAATGAACAAAAAAAAAAAACCTACCACATCATGCTATCTGGACCAGAATCCGAAGAATCATTCACTGTCCAATGACAGGCCCTGTGTGACAATCCCATTTTGATCACTCCGTACTTCAAAGAGTCGTTCCTTGTCCAGACTGGTGTTTCAGAGACTGGCCTGGGTGCAGTGCTGTCCCAAGTTCAAACGGAGAACCACACCCTTGTCATGTAAATCAGCCGTAAATTGCACATGCATGAGCTTAATTATTCAGTGGTAGAGAAAGAGTGCTTGGTCAATAAATGGGCGCTAAATAAGTTAAAATATTATCTGCTGGGCCCTGCTATTGGCTGGCAACCAGTTTAGGGTGTCCACTGCCCACTGCCAGATGATTTCTGGGATAGGCTCCAGCACACCCGCGACCCTACTGAGGATAAGCGGTGCAGCTAATGAGATGAGAGATGAGATTATCTGCTGGGCTTTAAGTTACTCCTATTCACGGACCAGGCCTCTCTGTAGCGGATGAGCTGAGCCAAGGATAAAACGATTGTGTAACCCGGTGGTTCCTGGACCTACAAGGACTTTTGTTTTACGATGGAACACAGAGCTGAGAAGACCCATGCTAACGCAGATCCCCTCTCCCGCAGAGATAAGTGTCTGAGATCAGTCCTTCCCGGCTTGGAGCTGGTGGATGGATAGGCTGCATTACTTGGTTCCCAGGTTTGCCACAATACCTTTTACAAAATAAAACAGTATGCAGGGCAATGAATAGTAAAATCAAAAGTATTGCCTACTTTGAAAGTGCAGATAATTCGAATGAAAATAATTTGTAATATTTTAAGTTTTTTGCTAACTGGTTATTGTTGGACCTTTCTATGCAAGTTCTTTTTATCAGGTGAATAAAACTACACGTTTATTTTTAGTAATAGAAAATGCATCAGTTGTTAGAAAATTGTGTAGAGAAACATACTTTCGTTGCCGAGCATTTTTAAGTTTTCACCATAGAAAAAAACTATTCTACTTTTGAAAAGGAAGAGAACATTACACAGCATGAACAAACAATTCCTAGCCCATTGCAAATAATCAAAGTGTTATACCTATGTTGCACTTTGCATCTGTAACACTGCCATTAAATATTTTACCTCATTGATAAAACATTTGCTCATATTAAGTGTGATTATTCTAATTTTAGAAGATTGCAACTTTTTTCTCAATTCAAAATAAGACATTTTAGAACTAAAATAAGCATGTTTTTCTTAGATTGATTTGCTTCTTTTAAATGTTTTAATTTCTAATTCAGATAAAAAATATTTAACAAAGTAACCAATATTAACCATCTGCAACATAAAATAAAGTTAAAAAAAAACCATTTCCTTAATATTATTTATTTTAATGTTTTTTCCTAATCGATTCCAGAAAGAAGATAAAAGTATATCTAAATAAATAAGAACAATAAATGTTAAAGTCACATCAGTAAACAAAAGCAATCTTAGATTAAAATGTATTGTGAAAGTTGGAGTTTCAAGGCAACTGTCGAGGGGTTGATGGTTGGGGGGGGTTTGAGTCTTTGTCCAAGGTGTGATATTTGGGGATCATCTGAGAATTTATTTGAGTTGTTCAAAGTCCAATTTTTCTAATTTTAAGATATTTTAACTTGCTTTTCCAGTAATGTATGTGTGCATAGTTTGACTGTAATTCTATTAGTCGAGTATAATTGAAAGGAACAAAAGCAATTGAGTGTGGGAAAGCAAACCCACATGCACGTTCATTTATTTTCAGTGACTGTTCTGACCGATCATATTGTGCTTTCCAAGCCCATCGGGATGGGATGAAAATTTATCCTACTCTTTTTCTCCCACACTGGCACAGACAGTTGGCGTAAAAATGCAGAAGAAGGAGAAATAAATGGAAAATGGGGGAGAGAAAAACATTCAGTTTGAAGACGTGGTGTAGTTGCAACAATGTCCTTGCCTTTATCTGCTTCAGGACCGTTACAGCCACTGATACTTTTCAATTACAGTCTCATTAGGGAATGCTTATCCAGCCAACTCATTATTCCAGCCAATCAATTGTCTTAATTAATGAATGAAAGCTTAATGAGCCACAAGAAATTTAAAACTTCTCAAGGGAAACCGAGTGAAACGGGTCATTTTATTTTTTGTTGACGTTTCCAAACTTGTTTTAAATAGCTTTGTCCTCAGTTAGGTTGTGGGTAAGATGTGCCAAACCTCAATAAGTCACAGTGTACCAAATCACAGGTTAATATAAACGATCAGATATTTGCAGTAATCCATTTCTCGTCATGTATCTTGTGATTGACTGGTGACCAATCCGGGACCATGATTTAGGCTAAATCCCATTATTCACTCTTCCCTTCAATTTCACTTCTTACTTTAGGATAGCACATTTACAATAAAGGTTAGAATGTCTGAAGCCTTCGCCAACTGTAAAGAGTTATAGACACAAACCCCTTTTCACAGAGTCAGTACGAAAGCTTCTTAGCCCTGCTCGATTGGCATTACCAACCAGCTTGATACATTTGTAGAGGAGAATGGAAAAAAAAGCATCAACCACTAATTGACAAAAGGGAACAACAAAATATCTGCACAAAAGAACAGCTAAACAATACATTAACATACACAAATATGTCCAAAGGGAGTAGGCTGAAGCCAAAGCTTTTAAGTGCCCACCTCTGTTACATATTTTTCCCTTGCAGATCAAACATATTCAACAATAAAATAAGAAAACAGGAAAAAAAAAACATGTACATTATTTTTCAAACTTATATAATGACTCGAAGAGCGTATAATACACAAAGAAAATCTTAGCATATTGGTATGTTTATCGAAAAATAGAGGTAGTACGTGATTTTATTTAAATGATATAAATATGGGACATGTTTAAGGTTATCAATGATGGAATTAACAAATTATATGTGTATTATATAATATTGTTAGTATGGAACGTATATTACTATGGATGCACTGCGAGACCAGGAAAAGCACAGAGGTGGTTGCAGGAAAAAGAAGAGGAAGTATATGATTTTCAAGTTAAACACTACATTCTATTGTTATAACTAGTTCCAGTATTGTTGTTTTCAAGTGAGCGAAACTAAAAGATAAAGCAAAAATCCTCTGGGCAGGATACTGCTTCCTCATAGAATAGCTCTATGATAAATTATTCCAGATCCCTTTTAAATTCCTCAGACCGCAGCATGGTAGAAGTTTCATCTTATAAAAAAGGCCTGCCTGAGAACTGAAGATAAAATGTAAGCAAAATGACAAGCATTGTTTTCAACTGTAAAACATTTTACAATGGCTAATGCACTGCTGGCAAACATTCAGTAGCTTGTCGGATTTACTATGTGTTTGTGACTGTGTGTGTTTGAATTTGTAGATGTGTGTGTTTGTGCACTCATATCTTGTGTAGACTCAGCATTACCCCCTCCTCTCCTTACTCCCTGCTTTTCCGCAGGGGCGTAAAGTAGTGCAGGTTTGTGCTGGAGCTTCACCAAGCCGTTACAAGGACAAGCATATGCTCTACTTGATCCATTAATATTGGCTCACGTCCCAGTAGTGCTGAATAAACATTATACAGTGTTGGCTTTTTCAAGAATACGTGAACGACTGGTTTCTTACATCTAACTCATCCTGCTACAATTAAGATTAATGAAATAATCCAATAAAAACATAAATGCATCTGCTCTAACATGAAAAACTTTAAATTATACCCTCTTGGCAGAGAGCTATTCCTATTTTAGGTATATTTTTTCTTACTATGAGATATCTTTTCATTTATCTAGATTAAACTAAAAACATTTACATATAATTAAAGCAGAATTATCTCATCTAGAAGATGGTGAATTTTGTTCCAATCCTGGTAGAGAAATTATCTAAAAATTTTCCACCATATTGTTGTTGCTAGACTTATTTGGATTTTTGTATGTTTTTATTTTTTGCATTATTTGGAATATTTCCAATTAAGAAAGTGCAGAAATGTATTTAAAAAAACTGACAAAAAAGGAAGAGTCAAGGGAAGTAAGGTGGAAGAGTGATAGTCATTTTCAAATAGACACGAATACGAGTTAATTTAGCTCATTCTAAGGATTGTATTTCTCCCTTCATTCAAGAACAAAACATTAAAATAGAATAACAATTATATTTAAAATGAGCAAATTGTTCTGGCATTGGGGAAATAAATTTTTCTTACTGTGCAGTTTTGGTTGCTGTATGTTTCATTGTAGAATTATTCCTTTTCTTTTTCGTTTCAAAAACATGTAAATTCCCAAGTTTTTTTCCACATTGTTTTTATATGCAGGTAAGTTGGTTGCAATGTAGAACCCTGTAAAAGTGATGGGTGGTGTTCATAAATACGGAGTACAAAATGTTGCTGTATCATTCCATATTTTCCATAATGCCATGCCAATTTTAAATCTTTCATTGTAATATATGTACTCCATGGTATAGATTCAACTAAATCCTCTAAACCCTTATTGTCATTTATGCCTGCACACACAAATGCTATGATGCAAAAAAAAAAAAATCCACAAAAGCTTCAAGTCACAGAGATGATTTTCAGTCTTGAACGGATGCCTCAAAGTAAGTACAGCTTTGGATCACCAATCTCAAAGCTTTGTGCAATCGTTTTTCTTTGAACGACCTCACCGCATTCTCCCTCCTACAAACACAACAGACAAAAAAAAAACGTGAAGGACGTTTGCAGCATAAGGTCCTCTGAAGAATAGGGCAGACGAAGAGCCCTAAACTGCAGGTTGAGCCTCTGGTCTGTTTGTGCCGGTTTTGTTAAAAGGGAGCTTTCTGATTGAAAGTGAAAGTTAACAGAGGATTCAAGGTGTTATTACCGCACGTAAAAAAACGAGTGAGGGGTTGAGCAATAACGTGAGACCCTCCACAGTTGCCATGCTTGGTCAAGTATTGGTTTGCTCTACACAAAACAAAGGGTACACTCGACATATCAGCACAGATATTGATTGATACAAAGAATGGTAGCTTAGATTTTCATTTTGCTCTGACATCCATTTGACTTCCACACAGCTGCCTTAAACGGTCATTGGGTTTTATAAAAGACAGTGCTTTATGAAGAAAAATAAATTATTTTAAATGGCTTAACAATGTTAACACTTGTACTGTTGCCAGCCAGTCATAAGGAATTTAATTTATTTGTCTGTGTGTGCATATATATATATATATATATATATATATATATATATATATATATATATATATATATATAATGGGCAGCACGGCGGCGCAGTGGTTAGCGCGTGTGCAGGCACAGTTCTAAGGTCTTGGGAACCTCCTGTGTGGGTTCAAATCCAGCTACCGGACTTCCTGTGCGGAGTTTGTATGTTCTCCCCGTGCTTGCGTGGGTTTCCTCCGGGCACTCCGGTTTCCTTCCACATTCTTAAGACATGCATTTCAGGTGGATTGGCCGGTCCAAATTGTCCCCAGGTGTGATTGAGCTAGCGAGTTGTCTGTTCCTGTGTGCCCTGCGATTGGCTGGCAACCAGTTCAGGGTGCCCCTGCCCACTGCCCGATGATTGCTGGGATGGGCTCCAGCACCCCCGCGACCTTACTGAGGATAAGCGGTGCAGCTAATGAGATGATATATATATATATATATACATATATATATTTATAATATGGGGTGGGTGTATCCACATACTCTCTTAGTCAAAAGACCTTCAACCATTCTTTACTTATGTCCAAACCATCTCAGAACATTTTCGTTAACCCTCTCAGCAAGCTCTCACCACACCATTTCTTCTCCTTACTAACACATTTTTTAACTTATCCAGTTGTGTCTTTTGATTTTCAAAAGAAAATTTAGCCAAGTATGTCCCAATTATTTTTTTAACATATTGTTTTGAAGCCCTTTGAGACTCTTCGTGATTTAGGGCTATACAAATAAAAATGACTTGACTTGTTTTATTGCTTTCATAACCAGGTCTTTGAATACCTTATGTTTAAATATATCTAAGATAAAACATCAATTTACATTTGCTAGTTTTAATAGTTTAAAAAATGGCTTGTATCAGAGCACCTGTTTGCTGGTACGATTTATAACGTACTTTATTTAAGAGTTGAATTTCCTTGCCCTCATGTAGGTTTTAGATCAGGGGATGGTGTGATAATAGTCTGTGGTTTGCAATAATCTGTGCAGCCCTCTGAGACTCTTTGTGATTAAGGGCTATACAAATAAACATGACTTGACTTGAATGTTATGTGACGTCTGTTATGGACATTTGTGATATCGCATCATTGTCAAATCCTCCAGATATTGTCATGCATTATAAGAGGAGTTCAGAACATTCAAAGGGAGAGGCCATTCTGTCAATGTTCCTATTTAAAAAAAATCAAATTGTTCTTACCTTTGTCAATCAAGAAATTCTTCTGTATTGTGACATTTCGTAGAGGGGAAAACATGTTGTGCTTGTGTGTGAGTGATCCAGGTATTAGAAGTGCAACTCCATATGTTCTACTCTCCTTACGAATGTTAGGGCAATAGCTTTGCTTTGCTTATCTTCCATTAGACACATTGCTGTCAATGTTGCATGCACACACATTGCATGTCCATGCACACACAAACCTGGAAACGGGCATTCAGATTTAGAGTCACACTTCCCCTGGGAAGCTACTTGGCAGGATTCATGTGTTGGCATTCTAGCTGAATGAGTAGGACAGGCGATGTAGTGCGGTGCATTCGTGGTTTCAAGATTACACCTTTATTGCCAGAAAGCACTGCTCAGTTTTAGTGGGCCACCATGAAAATTGGTCACCTTTCAATGTGGAAGCCTATTGATTTATGTTGGATTGTTATCTAGACGTAACACAGTAGGCGGGCAAAACCAGCCTTCCTGATTATTTTGAAAGTTAGGGTTCAGTTTGTATCCATTGGTTTTCTCTTTGGTGTGTTTTTATTTACTCTGGATTATCTTCCAACCTTTTTCTTACGTTCCAAAAACATGTGTGGGGAAAAAAGCCTCAAACTGCCAGTATGTGTGAATGTGATTGTGGAAGGTAGGGTTTGGGGGTACTGAGACAGTATTTAGTCCCGAACAACCTCTTTCAACTTTTTCAGTCTCTGGACTACTGGTGTCAGAGTTTAGTCTGCATTTTGGCCCAATCCGGGTGCCTTTCTCTTTCACCACTATGTCTTGTTCATATTTCTCCTCCCTGTTCCACATCTTTAAGTGACGTCACATCTGAGTTGGATCAGAAGGCTGCTAGTGGTAACATATTTTCAAATAGAAGCATATTTTTTGTTCAATGTTTTTTTTACACTCCTATTGTATTGCTTTTATTTGACATAGGCTTGTCAGGAAATCAAAAAAAGTTACAGTCAAATATCATACCCTTTTTCAGTCAATTTACATGTATCACTGTATTAAAATAAAAAACGCTGCCAGATTGAAAAGCACTACATCAAGGTGCTACTTCAAGCAACTTCTCTCCAACACCAAATTCGGTCTTTAATAAAATCATGTCAAATATAACTTTATCAATATAAAAAATAAAAAACATGCACACAAAAGAACCAATAAGTATGTGTAGTGGAATTCTAATAGTACTTCGATAAAAGTCAGTCAAAATACATACACCCGAAAAAAACCCAGCATTATAACGGCTTGCTATCTCAAGTGCATTTAAGAAAACCTATTATTTATGTTACCTCCTCAAAGAGCACTTTTTTTTATGCTGGAATTAGCTATTTTGTCCATATAATTATATATGCACTACAATGGGTGTGATTTAGGTGCTCTTTTATCAACGTTATGTGGGTAGATATTAGAGCTAGCTGCACAATGTTTTGCTAGCTTTAAAAAAAAAATCATACAAACTTGATTGCACAATTTAGTTTTTGAGGCTGTGGAAGTTGTGCTGGTTGGCGTTTCCATGCTTGTATTTCATGTTTCTTGGAGGGAAAATTGTAGCACTAGAGGACAAGAAATATATAATACAGGTTTTCAAATCCAAAGAATAACTACATCCCCCCAAATACTTCTCGAGTCCTACTCTCTCTCCCTACATTTCCCCTGGTTTGATTGACTCTTTAAAGTAGTTTTGGGGAGATTATCAGTACAAATAAAACAGCCGTCTTTATATCTTCTATGCCTCGAAAACTGATCTGCTTGATTATCAAGCTAAAGATATTAACATCTGTTTGAAATAAGGTGTTTCAATTTTAAATTGAGATTTAATACCCAAATTCATCCAAAATGCTAGGCATAGTAAGGGAATATTGAGACTCCGTCAAGAAAGTCATTTTAAATCTTACTATTTACTCCTCATAAATACTAGAAGTGTGTGAGTCATACAACGATCCCTGCTCTTCTTAATTATAATGTCCCTGCAGTGTTTGGGGCTGATTGCAAGACTGTGGCGAGGCTATTGCCACCCCGGTGAGTGTGGACAAAATTTCTGCTTGCCAACTGGCATAAGTCCACTTGCTGGTCGTTCAATTAACAGACCAAGTTGATTTCAACAGGGCTATAACATGTGACTCATTTAATGTCCAACAAATTGGATCTTTGTCGTCATTGGGTAGACTGAAACAAACACTGAAAAACACCCAGAAGAAAATATCAGATTATTTTTACTGTACTTTTTTCTGGTTCTGCTATTGAAACAAGATGGTTATTTAATAAAACTATTAATGCATCCGCCTCTCTTTCTGTGACACGGAAAATAAAGCACGAGTAATTAGTTAAACTAATTGTTTCTCCTTAAACAACACATTCAACTGAAAGGAAGATAGATGCACTCAGTGTGAAATTGTAAAAACAAGACGTGCTAGAGAACATGCACAAGATTGTGGCATGCAAAGGTGTTTCATAACTGCAAGCAGCACCCCATTTGGATGGTATCAAGTTTGCTAAGAAGATCACAGGTAAGTATTGTCAAGTACACAGGTATAATTGGTTAGTCTATGGAGAGAGGCCTCGTTTTCTGTTTTTATATAATGAGTGCTTTCTGGAATTTGAAAATGTTTTACTCTCTAACGCCACCCCTAGCTTAAGGTTATGATCGCAGCCTCAGTCAGATCTTTCATGAGTATGTGCATATCTATAAAGCGCTCGAATGAACTCCTCTTTTTCATCTTTTGGGGGCTTTGGCATGGCGTTTGGACTGTATTTGAAACAGGCCTTTTCTTTACTATTTTCTTACTACAATAACCAAAATCTGCAATGACAAGCATTAAGTCACTCTGGAACAAGGTGCTCTGGTCAGATGAGACCAAAATTGAACTTTTTGGGATGAATGCAAAGCGTTACATTTGGCATAAGATTAACAATGCAGGTCACCCTGAAAACACTATCCCCACTGTCAAACATGGTGCTGTCAGTATCATGCTCTGGAAGCTGCTTTCCTTCTGCAGGGGTTGAGAAGGTCCTTAGAGTTAATGAGAAGATGAGATGGACCAAATACAGGGAGATTCTGGAAGAAAATCTTTTTGAGTTTGCCAGAGACCTGAGAATGGAGCTCAGGTTCCCCTTCCAAAAGGACGCCAGCTCTAAATATAAAGCAAAATCTACAATGTCATGGTTTAAAACTAACAATATAAAGGTGGTAGAGTCCAGACCTCAATCCAAATGAGCATTTGTGGAAAGCTCTGAAAAATTCCGTTCGCAAACAATCACCATCAAACCTTAAGGAACTTGAGCTGTTTTGTAAGGAAGACTGCACCAAGATTTTGTTTCAAGATGTGCAAAAAATGATAGAGACATGACCAAAAAGACTTGTACCTGTGATTGCATCAAAATGAGGTTTTGTATTTTTGTAACGACTATTTCTTTTTTTTTATTGTTAGCATAATATAAAATGTTAAATAAATGTATGTTTTTTTCATAATTGGGTCTCAGGTGTTAAGTCTTAGAGATTATTTTGTCAATATGTCAAAAAGCTATTAGCGGGTGAGGGGATTAATGCTTATGAAAGGCACTGTATGATTGGTTGCACTACACAATCATGTACATTAAACCACATCATTGTAATTGGCAAATTCTGTATTGTGTTGCACATGTTTCCTATGTGTGCAAAGAGAGTGGGCCATTATTTTGAGATAAAGCAATGTTGTCCCATGACGAGGCTCTGCCAAGATGTGATGCATTTCTCGTGTGCTGCTCGGTGCAGCATGTCGAGCTCATTAGCTCCCCCTCGTTGTCATTTCTGAAAGACAAACACAATGCTGCTGACACAACAGAAATATCACTGACAGATGAACCAAATCTTAGTTCTTACTCCCCATGTCCCCTCTGAATAAACAGTTATTCCTCCGCAAAGCTCATTGTGTCGGATGATGTCCCATGCCCCCATTACATGTAACACTCTTCGTTTTTTAACATTCATTTTAATCTTTTTTCATATCCCTCCAGTATGTCTCTGCCTTCCTGTTCACATTCTTGTCTTTACTTTCTCTTGACTGGTGGGAATTCGGCGGAGGTGTCATCAATGTGGCAGCTACTGAGAAGATAAAAAGATCATGTGGAGCTGATGCCGACAAGGGCAGCGTACGCTGTGAAATGCATTCGGTTTTGCTCTATATTAATCACTTGTGTCTCTATTTTGGGGATGTTTGGAAAGTAGGCCAGGTGCCATGAACTTAAACGATGCTTTTCCACTCTATGGTTCCAACAGTTCACAGCTTTTCTTCGAATGACAAGAACCAGTTTGATTAAACGATATTCATATCATGTGGATGATTGATAACATTTTCTTCAGAAGGAAACTGAGTAGTCTTAAATACAGAATACAGATACTAATATATACACAGTATATACAGTATATGCAGTATATAATTCTCTCCTTTAAAAAAATCGATTTGATCTTTTAAAGTATAACCTTAAATGCCACCATTTTTTTCCTGAATATTGCTTTGATTTATGCAATACTTTTCCTCTAGTTTCAGGTTCTAGATTTTTAAATAGCCACGAAAAGGAAGCTGTTATTAATATTGGCTAAAATCTATGTAAGATACCTTAGGAAAGTATTGCTGCTTGCCCAGGCTTCATTGGTGAGGAGTGGGGCTTGGTCTGTGGTGTTGAGTATTTTTCCAATACCATGTCGTCAGCGTCTCCACCTCCTTCCTGTATGCCGTCCCCTCCCAGTCATAGACAAGTCCCACCGAGGTGGTATCTTCAATGTACTTCACAATCTAATTTACGACTCCCACATTCTTTAAACATACCTAAACCTACCATACTCTCAAATGTATAACTTTAACCTTTATTAAAAAAAAGTGACATCAAGGTATAGAAGAAGCAGAAGGCTTCAAGCATTAGTACAATACTTTGATTTTGTCTCATGTAAATATCTCCTAACGTTTTAACAACAAAAAAAAGCTTTCCGACAAATTTAGATATTTGAAATCTTTACACTACCGTTCAAAAGTTTGGGGTCACTAAAAAATGTCCATTCTTTGATAAAAGCAAAAGTTTGAAGGATACCCTTTTTTTCAAATAAAATAATTTCTCACCTTTTGAATGTCTCAATTTAATGTCTAATCATTTTGCAACTTGTATGAATAATAAAAAAAAGTCCTACAGTATCTTATTTGGTTTGTAATTCTACATGGAAAAGACACTATTATCTGGGTGACCCCAAACTTTTGAACACTCGTGCATATATTTTTAGCAGCTTTCAAAAAACATTGAAAATGAGTAGCATTACCATGTTATGTTATGTGAACGTAGTATTTATTTCCCTAAAAGTAGTATTAGTAGTTTTAGTTTATGTGAGTGTATAAACTTGACCCTTTCTGGTTAACTCACCCATCAAACACGAATGCTGTGTGGCTCTGGAAATCAGACTGTCATTATTAATGGACGTATGAGGGAAAGTGTTAAGTCATGTCTGGTACAGACCATGGCAGAAACCTTTAAGCCAGCAGAAATAAGGTTTTCATAAACATCGTTTAAAACAATATTTAATCTCCTTTGTTTGCTGGAGACCAATGATTGAAATGAACTATTAAAAAAAAACTTCTTTTGTTCTTTATGTTATGTAATTGTAATGTGTGCGATACTTAGACGCAAATACATGCCTTTTAGATTGTCAAAAGCTCATTTAACTAACTATAAAAATAATGCTTGTGCCATTTAGAAGCAGGCCTTGGTTGGTTGTGCTGTGCCATTGGCGAGTTGGAGTGTGAGTTTCTGTGTGCGATATTAGGCTAACAGTAGCTTATTCTTATTCAAGTACGTTCAGGGAATGGATGCCTTTAAAGGTTCAATGAATTCAAAAGGATAGCTTTGCAAACACAGCGGGTGTAGTGTGGTGCATTCAAAAAGAATTTCCTTTACGCTACTGTGGGTGTAACCAAGCACACTAATCATTCTCGACATGGAGAGAGAAGAAGCTGATTTGTTCGACTCGTACGTCTGCAGTTCAAGGTAGCTAAGAAAATTTATAGGGCAATGCAAGCGTAGCCTTTGGTAGATGATGACAAGTTGGTCTGATCTGCTCAGAAAAACCTTTCACCCTGATCATCATGTCCGTTTGTCAAGCCTCGCTTGACTGTGACTTACTTCAACGAAGCAGCTTGTTGATAAAAGTGCGTTTCATTTATTACTCACTCTGAGTAACTTAAAGTTTGATCTACTGGTGAGCGTATTGATAACTTAAGATTACTTTTTATTAATTCCATAGTCTGGTTGCACATTATGTTTGATGCAAGGTTGACTTTTATTGAAGACTGATTTTTGTGAACACGATGGAGTGGCAATTATTTTTCTCCGTAAGGTAGCTAAATACACAGTTCAATCCCAAGTCCAGTTTTGGTAGCTTTCTAATTAGAGGATGTTTGTAAAATGTAACATTATTATAACTAAAGTTTTATTCTTGTTGATTTCCCCCCCTGTTGTTAATTACTGCAGATATTACGACCAAGGCACTATTGTAGAACCAAACCTTAATTTTGAACAATTGTTTTGACAGTTATATTTTGTTGGTGCATCTGAGTTAAACTAAAAAATTGGGTCATCTTAGGTTTAAACTTCTACCTCAATTTTACAAGTTTGGGAAATTACCAATACAATGTTGAATCTGCCTTTGTACTAGACCAGTAGTGTACAAACTTTTCAGAAAGTTTGTCAAGGTGAAAATGTGTGAGGGCCGACTATTCTGCCTGGCATTGTTTGAACAGCCTTTGATAAATTCACCCTTCGTGAAAGGTTTGCAGTGCTTGTCGATCAGCTTCGCAACCTCATAGATAACCATTGTAGAATTTGAAATTGACTCGCAGGTTCTTGTGAAAAAGTGATGCTGTTCAAAGCGTTTGTTTCCTGTTAGATTTTTGTTTGCCAGCATGTTTTGTCTGGCAGTGCCTCTTGATATTATATTCTTTGAAATCAGCCACAGTCTCTTGGCAAATTAGGCAGACGCAGTTGTTTCGGATTTTGGGTAAGAAATACTCCAATTTTCATTTGTCCGGGAAGAAGTGGCCCTCACAGTCAACTTTTCTTTTTTTTATTGACAGTGGCTATGTCGGAAAAGGGTTGTGCTAAAATTCTCACAGGAAGCTAAGGGCAAGGTGGCCAAAGGGCTACTGGCATTATCTGTTTTTTCTTTTTCTTTTACAATTTCTTTTATACTGCGGTCAACATTCGTGGTGGGCCACATGTTATTATTTCATGACAGCGGACCAGTAAAAATATGAACACGGGCCGTAACTGGCCCCCTGGCCGGACATGCCTGTACTAGCCTCAAGCTTGATCCAAAAGTGGGAAAGTGCCTAAAGCTTTTCATGCTTAGATACGTTGATATTTTGGTAAACACTCCTAACACTGCGCGAAAGCATCAATACATTTTCAGCTTGCAAGGAGAACAAGATAGGACTGTGCAAAACCCCTCAGGATGCAAAAAATCCAACCTGTTCTAAAGGTTATCCCTGAGCCCTTTTAATTAAAATCTCCTAGGTTACAAAGATCAGATCAGCCCTAAAGGGTGTGGGAATCAAAGAGTAGCAAGATGATTGGCCAATTGTGGCAGTGATATAAACAGTGCATAAACTCTTGATAATAGTCGATGAACAACAGTGCATAATATTGGCCAAACTAACAAACAACATTAAGGATTAACAGCATACCTGTCAACTTATACGTTTTCCTCGTATTTGATACATTTTTGTATCATTTAAAATTGTATAAGCTGTATAACATGTTTTGTACGGGAAATTTGCCCCCCCAAAAAATTCTTTTTGTTAGATCAACCTTGTCTTCAGCTCTAATCCAGATTTTCTTGGTCACTGGTAGCTAACGACAACATCATCGTAGATTGGTAATGTCGTAGTGTTTCGCATCGTTTGTCTTACTGTGAGTAAATGGGTGCCGTGTTGTGTTTGTATGGTTTATTATCGCTTTATAAGATTTGCAATAATTAACACAAGGAGCAAATGGTTGAGGTTAACGGGTATGTAATAGCCAAAATAACAACC
Source organism: Urocampus carinirostris (assembly GCF_059441175.1). Lineage (NCBI taxonomy): Eukaryota > Metazoa > Chordata > Actinopteri > Syngnathiformes > Syngnathidae > Urocampus > Urocampus carinirostris. The sequence continues at coordinate 34,657,420 of NC_142351.1, read as the reverse complement.
CTGGCATCCTTAGCAATCTACTTTGCAGGTGTTCAATAAGCACATTCTCTATTGTAAGCAAGCATAATAAAAACAAATCTGAACAAACATTAAATGGTTCTATTGGCACTACTATACTTTGTTAATAAAACAGCGAGACCCACTTTATTTCTAAGCCAAATTTACTGTCTAGTTTGCAAAGGAAGTTAAGCAGTTTTAAATGAAATTGGTGACAGCTTGACAATATTGGATTTGATTTCCCTTTACTTTATGCCTCAAGGAAACCCCGCACATTTTCACTCATCAGTCAACCGACCCTTACCCTGCTTCCCATCCTTTTTTGTCCAATATAGGAAATGATTCCTCATGTGAGTGTGGGTGTGGGATGACATTAATTGAGGGATAAAGCTCTGCATCAGTCCGTCTTGTAATCTCCATCCATGCATCAACGTCAGACCTAATAGATGCACAGAGGCAAGGACGTGAAAGGTAGAGCTGCTGTTTTAATCCCATGTGATTACCTTGTACATCTGTTTGGAAGCACATGCGTGTGTGAGTGTAGGAATATATACTCACTGCATAGTGTGTGCCTGTGTTTTTTTCTAAAGATGGAGCAACCAGCAAGCCGGTTCAGTCGTTTATCCTTGCTGTCAACTCTCCCCAGGAGAGGCTTTCTCGCACACTGGTAATCCTAAGGGAGAAAAAGAATGAGGGGGAAAAGGTGGCTCCTTGGGGAGGCGGGAAGGAAGTCTTGTATTGGCCAGCAGCAGGGAGTTGGGCTAGATTCCAGCTGTCTTGCCAATTTAGGCTCTAGTCCAGGGGTGGCGAACAAGTTTGACACAAAGAGAAGAAATTTTTTAACTGTGAGAGTCGCACCACGCACTGACCTACCATGACAGACAGACACACACAAACACACCCATCTCATTAGCTGTACCGCTTATCCTTATTAGGGTCGCGGGGCACACCCAATCAAAAAACATATTATTTCCCATAACGCACTCCTCTCCCTACAATACAACAAGTATTGTTCTTGTGTTGATTTAAAGGAAAGTGTCCACCCTCAATACACACAAAAAAAAAACAACTAAACATGAAACAAAGCAAAGAGCCACAGTATATATGATGAGGCAAAGAGACGCATTCTTATTGGCCAAAAGCAGCATGCGGCTCTAGAGCCACGTGTTTACCACCCCTGCTCTAGTCCATACTCCTTTCACTTACATGGATGGGCTACTGGAGGTAGCAGCATACCATGTTATTTTACTTTTATATACACGGCATGCTTTTACAGTAACGTTGATTTTGAGGGAAATCTAGTTAATCCTTATAAACTAACTAAAATTCGCAGCACTTAAAACCACATGGTAAAACTGTCGAATATAGTACAGATAAGAATAGCAGGTTATATAAAAATAAAGGTTTTCATAGTACAGGACTGTTTCAGAAAATAATATTATGATGGTTCTTCCTTTTCTGTAATGCAATTAAATCCAAACCAGTATTTTATTGTTTTATATTGCTTAGTATGGCATACACACAAATATCACATCTCAACATTTTGCAATAACATAAAATGAATGCGGCTATTCACCTAATAAGCAATATTGAAATAATCAAAGGCTTACAAAATTTCATTGGTTTCTCTCTTTTCCTTAATAAATAACAGGATAGGATTAAAAAACGCTGGATAAAAAGTTAAACAAAAAATGTGAATAACTCCCCTGCATTGAAATGGTTCAGTCAATGTACTTCCTAACACCACTATCGCCCCCCTTCCTGCCCTCTTTTGCTCAGCTAGTGTCACTTGCGGCATGGTATTGGAGTCTACGTATTACGATGGGCGTATATTATGCAATGGTTATGTTGAACAACTGTTTTACCACACAATACAATGACTTTGCTATCATCAATACATACCAGTCCTCATTTAGCTGCATTAAATCTAATGCAACAAAATCAGCACGGCTAAAATGTTTTGCTTGCATGTAAGATATGTGTGTGGTCATCCTACCAGTTTTTTCTCTGTAAAAAAAAATCATGTTCAGGTGGGTCTATTAACCACAGTGACTACAAAGAAATACACAAAACCTCCTAATTTCTTTGTATATGGTTGTCGGAGATAGAAGGAGAGGGGTGTAAAGCCAGAAGAGAGAACCGGAGAACATACCCTCGGAGATGCAAAATATAATCAGTGGCTGAAGTTAAAAAACATCCCATCCATAATAAATATTTAGATGTATTTTGATGATTAGTATTTATTAGTTATTTTCTCCTCATTAGTTGACCAGATTATCATCATATTTTGAAGGATTATCAATAAACTATTTACTATTAACTAAAAAAAAGAAGTTATGGATTGATTCTGATTTTTGTGATTTTCACCGTTAAAGGGTAACTGGGAGTGAATCGGCCAGCCCCGCAAACCCAAGACTTAGAGGATAGATGGACTGTTTCTCAACAGTTTAAGTTGTCCAGCTACCCAGCGTATTAGTAGGGGTGGGACGCTATTCTTTGGTCACAAATCGATTGTATCACGATACTAAGGTGCCGATTTGATTTTTATCACGATTCCTGATAATTGCAATTGTACAAATATTGTGATTCAAAATCATTGATAATTGCAATTTAATTTTCTTTCTTAAAAAACAAGAAACTTAAATCATACACGTCTGGGACAACAAACCATTAATGATGTTGAAACAATTAGTCTGTCTCATTCAGTCCGGAAGCAGACATTTATTTCAACTGAAATAATGAAAACATAACATGAACACTGTGCATCAGGTTTACAGCCACAAAATGTCATGAACTGAAAGATGAAGTGCAATTGACTCTGTAATTAGTCTTGCCCTGTCCGAGCTGTTCGGAAGTTTGCTCAGTGATACATCTAGGGTCAGCTGCCATGCCGCAAGGGTCTTTTAGAATGGTGAATGTTGATATCGGCTTGATGGCGCAAAATAAGTGCGGTCATGTCATACTACTGGGAGATTCCAACATTCACATTGACGATACAAATCTGACCCTTACCAGAGACTTTTTTATCTTGTCTAGAAAGTTTTGCACTCTACCAATATATTGACTTTCCAACACACACCCAAGGGCACACATTGGACTTAATCCGTTGCTCTGGTCTTACCCCCTCCAAATGTTCTTCTGACCCTCTCTCTATAACAGACCATTTTCTACTCACTTTCAGTGCTCTACTCTGTTTCGCAGCAATTAAATCACCAAGGCTCACCTCATTCAGGAATCTCAAAGACATAAATGGTAACACGTTTCAAAATTGACACTATCTTAATCCTGGACTAGCCCACCAACCTAGACGAAATCCCAACACTCTACAATAACAATTTCGCTAATATCCTCAACTCTCTTGCCCCACTGAAAACCTGGTCTGTCTCTTTTTCAACTTCTATTCCATGGTTAACTCTCTTCTGAAAACTAAAGGACGCCAACTAGAACTTGCAGGAGACCTGACTTACTGAGTAACGGCTTCAATGTAGGCTAATGTAGCGGAGTAAGAGTACCCTTCCTTCTTCACAAATCTATTCTATCTGTATAACGAAACTAGATCCCTTTCGTGGGAGGTGGCTCTTCACAAATCTACTCAAGTGAAAGTAAAAAGTATAGTGATTTAAAAATATTGTCAGAAGTACAAAATGTCCCAAAATATACTTAAAAAAATGTAACTGAGTAAATATAACCTGTTACGATCCACCTCTGTGTCTGCCTGAGCATGTCTCAGACTCTCTGCATTAACTTGTTTGATGTGTTGACTCAGTAAGTGGTAGTCCTTCATCTTACTGTTGGTGTGATTTTTTTTTTAAAGATAAGGATATTTTTTTTGCCTTTGCTAATTTTACTGTGTCACTTTGGATTTGTTACTATTTAGAGCACTCTTGTTGACATAGAGTGTGGGATGTACTTGCCGATATAATTTGGCCCAGTGGATTTAAATTGAATCCTTATATTTTCACATTTATTTAAAAACTGTGGTGATTTAAACTTTTGTACATTGCTCAATAGAGTGAAACCACCCATGGACATCAGGTTTGTAGTTACTGCACTAATCCTCCTAACTAGCTTATGGAAACTCCAAAGGTTGAAGAAAACAAAATAACTCTACTCGTTGGATGTACAAAATGGAAGGTCTTATTTCATTTCGTTTGTAATCCTGCATTCTTAAAACCGAGGTAAAGTATCTTGTTATACAATGAGATAATCCAATAAAGCCTTAAAAACTGCAGTTTCTGAGTGGCCTGGAAAAGATCCACCAGTGGAAAAAGGAAAACAAATGTACATAATGCAAATCCCCACAAGCAGAATCCATTCACTTGAGAAAATATGTTTCCAAGGAGAATTGCCATATCCAGCCCTTGTTTCAGAAGAAATATTGCACCCAGTGTTAATATTTTCTAACGTTCCCCATTTAAGCCACCTGCAGGGAAGTGATTGATGCATAAGGAATGAAACGAGCCTGAGCTGATTTACCTCTTCTCCTACTTTCCGAGTCTCTTTTTAGTTGTTGTGGTGGAGGGTGGGCTCACCTTTAAGCAGTAAATTTCTGTTGCTGGCTTGCCGTCAAAGTCCAATCTCTGCGCCATTGTCGTGTAGGTGAGGACACACGGGGTGCATTATAGAGGCTAGGCAGATTAGATGCTCAGTCCTGATAGGGCGGCAATCATCTCCTCCTCTGCCTCTGGATGGTCGACCCTGGGGAGTTAAGCTAGTGGAAAGATTCTCCATCTTTTCGTTTTTGCTAGCTGCCTCTGATGTCACTAAATAGCCTTACTGATGCTCAATAAATAGCCTGCACTTTTATATTGGGAGAGAAGGCGGATGGTGTTAATTGAGGCTGCAACAAACAATTTTATTCAATAATTTATTCAAATACTGACGTTTTTAACAGACTGAAAATAGCGCACAAAATAAGGATTCCATCATATAAAACAATAGAAGATCCAAGTGTTTGTCAAATAGATTAACAGTAAAAAAAAACACATGGTAAGAAATGCTTTCACATTGTAAGATACTTTTTTCCTACCACCTTATCTAAAGATCATATGACATTTAGACTTATCATAAAAAAGAGCAATACATTTAATTTTATGCATTCCAGCATTTCTATCCACACTTTTATGTCAAAAACAGTTCATTTAAATTCAAAACATTTTGTTAATGTCTGTACAGAAAGCCCACATGTCAGCCCAGAGCTGTGGGTGTTCACTTTACAAATGATTGATTGTTAAGATTGATTGTTTTTGAGTCTCTCGAAAATAGACAGTTTTAGACTAAAATGGTTTTGGGCCGACTCCAGAGATGCTTGTCTTTTTTAACTTTCGAAAATAACGATACATTTCAGTCCGTTTTCTGACTCTGTTTGGGCCAAGTGAATGAATACATTGTTTTCTATAATTACATTTGACAAAAGTACTTTCTGTCAAACATTTAAATCCTTAAGAGTGCAAGAGTGGATTCATATGTTAAAAAATAGAATAAAAGAATACATGTCTTTTAATGTGGCCTTGAGCCATCTCCATTTTTCCACCTTTGCTTCAGATGACCTTAATCAAAATTCTGGCATCGGGTAATAGACGATAATTATAGATTATTATTTTCAGAATATTTGATTGAATAGAAGGCTGAGTCTGCAATGTGTTTATGCTGCTGTAAACAGTACTCCAGGAGATGGCTCCATTGATTGCTTGGTTCGCCTATGGAAGCCACTAATGCTACTAATGGCTATATTTAGTTTTTTGAGGGGAAAAATAAATTTACTCTCCGATATAAGCTTTACACAAACTACCTTTCATTGTGCCAAAGCCATGTTTCTTTAGTGTTGTTCAATTGAACATTATGATGACATTTCTACAGAAATGTGAGGGGTGTACTCACTTTTGTACAACGCATCCCTACTGAGTATAGCAGTGCAGATAATGGATGGATGGATGTATGTGTAAATGTGAGAGACATGTGAATGAGTGCATAAAGAGAATGAACGGATGCTTGAAATGATGCTGTGGAAGAGAGCATTCAATTGCATTAATCGTTTCATTTCTTGTTATTTCATTTATATGTTCATACTTGTTTGTTGATGTTGTCTCGTTAGTTGCACTTTAATAACATGCACTATTCTGTTAATTTTGCTAAGTTTTTGGTCATATAGATATGTTTTGTACTTGGGCAGCTGCGGGGGTCCTGAGAGCGAGCGCACCAGTGCGTGTGTGTGTAATGAATCAAGACGGCAGAGAGAGAGAGAGAGCAGCGAGACTGGGCATGGCGAATGTAAACAAAGCTAATGCAAGCCACCAAAAGAAATATTGAGTCAAAAGAACTCACACCGGATTTCATCATTGTCCCCTGAAGTGTGCAATATACTGAAAATATACCTTTGAATGAAATTGTAATCCTGTCTAATTATCCTTATTTTTTACTAAATGTACCTGTAATGTGATTTTGTTTTCTTTCTGTTACTGTAATAGAATACCGTAAAAAATTGTATCCTAATTACGTAACGCTGTTACATGTATTCCGTTATTCCCCAAGCCTGAGCACAATGCAACATTTATTTTTTTACCTATCCAAATCTCCTACTTCCTCATAGTTATAAAATAACTAAACTGACTAAACATCACGGCTGTGGGACAAATATTGTTTTACATCAAGGGGAAAGTACATATGTAAATTTCTCCACTCATCGTCATTCACATACATGCTTATTTTGATAGCTGATTAAAATATGAAGAATTAAACATTACCGTCAAACTTCCTGCTGGTGGTCCAACACTTGCCTACTCATTAGAAAATATGAATGAGCACATTGTCTTCTCTTTGGACTTTAGTGGAGTTATCCACAGGTTCCTTGAGTAAGGAATGTAAACTGCTTTCCACCATACTGTGTCAAGCATCATTACTAGACCGCAAAGCTTATTATGAGGCTGTAAGAGGGACTCGTTAGCGACTAATTATTACTGATGAGAATGTGGATTGAAGGGAGTGGGGACAGTAAAATAGGATGGCCTGGTGGTTATTCATATTTAATTAAAAAAAACAATTGTCACTCATTGGATTAAATGCCTCCACTCTAAGACTCTGGATTGGAGTTAGGAAAACCTTTTGAGTCGTGGGCCACATTGGGTTAAAAAAAATTTGGTAGCGGGGGAAAAGAATAATAGATTGATTTGATTTTTGTTTTTTTTGTATCTGCCGATACTTCAGCGATAAACAACGAAAAAAGGATAATGTAGACCTACTCTTTTTTTACCATTCGCATTTAAAATAAAAATATATCTAGAAATGTACATGTTCTATTTCATTTTATGATATTTTACAAATTACTAGTATGAGGGATATGACCAAGGTCGATAGATAAATAATCATGGATTAATTTGATCAAATTGTGTTCAAAATTAAAGCAAAATAATATGTTAGGTCCCTTTCAAGCACTTAATGTGATAATGTACAGATGCTCCCCTACTTACGAAAAATGGGAGATACGAAAAAAAAAAATTCACGAAGTTGAAAAATATCCGGACATTGCTGTAAGATATATTTTGTATTGTGTGCACCTTTTTCGGAGTACAGGACAGTACTGTAGTGCTTCTTTCCGCCGCTACTGGCGTGTGGTGCTATGAGAGTTCACCCAGCATCCACTCCGAAGAAGAAATCCGCTTCCTCGTTCTAGTTCGTGTGTAAACATTCTGTACTGTGTCTCCAGCACTATGACATTTTTATTGTTTATATCTCGTGCATCCATTCAATATGGTTGGTGTAAAGTGTAAAGAAGAAGCGAGCTGTTTCATTTGAAATGAAAGTGGAATATGGAAGCTTGATGCTGTTGAGAAAATGGTTGGATCGCTTTTTTTCGGCCACTTTTTACCATGGAGAAGGAAGTCGCCTAATTCTTGAAGCTCATTTTCCAAAAGTAAGTTAAACTTACCTTTATTTATCTTTATAGAGCATATTATTTTATGAATGTTTATTTTTTAGTACAAAACAACACAGGTTACCTATACAAGCCTTAAACATACTTTTATAAACCTTAAAAATACAAAATATAGCACTGAAGAGACTTACAAACAAATTCAACTTACGAACGATCTCGTCCATAAGTTTGGCAGCGTCTACATTGAAATACTTTGAATGCAACAAGGCTGGCTCACAAGGGCCTTTTTCCCCACCTTCATTTGATATATTGATAAATAAAATAAAAGGCAAAAATATATTACCAACCACGTATTTTAATGTTGGCCCTTAGCGCGGTACAAGTTAATGCTTCATGAAAAATGTACTTTTTAAAGAGAGTGTTGTAGAGACACACAATGGGCACAAGAGTGGTGCAAGAACATTTTTTTTTAATAACGGTACTTAGCTCCTACTTGCAAATATTATCATATTTTTCCTTTTGTTTAGTTGCCTGGCCGGATTAAAATGCATGTTGCCAAAGGGCTGTAGTTTTTATCGGTGGGAATTTAAAAAAGCTGTACAAACTTTTATAATCATCTGTTTGGGTAATGGATAGTTCAAGTTGGGCCAATCCTGTACTTAAACAGAGACAAGGTCTCCATCCCCACAGGAGCATGTTGAAGCGCCCATTTTTCCCTTTAACCTTATAGTGATTTGACTAAGAGAGAAAACTGTGGAGTGAGACGCAGGGGCGGCAATTGGGATTCAGGCCAAAAACAGCAGGAGACATAAACAGATGAGGCTGCAAAGAAAAGGTGCTGTGAAGGTCCTTGTTTATGCTCATTAAATACAAGCAAGAAGTCGACACAGATTAGAGTGGAACTGCAATACTGCTTTGTTTTTATGGTTGAGTTTTCTCCAAGGGCCGCATACAAAAAGTAAACAATGCAAGACCTATCCTCAATTCATTTTTTTTAATATGCGTTATGGTTATTTTGAAATCATTAGCCAGTCACTTCTACCTGTAAGATTGAAAAAAAGTCTTACAGGTATCATCTGACTTAAGAACGGACCTGGTTGCGGCCAACTTGTCATCAATCCATTACAACGGCCCCATCTTTTGAGATGGACAGAGTGTAGTGGTAGATTTCTGTGCCGACAGGCTACCAAAAATGTCATACGCGTTGTTGGGCTGCCGTACCAGACATTGGATTAAAAAAATTGAGCTTCTGTTGGCCGTGGTCGCAAGTATGTTTGGTTGTATGTTGAGCAGGTCGGAAATCGGATGTCACCTCTATAAGCATTTTGGTTGAAACATATACTGTTATCCCTTGCTACTTCACACTTTGTACTTTGCGGCCTCAGTGTATCGCTGGCAGAGAGCATTTTTCCACGCTTGGCGGCTCTTTTGTTGTTCTGTCTACCAAAAAAGTGAACTGCACTCATGCGGCCGTGATCCTATATCCCCAATAGCATATTGCTGTGAGCGGGGACCAGCAGAAGACACTTTAGTTGGGAGGCGTTCTGTTCTGGTCCGCCTAAAATGAAATAAACGTTTGTGGCCCTGATCCACTGTCCCTAGTCGGCTATTGCTGAAGGCCGCGGTTGGCAGAGCACATGGGTTCGAGCCGCTGAATCTTGTCATTGTGGCCCACCTAAATGATAAAATGCACTGTTTTAGCTGTGATCCATTATCCTCGATCGACTATTGCTGGGAGCCAAGCCATGAGGGCTAATTTTTATCATGCATGTGGCAGGTTTTCTTTTCTGCTCTTTCCACCAGAAATTAACAGCACCTATGCGGCCGCGATCAATTAACCCAGGTCAACTATTGCTGCAAGCAGGGGGTCGTCAGGGTCCATATTAAAGATAGGGGGGGGGTACTTTGCTTATTTGCGCATATTGCAGGGGGTTCGAGTTAACATTAATCGCAATAATGGAGGGATAAGAGTACTTCTATTGATACAGGCAACATACAACCAAAGTTGGACGATAATATTGATAAGAGGAGAAAAAAATGGAATGAATGGGCTTGTTTTTTGAGCCAACCAGAAAATATGGCACTTCGCTGAAAACAAAAACTGCCTAAAATGTAACCAAGCAAAACAACATTCTCAATACATAATCATTATTTTATGTGAAGTATATATATGTTTGTTCATCATTACTGTAGAGGGAAAAAAACATCTCAAAAAAAGAATCAGAATAAAATGGATAAACTTATTGAATCCTAATCACATTTAAAATTTTTAATTATATTGTCTGACATATATTTTTTCAGCTTACACTTCTAAAATGTTCGAGTAGTAATATAGATGAGCTCAAAAATATAAAGCTAATATGAATTCCTAACTTTTCAACACAAAAGGAACGGAAATACTCCGTTTAAGCAGTTGGTCATGAGTGAAACGCAAGTTTTACTATCCAAACTTTATATGCACCAAGCTTTGAAATACTATAAATGTTCTGGAAAGAAATCTGCAAAGGTGGCACTTACAGTTTGGCAGCATTTGCTCATAAGTTTTGAGCAGCTGGGATATGTTCTGAAGAGTGTGCAGTCTAAAAAGGGGAGAGAAAAAAACAGGCACAGATTTTCTTGGCACATAATGTTTGCAATTTTAGGATTGGTGTTAGGCCAGTGTTGGTAGGCAAATTTATCATATTTACAACATCTTCATGTCGCTCTAGGAGTGTGAGGGTGAGGAGCCTGTCCAAATTTGTGACAGCTGACCATGATTCCTGCTCAGTGAGGATCCAAAAAAAAGAAAGGAAAAAAAATGCTTCTTCTTATGAGCTTCAGCATTAGTTTTGGACAGCTGTTAACCTTGATGTGCAATATAATAAAACCTCATTTGAGTATAGATTCATTTTTATATTAAATCAACTTGTTACTATGGGTGGGAGTGTATCGCCATTCTGACGTGAAGGAATCTGAATCGATTCATGCGTCTCCAAATTTCATAAGAATATGTAAAATTACAAACTGCAGACTATTATAATACTATTATTACTATTCTTACTATCTAATGGTAAGCATAATTTAGTTTTTATCAGTAAAAAGAAAAAAAAGCTTCATTAATCATTTCATAGTTGAGATCATACGCACTGAAAAGACCCAACTTTTCTGTTACACTGATTGCTTACATCCAATTTCGAACTCATTTCAGTTACCAGGCCACTCCTCTGCCGCTGACTTGTCTCCTCTATAAATGGACTGCAGCATGTTTCCTTATTGAGCAAGCATTTAACAGCACTATGTGGGGTGCAGTGCACTACATTAATAATGACAAAATGATGTGAATCTTACTTCATCACAGTGCAATACTGGTCCTTAATACTGTATTTTTCCAGCTTCAAGATGAACACAAATCTATTTTATCGCATTAAGTATCTTCCTGATTTAATTAAACAAAGTGCTGTAATTACATGATAATTGTATTCGGCCATAGGGAAATGAGAAGCGTGTTACACAAGCACGTAAAGGGAGTGAGCATTCACAAGAAGTGAATTATTGATCGTATTTCTTGTGTTGAAGCTTTAAAAAGTTGAGGAGCTTATTTTGCATGTTAGAGGGGTGATGTGCCTGCAACACACAAATAGCATCATTCAAACATGCTGCATGAAATTAACACGTTGCTGCCCAAAACGGGAGGCCTCGTTAGTATCCCGTAAAACCATTTTTAAAAGAGCCCCTGTGTTATAATGGGTAATTAGAAAAGGATGGATGTGAATAATTTAGGTTCCCATTAATAGTTGATGAACACATAAAGCGAGGTTAAACTGATGGTTTTAATGATGGATATATAAATTGAAAAATAACCATCAATCACCTGCTGCTTTGACTGTTAATTTGGGGTATACAGACGCTTCCCTACTTACAAAGTTGAATTTGTTTGTTACTTCAGTGCTATGTTGAACGTCAAGAGGAGGGGCTGGCAGAAAGCGTGTGTGTCCGTGTGTGTTTCAATTTGATATTTTCTGCAATAAGATTTGATTGGTGAATGGTATGGTAGCTGTCCATACCCAGTGTTTGAAACCCATGACAAAAAGTTACCAGGGCAGACAACTCTGAAAAGTTGCCTGCCCAGCCATAAAGTTGCCTGCCCCATTTTTCCCAACTTGAAACGCAATAAGACGACGAATTGCAAAAAAAAAAACATTGTTGCAAAGTATATTAAGGATTGATAATCAGAATATATAACAGAAAAACACTTTAAAATGAAGTTTATTATAAATCTACTTACAACATTCATTGCATGGATGTGATATTGCTGTTTTCCATCTGCCATCAGTATGTACCTGTATTTACTCACCTTCATCCATGCAATGTTTGCGTTGCGTCGTCTGCTATGAGCCACGTTAACTCCTCTTTCCACGATGCTTTTAATGTACGTTTACTTTTTGAAGCGTCATACATTTTGTTAGCTTCTTTTGAATATTCTGGGGCTGAGGTTTTAGCTTGATTCCTAACCACTTCTCCATTTTTCTTGTGTTCTCTGCGCGTCTACTTTGGAAAATGATATGCAAATGCTCGACCTAAAAACGCTCGGGGAAAGTCCGGAAGCACAAAGCTATTTGATGCAGGCTTCTGATCGGTTGCCGAGTATGCAAATTGCCAGACGAACAGAAATTCCAAAATTTCCAAACCGAATGAAGATTGTGAAATCGGAATAAAGCAAACCTTTGATTTGAAAATAAAATAAAATCTTTTTTTTATTTTTTTGAAAAAGTTGTCAGAAACCCGGGCGGAGACGTTTTGTAAGTTGCACGCCCGACTTAAAAGGTGCACGCACTGGGCGTCAGGGCAGACGTTATTTCAGACACTGCCATATCACTTGTTTTTCGATTGTAGTTCATTGTTGATGAAGAATGGTTGATTCTTGTGGTCAAAAGTTAAAGTCATGGATTTCTACAGGCCTTTCCACGCGTTGTGGTGTAATACTTTCCTTACTGGATAAACTGATATTTTAAGAGAAGATTAAATATGCATTGCTTTACCGCTGCAGAACACAATGCATGATACGTTGATATCAATGACAGTAAAGGCTATTTAATTCAAAATCTGCAAGGTAGTTAACCAGTGATGAATAACCGGTGTCTCTTCATAGCAGTCAAGGTAAAGTTATGCCGGACGACACAGAGGAAAAACGAGATATAATTTCAAGTTCACACAAAAGCCTAAAAATGGAAGCCAATGATAAAATTCAATTGCTAATGTATGTTTGGAGTCCATTAACTTGAATTGTAATGCAACTTCTTTACAGTTTTAAACAATTTTGCATGCTTATTTTCCAGCATTTCTACAATTATTTCTCAGGTGAACCTTTATTTTCCTTTATTTTCTTCACATCTTTAAACCCTCACGCATTAATTCCAGCGACCCACCCCCGCTGCCTTTTCTGCTAAATGACTCTATTCAGACTCTTTGGAGCATTGATGGGTGGCCCGCGGCTGAGGCACTTTCTTCGGTTTGTCTTTGAGATAACGACAAGACTTCAGGGCACCTTATAAGTTCTTCCTGGTGGCAGACTGGACGTTAGAGAAGACGTTTTCAGTAAGAGATACAACATTAGATAGCCTGGAGTTGCCTCTAAATAGCCTTGAATCAACGTTTATAGTGAAGATTTGTGCAGTGGTCAAATTCCTGTGTCAACGCTTGGAGGCCGGCGTTCATACTGATGCTATTATTGTCAGCTACTTTAAATTTTTCTGTCACTTGTTTAAATGGTACCGTTCTCTGCAGTTTGCTTTTTTCAATATAATGAATTCCAAGTCAATACCATAAGGGATACATATTCAAAAATTTAAGTCCATATTTTCGTTATAAATACAGTGGGAGTCCTGCTTTTGAGGGGTGGAAACTGTGTACAAACCTTGGGTGGAATTTATCTTCACTTTGCTTGCTTTTCTTGTATAGTGGTGTCTCACTAACTTCACATTTTGCTTATTGTGCATTCTTTATATCATAGCCCTTTTCTATTAGGTTGGGGCTTTTGACGACCCTTTATAATTGTTTTATTACTTTTAGTAAATCACACATGATGGTTTCATTTAAGACTGGAAGTTCTTCAGATGTTTGAGTTGCCTTACGACTGCGATTCCTGGCTTTTACCCCATCAGTCTTGAATGTCCCTCTTTAAATTTTGAGTTTTGTTATAAGCAACCCCTCTTTCTTCCTTTTTTAACTTTCACCGAGAGAATCATTTTTAATCCTTTGACAATGTTACTTTAATAAAATATTGTCTAAATTTGTTTTAATTTTTATAGAAGTTCTATTGGTGGTGCCATTTTTAACTAATTATTCCATATTCTATTTATCTACCCTGGTCATATCCTTCAACAGAGGCTACCGATAGCAAGACAAAACACATGCAAAAACAAAGAAAATTTTTTAAAAAAAGGGAAAAGGAGCGAAAAACACACACAAAAGTTTGGGTCTCCTTAGTTTGTATTGTGCCTTGGGTTTTTTTAACACTTCTTTCCAGTTGCACTTCATAAAATAGTGGCATCTAATGGTCAATGATCACACAGTGTCTCTTTAACTAAAGGAAACAACAAAATATTTTTTGTTTTAAAACAGACAATGGCTGTCCTCAAAAGTACATAACTGCATTAATTCAATTGTTGTTGTGGGCTTCACAGCTAAGTGTAAAGATAGATTATCATAAGTGGCGGGAACACTTTCAACAATTTCGGTGGCGCTAGCTCCCAACAGTGACCCGAGCTTCTTTAAATATTACCAACGGGTGCTTTTTGTTGCCGGTTTAGTCGTGTCGAATCAATAGCTGCTGCAGTGGCGTGCGTATCACAAACGACAAATACAAGCACAGATGATCAATGTACAAGACAAACGTATGACTCAAGGCTTATATTGTTCCTCTCACATTCACAAGAAGTCTGTATCACAGCAAATGGAAATCAATGAATGTGTGTTTGATTTTTTTTCTTTTCAAAGATAATTATCCATCCATCCATTATCTCCACCGCTTATCCTCAGTAGAGTTGCGGGGGTGCTGGAGCCCATCCCAGCTATCTTCGGGCAATGGGCAGGGGACACACTAAACTGGTTGCACACAGAGACAGACAACCATTCACCTGTTCATTCACACATTTTGGACCTGAAATGCTGAAATATTTTTGGAATGTGGGAGGAAACCAAAATGTCCGTAGGAAACCCACGCAGGCACCCCACCTTGCTGCCAAAGATAACTACTGAGAGATGGTTTACGAATGAATTGTAATGACCACAATTTGCAACTGATATCAAATTTTTATTTTTCAGTAACAAGTTGGCTATTTTATTTAGAAAGCTCACTTTTTATAGTCCACTTCATTAACATATGTTAGCCCAGAAATCTTTGGCTGCTTCCTCCCGGTTTGTAGGACAATGTCCGCTCGCGATACCGCAGCAGAGCCAACGATGTTATATTGGACACCTCTGAAAGAAGCTAACGGTGCCTTAAAACAAGGACTAACAGGTTTAGAGAAAAATTCTTCCCCAGGGCCATCACCAACCGAGACTCACACAAGACTGTAAAAATTATACATCTTGCTTATTTACAGAAAAATTGGAATTCATACCTTTTTGGCTTGATTTCTTTTGGAGTTATGTTGCTGCTAAATGTCATCGCACAACTTTTTCATTGCAATGTTTGAAACCATGTTCTACACATTGTCCGCATGACTAAGACTCAAAGACAATTGTCACCTTTTATACCTTTATAACAGACGCAAGCACCGGTTCTCTTGGAATGAGCGCTACCCTTAACGCTAATACAAAGCAGGATTAAAAAAACAAAAACAAACAACAAGACCATTTGAAGAGAAAAAGGGATTCACTTTTCCATTTAAACTGTTGGATAGATTTGACTGATACCGTTAACAACCTCTTGCAATTATAGAGCTGTTCCAAAAGATTTAAAACCTCCTTTCAACAGTGGCCATTTATTTACACATGCAGCTAAATAATTGAGTATAGGAACAAATAATTAAACATACCTGTTTAAATAACCTCTGAAGTTGCTTTTATTGATGTTTGTATAGCCTGATATGAATACAAAGGCCATTAAAAATAGATCCTTGTTTTTTTTCCCTCCTCCTGTCAGCTAAATGCGCATCACGGAGTGTACTACTCAAAGTTCGTCTCATTCTGTCGACTGTCTCGCATCGGAAAAACACTGTGCCACATGCTGCTCCTCTCTACTTACGATACAAAGACGGTCTCTTTTAATGTGACGGATGCAGTCACGCGCCACTTATTGCTTTGCCGGTATTGGAGGTTTACAGTGAGTAATGTGCTGTCTTTCAATTATGAAAATGCATTATGGTTCACATTACTGCACATCTGCTAACTGATAGCATATGGACCTCATTCCAGGTTAAGCATGCCAGCCTACAGACTGTCTTAACCTATGTCACGTGTGACATCACAGCCAAGCTGGAGGCAAAACAACACTTTCGCTGGTCAGAGGACTTGGGAAAAGAAAGTTGTCGTTGTTGCTTGTTAGTGATCCTAAAGTGAAGTATTACAGGATCCCAGTGGACACTCCGGAACAAAGAAAAAATGAGTTGTAGTTTAAAGCAATGAGGCGAAAAGATTGGACCGAGGCACTCGTCAAAAATGGCTTGGTTTGCAGCGCACACTGAATATCCTGTCAGATAAATTGAACGTTTAGAAATTGATGCGGTCATGTCCATAATACTCTTTTTGGCCAAGTATCTTCTTATTTTTTAGCTTCAGCTAACTGTTAGTATTTAGCCTGAAATGCCATCAAGAGATGCTTTTCCTAAAAGATCGATAAATAAATACATGAATAACTAAATGTAACTAGTAAATGACCCGAAGTGTGTGCCCAACATTTGTTTGCAATGTGTTCTTGTTTTTATTTTCGAGCAACTGCATGCAGTTTTTACAAATTTAACGTTTTTGCATTTAGGCTACACACTAACAGTTAGCTGCAGCTAAGAAAATGATGAGATATTTTAGTGATATAAAAAGTCATATGGACTCGATAGCATCAATCGTAAACGTTTAATTTCTCTTACCTGATGTGAAGTGTGCCCTGAAAACCCGAGCATTTTAATGACTGCCTCTGTCCAATCGTTTTGCTGTATTGCAAAGAACCATAACTCTCTTCTTTTTCTTTGATCAGTGTGTCCGCTGTGATCCTGTAAAACTTGAATTTACGATCACTAACGTTTTTGTTTACCTCCGATTCAGGCAAACAAACCCACAACATGAAGACGACAAGCAGCTTTTCCCTAGTCTCCTGACCAGAGCAAGTATTGTTTTGCCTCTAGCTTCAGCGTGACATAGCTTATTAAACCATAGCGTCAAAGCCTTCCATTTTGTGGATACAAAGCTAAACTCTACGCTCAATCTGATCACTTCCCCTTTCCTTCAATTTTACCCCTTATTCTAGCAGAAAACATTCACCATGAGGTCAAGAGAGTCTGAATCCGCTGTAGAGCATATAGTGAGTAAGAAGAGTGAGTGACACAAGTCCCTTTTCACAGAGTCTGCTCGGGAGCACCATAGCTTGCCCCTAGCCACGCCCCCTTGGTATTTCTGACCAGCTGTGAGCATCTGTGGGAAGAAAAGAACCAATTATTATGTGTGTTTATGTTGTGTTATGAAACATAAACTCCTAAAGAGAGCGCAGCAAGACAAAAGAACAAAGGCAAATCAGAGGTGGCTGCGGCAGACAAGGAAGAATAAACAAGAATGAGGTACTCTTCTGGCGGCATATATTTTTATTTTACAAGTTAAACACTACATTTATTATTGTAACCAGTTCCAATTTTACTTTTTGAGTTGAGGTTTGTTGAGTTATCTGTTTCCCTTGTTACCTTTTGTCAGAGGAAGCATCATGTGGGGGAAGGGCCCAACACAGAAAAAAAAAAGAAAATCAAGATCTCTCTTGGTCAGTCACCAGAGGCGTGTCCTGTCACGGCTCAAAGTTTCCTGTTGATGATTTTCAAAATAAAGTTCTGCAATTGACTGATGAAATTCGTAGGAACATGCAAATAAACTTTTGCTTACATATAAACACTTTGGGGGTTCAATACTTTATTATACAGCTGGAGAGTCTGGTCACACCATGTAAATGAAGAAAATATCGGTCCGTGTGCGGTTCTGCGTGATTGGAAAAAGTTTTTGTGGTGGTGTTCCCTACAATACTGAAACCATTTATGCACAAATCGATTCACTTACTTATGAAACCGGGTTCCTTAATATTTATGTTATATGAAATTTGTATTTTATCTCCTGTTTTAATCTCATGAAACTTGTTGTTGCCTTATATGTAAAAAAAAAAAAAAAAATCATTTTTGAAGGTGCGTCTCATAATCAAGTGCGTCTTATAGTCCAGAAAATATGGTACTTTTCATTGGACATCCATCCATTATCGGCACCACTTATCCACAGTAGGGTCGCGGGGTGCTGGAGCCCATCCCAGCAGTCCTTGGGCAGTGGTCAGGGGACAGTCTGAACTGGTTTCAAACAGAGAAAGACAACCACTCACTCGATCATTCACACTTAGGGACAATTCGGACCGGCCAATTAACCTGACATGCATGTCTTTGGAATGTGGGAGGAAACCAGAGTGCCCAGGGGAAACCCACGCAAGCAAGGGGAGAACATGCAAACTCCGCGCAGGAAGGCTGGTAGCTGGATTTGATCCCATGACCTCAGAACTGGGGCTTGCTAACCACCCAGTTACCGTGCTGCCCTTTCATTGCACAATATTTTGAAAATAAAATCAGGTAAATAAAGTGTAACTACATTGGATCAAATTTGAAAGTTATAATATATGTATGCATCTTACGTCACACCAACATTATTCTAGTGATCGTTAAAATGGGAAGATGGTATCAATCTTTAGGCAATTGCGTTGATCCGATCCAAGTACTCGTTCAGTATCGATATCGCAATTTGGATCGATTTGCCCACCCTTAATTCAAACCTTCTTTGTGCTGCAGCCACGATACAACACCACAGACAAGCATATAAGTGTCTGAGTTTTCGTTGTGGTTTATTTAAGTATTAATTACAAAGTACAACACATGGATTAAAAAAAAAGAATAAATTTTAAAAAGAGCTGGTCCAAAACAGAGTTTGTTGCTCAGATGTTTTTAGCGTTAATACATATCCAACAAAACCATAAAAATCCTCAACCTCTGTTCCTGACCAGAACAACTTTGCTAAATCTCCATTAAAAGGTTTACTTTCTTCACTTTCCAGCCATGTTCACCGAGGTTCCTCATGACGTGACCGCTCAGAGGGGTCAAGATGTGGAGATGGCTTGCTCGTTCAGGGGGGCCGGGACGCCCTCCTACTCACTGGAGATCCAGTGGTGGTACATTCGCAACCATATGGACTGGACAGATAGACAGCCATGGAAAACCAACGAGGTAAGGTCAAGGTAACGGAAATGAATGGCACGGAAAGAAAAATAAATCAGTCATTGTGTCTTGGTGGTTAAAGTTTTTAAAGTAATCAGACAAGTTTGGAATTGGTATTAAACATTTAAATAGATGTAATTACTGTACATGATTAGCAGTGACGAGGTTTGTGTCTATGGGGGACAGTCAGATTTACAGATAAATGAACCTACATAATTTGATTTTCCAGGCAATGCGGGGGTTACGTTCCAAAAAGAGCCTGTGATAGGCAAACATTTTTGACTCGGAAACATTTTACTATTGTTATACAAGCAATCAGGGTTGGGGAATTACTTTGAAAATGTAATCCGATACAGTTACAAAATGTATTCAGTAATGGCATCCGAAATACAAAAATATTGAAGTCATGTAACTGGATTACTTTTGGCTTACTCCAATACCAAATATGCTAATACAAGACCAAAATAATATAAATAAAATTACTAAATTGTATTTTAACAGTAATAAACAATGTAACCTTGAAAATGAATTGGAGGTAACCTAGGTCAGGTAGTTGCTTGTAGTCCTACAAAAAAGTGCTCTAATTTTAACCACGTAGTATTGATCCTTTGCATGTGACGTCACGTTGCCTTCCCTGGCAGAATGTGAGCCATGGTGGATGGCAACAAGCACCCTAGCAGAAGGCACATGAAAGAGCATTTGAAAAGAATATCAATAATCAGGATACAGTATTAGACCATAACCACAATTTTTTACGCTGATGATTTATTGCTGTGTGTTGGCCTGTGCCAACCGGCAATGTTCTAAACCCGGTTTGGAACTCTATCGTATCTGTTTTGATAAATACAGAGGACAGTGATGTTTATCTGCAAATCAAACGGAGGGACTTGCGGTACTTAAATTATTCCAGGATCTGCAGCAAGCATTTTTTACAAGGTACGATTGATGTATTTCCGAACCATTTTCTGTTAATTAGGTACTTTTTTATAAGGCGCATGGACAGCATTTGAAAAAAATAAAGGCTTTTAGGTGCGCCTTATAGTAGTGAAAATATGTTAATTTAAGTCTCCCCTGCCTTCCTTGACTGCGCATCACTGATAATAAGTTCTTTACTTCCACAACAGTGTGATCAACAGTATGAATAGTTTATCCATCCTTATGAAGCTATGGATTGTCCAAATCTGGGGTCATATTTTCACATAGCCTCGGGTTATAAAAAATATTTCAATCCTTTTGTTCATTCCATCGCCTATTTTCTGATCAATTAACATTTCTCTTCTCACTTAATCGAGATGCGATCTTTAATCTTCCGATTTGTTTTCCAGGTGTCCCCAGAGGAAGAGATTCCAAAGGATGCTACAAAGATAAGCGTGAGTTATGAGCGCCTCTGCTTAAAAGCTTCTGCGAATAATCTTAGATGATTACACCAGGCACCGACCCATTCTGATTACATTTGCATGTTTTGCCTTGGCTGATTTACCGCCGTCCTTATCCTATTTCACACATAGGGTTGAGCTTTGTTCTTTTTTGTTTTCGTCACACGTTATTCAATTATGACATCGGCAAGGTTTTGCAATACTCGGTTCTTCTAGGCCACTTAACGCTACTTCTCCAATGCTCTGTTCCCAATCAAATGAAACGTCTAGAAGAAAATCACAAGGGTTCTTAAGACCTTCTGGTTTCTTCATAACTTGACACTCAGAAATGTATACTACTGACTAGACAAAAGCCTCCAGTATTTTTAGTGCCTTTTCACGGGGGCTGCAACTAATGACTATTTTAACAGCTAGTTACCAACTATTTAAAACGATAAGTTGAATATTCAGATGATTATTACTGTATTTTCATGACCATAAGACGCACATAGAAGTCTCAGATTTTCTTCGAATTGTGCGGCATATCAGGCAATGTGCATTATGTGTCATGTAGTGCGGCGGACGCAGACCAGCTTGGTACTTAGGGTTAGGCGCCAGAGACTGGGATCTCACAGGTTCGAGCCTTGGCCGAGTCAAGACTTGCAACGTTTTTGGGTGAAATTCCATGTTTTTGTGAGATTGTTCACATTTCCAAAGATGACTTGTATGCGATCTCCTGTGACTTTTAATCCTCCTCCTGTGTGAACGCCACAAGTTTCCCAAAAGCAGAAGAGGTCACGTGACATCACACCCAATGTATTTTTTCCGGAAGTACTCATGAATGCTAACGCTGTAGCATATCTAGCAATTTGAAATTTAATGTCCTCAGCTTGGTGCTTTAGTTTATAAAACCTTGTCATTTTTCCACCTGGGCCAGGACTACGGTGGTGCAGAAACTTCCAGCGGATTATAATGAAAAAAATGGATTGTCAACGCTTGGGCTAACGTGTCTAACGGGACTCGTGATAGAGCTTTCGGAAAGTGACTCCAAAAGTGAAGAAAGTAAACCTTTTAATGAAGATTTAGCAAAGTTGTTCTGGTCAGGAACAGAGGTTGAGGATTTTGATGGTTTTGTTGGATATGTAATAACGCTAAAAACATCTGAGCAACAAACTCTGTTTTGGACCAGCTCTTTTTAAAATTTATTCTTTTTTTTTCATCCATGTGTTGTAGTTTGTAATTAATACTTAAATAAACCACAACGAAAACTCAGACACTTATATGCTTGTCTGTGTTGTTGTATTGTGGCTGCAGCAGAGGGCACCCATGCCCTATCGTGCAGTGTGCCCTGTGTAGTGTTAAGTACAGGAATAGAGCAAACACCAGAGACTGCGTATTTTTACACTGTGCGCCCTATGGTCGTGAGAGTAAGCTTATTTTTTGGTACATTAATCATGCAATTGATCTAATTATGTGGAAAATGATAACAACACAAAAATTGACTAATGGAAAAATACACATTTTATTGAACATACAGGGAATTTATACAAAAATAAAATGGAAATGCACCAAAACCAATTGGGTGTAGTGCTCGGTCAGCAGAGACATTAATACATAAATTAACCTTTGTCTATTTTTTAGGGGCAGGCTCATTAGGAGTAGCACAGTAAAAGACATTATCTGCATTTTGTGAAGTACATTCAGTGGTCAACTGCAAAGTGTGTAACAAAAGAACTTAATTCTCAACAGTTTCAGACATCAAATGGTTTTAACAACTGACGTTTGTTCTTGGGACTGCATGCATTTATTTTTTATATGTTTGTGAGGAACAACGCTTAAGCCCTCTTTTATGGAAAAATATATGCAAATAACATTTACAATACACATCATCACGCTTCAATCGCTTCAATTTTACTTTAATCTTACCGAGGCGAGTCAGACTCTGTTCAACTGTGCTCTTTAAATGTTAGCGTGTCACCCAACTTCTCAGATGATATGCAAGTTCTGCTTTGCAAACTTTGCAAGTAGTCTTTATTGGCCGTATCCAGGCTAAGATGCTCCCAAACTTTAGAAATTTTGGTACGCGTACATAATGTTGACGCTGCCATTTCTGTTTATGTTACCGCACGAGATCAAGATGCTATTGTGCATGTGCTGCCTACAACAGTGATTGTATTCATATAAAGATGCCTCAGTCTGTTTGAAAAATTTGTAGACAATGGAATTCAGTCGACTAGTTCTATTATTGATTTTTGTAAACAACGACTAATTGTTGCAGACTTAGTAAAATATGACTTGATAGAAAAACAGCAAAAATATATAAATGATCCGTTTTCATATTTGTGAGTACCTGATAAATGTTTATACTTTCATACCATAAAATGTCTCCACATCTTGGTCTTTACCATGTTTCCCTAGGCGCATATTCAAATGAGTTCCACATTTTAAAGACATGAATTAATGCATACATCCACAAAATATAAACCCAGAGAGCAGCAAGCCGCGTGTTCGTTTATGTGAGTGCACATTTACAGCTGGAGTGTCTTTATGGGCTCAGCCTCCCATATCCATAGGTGCAGACACCCAGTCAAAGATGTTGCCTGGTGAACAATGAGCCATGCGACAGCTTCCAATGATGCATATTTTAGGTCAGCATGTGACAAAAAAATATTACCTCATTGGCTAAGAATGTTGCTAGTTTTAGGTATGTTTTAAGACGTTTTAAGATATTTTATATTGTTTATTGTTGATATTTGTATTATGTGAAATAAATGTTTATAAAATAAAAGTTTTAAATGGCAGTTTATGTATTTTTGCTTATTATTTAAATCAATCATGTTTTTTGGTAATTATTATTTCCAGTAGGCAGCAACATATATTACAGCTTTAGCATAATAGAACAGTCTACTATCTGCTGGGTATAAGACATTTACTTATATTAGGTTTACACGTTTTCTTTTATAAGAGAAATAAGCTTGAATCTAGAAAAGTACCCTAAAAATAAGCATTTGTTTCTGCCAACTGGTTAATTTTTTATTTTTTATTTTAAGCCCGAATGATTACAATTTTTATTGATTCAATAAAACATTCATTGTTTGAAATTGATAAAAATTGCACCTTATGATAGCTAATCAGACAAGAGTAGTTTTTTTATAAACCAAAAGTTTACAACTGTAGTCCATGCAAAAAAATAATTGGCTACTTATAGTTTATGACAAACTTGCATAGATACAAAATTACCATCTAATAGCTATTGTTTGACAATAAGCACAAGCTCTGAACTCAAATCAAATGTACCAATGAAATTCCTAAGCTCAATTTTATGATGAAGCAAATTTCAAATTTTTACATTTTTTAAAATTACAAATTGAATGTATTTGATTGATTGTCCAGCCTTAGCTCATGCGGTGCCATCAGTGTGAATTTCCCTACGGGGATGAATAAAGTATCTATCTATCTATCTATCTATCTATCTATCTATCTATAGCAGTGTTCTTCAACCAGTGTACTGTGAGATTTTGTCTAGTGTGGCACAGGTGATTTCCCAATGTTTTATTTGACAAAAAAAACAAAATTGTTTAGTATCTTCCCTTTATTTTCCAGTGATCAGCCGATCAACTGTAACAATCATCCACATTAGTAAGTCATAGCAGAGGACTATTATTTTCTTTTTATATAGAAATTTTCGGCCTATGTGTTAGTACAGCAAAAAAATACTCGATAACATAGTTTGTTAAGATTGCACTGCAAAAGGTGCTAAAGTAAACTAAATAAAGTAGAAACCCTGCACATATTTTTGCTGATTTTACTTGTTTTCTTATTATACTGAAATAAAAACAGAAAAAAGTCTGACCATGATTAAAAAGATGTTCCACTACCAGATGAGTTTTGCTTATTTTAATGATCAATTTTGTTACAAAATAAAAATACAGTGGAACCTCGGTTCTCGACCATAATCCGTTCCAGAACCCTGTTCGAGAACCGATTTGTTCAATCACCGAAATCAATTTTCCCATTAAAATTAATGTAAATCGTTTTAATCCATTCCAACACCCTGAATGTTTACCATGAATGTTTAACATGAAGCTAACCCAGGTTAATCGTACGTTCGCGTTATCTTAATCTTCCGTGTGAAAGATTACGCTAACATGAACGTGTAAAAATAAAATATTCAGGTCGTTCACAAGTCAATTAGCACCCGGGTCTCTACAACAAGTAGCTAGCGCTTCATTGGAAAGGGGGCTCCGTTCCAACACCCTGACTTTTGGGCTCAGTTCCAACACCCTGAATGTTTACCTGAATGTTCACCGTAATCATAAAGCTAACCCAGGCTAATTGTACGTTTGTGTTATCGCAATCTTCCGTGCGAAAGATTACGTTAACATGAACGTGTAAAAATTTAAAAAAGGATAAAGAAAATAATTATGAATAGGATTTCTTACTTTTGTGGTGGTCAGCAGAAGGCGCAGGCAAGATCAGACACTCGCACACCTCTTTCATATTTGACTATTATGTCTTTCTTAAAGGCAATAGTTGTACGAACAACTTTTCTTTTTTCACCTGTCCTGCTCACACCGACCTTCTTCGGAGGCATAGTTAGGGGCTAAAACACTCCGTTCACCGATATAAAAAGCGAAAGCAAAAAGAGGCAAGTGCACACGTGATAACAGTTGGTCACGAGGGGTGGAGGCGATCTACACCCGTACGCCGCTCAGCATCGCACCCTAGCATACGCACTCACGCATTACCGGCGTTCGAACTCCGAATTTTTGACCGAACAGCGAAGCAAGAATTTCTTGAAATTTTTGGTCGAACTCCGATTTGTTCGAACTGAGAGGCGTTCGAAAACCGAGGTTCCACTGTATAGTAAAACTTGAAAAACTGTTCGAATGAAATGAAATGATCTGCATTTATATAGCGCTTTTCAAGTAAAGACTTCCCAAAGCGCTTTACATTGTGCTTCACATTTCCCAATAGCGGCCGTGCAGCCATGTAAGGCGCTAACCTGCTTTTTGGGGGTATTAGGGGTTCTGTGTCTTACCCAAGGACACTTCGACATGTAACACGGAGGAGCCAGGATTCGAACTGCCATCCCAAGACGAGCGCTCTACCTCCTGAGCCACTGCCGCCCAAATAACAATAAAATCCCAAATTACAGCTAAATTATTAGACAAAATGAATAACCTGCATTTCCCCCTGAGCCACAGTGAGCACAAATGAGGAGAAACACTTTATACTGTCAATTTAGGCAACATAATAATTTAGGTTTAGAAGAGAAAACATGAAACTGCTGCCGGAAATACATTATTGACCACTATTGTGTATTGAGATTTTTTAATGTTGAAAATAAGTGCTTTGGCTGAAAAAGGTTGGAAAACACTGTTTTATAGCAGATGTGGACATGCAAGTGCACCCACATTCACACGAATGGACATTTTAAAATCGTTCCTGCAACAATAATTTGCATATTTATTGATTGTGGGCGCAAGGTTCAGTATTTTTGTCTCCTTATTTACGATGCCTACAGTACATAAAATGAAAAAGGTTATCAAACCGTTCCCACTCTGCTCTCAAAATGTACTCTTAATGAATTCCCAAAGTATCATTTGATACATCTCTCGTATCAGTGCTCATTAAAATGTGCTTGTGATCGTAATCTGCATCTCCAGCTTCTAGGTGAGAAGAGGCTGTGCTTGTGCAAGTCATCATCAGGGAATATAGATGTTACAATGAGAGCATAGTTTAATTTAGAAGAAGCCAGGAAACTAAAGCTACACTCGCACTTTCCCAATATACTAGAGGTAAAATCTTTTACTCAAGTACCGTAAATTCCGGACTACAAGCCGCTACTTTTTTCCCAAATGTTCAGCCCTGCGGCTTATTCAGTGAAGCGGCCAATTTATGTAATTTTTCTAACGCCGACCAGCGGCGCTGGAGTACAAAAGATAAGATTAAGACCAGTGGAATATGTGCGCTGAGAAAGACTGCAACCTCAAAGTCTATGCATACATTGTCTGTGTGACAAAGGCACTTTCCGATAATGAGGAAGACGCTTTTGATGGCGATAGTTATATGGAAGAAGTTGAGGACGATCTACCGTGAATTTCACAATCACGGTATGCTTTTTTTTAACAGGCACGTTTGATGTATTGCGAGCGCGATCCTACTAGTGTGTTGGTACCTTTCACAGGCACGGTTTGGGATGAAAGTTATATTATTATTATTAAAGCTTTGAAAACTCTATTGGTGTACCGTCTTTCTTTGTAAATATGTGTAACCATTTGCAACTGTATATTTTTGCAATGTATTTAATGGCTGACGGGAAGTGGGGTAAAGCTGAGTTAGATCTGTTTGTTGTTGCAGCGGACAATAGTGGATATATATTTTTCCCACCCTTAACTTTGGAAATATACATTTTTTTTCCTTGGATTACTTTCAACGGGACCCGGACTCTACAAGTCTGCATCATATGTTAATTACCGTTATCGTCTTCCGTTCATGATGCCGACTCTGGTTTTTGGATTGTGTACTATATATTTACCGTATTTTCCGCACTATAAGGCGCACCTAAAAGCCTTTATTTTTTTCAAAAGCTGACCATGCGCCGTATAATACAGTGCGCCTTATTTATGGATCAATATTAAGTCGCAAAGTCTTGCAACTAATCCAAGCAGCCGCCGACTATATTTTCCCCCGAACGCGAGAAGTCCGTGGTGTATGCTGGGATTTATATATCGGCGTTTCATTGGCTAACCAATGTGACAATCATCATTTGAATCGATCACTATTGGCTAAAGTTATTCGGAGGTTAAGGGGACGGATCCTTTTTATCATTTACAGGCTCGCATAGGCTAAGGGGCAAAACAAAGCCTGCAATTGGCCGAAAAAGATGTGTCAATCATTATTTGAATCGATCACTATTGGCTAAAGTTATTAGGAGGTAAAGGGGGCGGATCCTTTTTATCATTTACAGGCTTGTATAGGCTAAGGGGCAAAACAAAGCCTGCAATTGGCTGAAAAAGATGAATGTAAATAGCATGTTAGGTCGAACTACGGGGGGGAAGGAAACAGTATTTTACTATTCTGTACTGTATTTGTACTCTCCTGGATTTACTACACTCACGGATATAAGAGGACCATGGTTGCACATTACTATTGAACACAACGACTTCGGTGAGCTACTCCGGCTATATATTTTCCCAGTATCTTGTTTCAGACTGAAGTCGATGTTTCTGTGATAAGCGGTGCAGATAATGGATGGAATGAAGTGTCTATTTTTAAATTAAACTCAATTCCAAGTGTTTATTGTCATATGCACAGTAAAGTTGCGAGCGAAAAAGAAAATAGAAACTAAGGAATGGTTGGCATTTCTTGAATCCCAAGACTTTAACCTTCCGAATGATATTTGGAACGATGCATTTGAGTGACATCGTACGGACACCGCATCCGCACGTGTCTACGACACGTATTTGCTTCTTTGCAAGCTTTCGGAATATTAAGGGGGTAAAAAGTGTGAATTAACTATCTGACTGTTTTGTCGATGTTCCCACTGTAGCGCCTTATAATCCGGTGCGCCTTATGTATGTCAAATATAGGACCAAAAACTATTTTTTCGGGGTGCGCCCTATAACCCGGTGCGCCTTATAGTGCGGAAAATACGGTAGTTACAATCGCGGGACCTAAAGTCTGGTCTGGGTTAAGCTTGTAATTGTGTCTCATGTTTTAATGCGGGCGCACGCGGCTTATAAACAGGTGCGGCTTGTGTCAGTACAAAAGTGGCAATTCACCTAAAAAGTGGTGGGTGCGGCTTATAATCAGGTGCGCTCTATAGTCCAGATTTTACGGTAATTATTTAGATAAAGAACATGCTTACCAAACTATATGTTTAGGTCCAAATTACTTGATCCAAAGAAATTTTCCTCCTCTGTGTTGGTGTAAAAGACGTGCGCCTTCCTCTTTCCACTTCCCTCATGTCAAACATAATTTGTGCTTCTTGCCAATAGCTTACAAGCTTTACAAACTTTCTTTCTTGTTTTTTGCCAAATCTCTCACTGTTTGCAGCTTGTAATCTGCAGAATAGGATTTTCTTTTCAGTGCCATTCTGTTCAGTTTCACTTTAGTTCGCTGCACTTCGCCGAGATGCGCACAGATGGATGGATGGATGGTTTATTTCGGGCTTGTTTATCAAATTAATTGAATCCTTCGTGTTTGGGCGGCTACGGGTTTATATACTCGTAACTCGGGTCGGGTTGAGTTTTTTTTTTTAGGCCTGATGTTACCTCTACAATGTACATATTTAGCGGAATGATGTGTTGTGCACGTGTGTCATGTTAGCATGTCGTTGTATTCATTCATTAAGCTGAAACCTGCCTACTATTCTGATTATTTCAGATTCAGATTCAGATTCAGATTCAGATCTACTTTATTGTCATTCTAGTACACGTGTATACAGAACGAAATGTCGATGGATCTGACTCCCACAGTTTCCCTCAGTGTCCTTGTATTTACGAAGGTTTGATGTTGACTTAGCTGTACATCATGGTTCGGCATGAATCAAACCTCCCTGACTATTGCAAAATTGGAGCATCAGCTATGCGCATTAGTGTTGTGTAGTTACAGGAGCTGCAGTAACTTCTACTCTACCACATCAAAAATCGTATTTTCCATGGGTGTGGCGGCTTCCAAGTTTTTTATTGTATACCATTAACGCATGTGTGTCATGGGAAGAAGTCTGAAGAACAAGTTAAACAACATTTCCCCCCAAAATAAGACTTCAAATAGGACATGTTTATACACAAAAATATTTACAATGTAGTGCTTGTAAATTTGAAGAGTGGCCTAAGTAGTAAGTGCAACAGATCAATAGTGCGACCAAATTAGGCAGCAACATATTTCCAGAATAAGTTGCAAAATAAGATATATACAGTGCTGTTCACAATAATAGCAGTGCAATGTGACTGAGCAGAATATCTCAGGTTTTAGTTTATTTTTATTGTTACATGCCAAACAAGCTACCAGTAAGTGCAGTAGATTCTCAGAAAACAAACAAGATCCAGCATTCACAATAGACACACTCCGAAAGCTGTGCAATTGGGCAAATAGTTCAAATAGGTGCTCTTTAAAAAAGTAGCAGTGTGGCAATCAATCTCTTGAGTTCATCATATTTTGGGGAAGATAAAAAAACAAAAACAGGTGTGAATCGGTGGCACCTACTTAAGGATGATGATGCAAGCACAGGTTGAACATGCATCTGAGAAAAATGGGTTGTTAAAGACACTGCTCCGAAGAATGGCGTTATTTGATTAAAAAGTTCATTGGATAGGCAAGAACCTATAAAGAGGTGCAAAAAATTGTTGGCTGTTCCCTAAAATGGATAGAAATAACAGAGACGTGTGGAAGAAAATGGAAGACAACTATCAAAATGGACCGGAGAATAACCAGAATGGCAAAGGCTCAGCCAATGATCAGCTCCAGGGCGATCAAACATATTTGTCAGTTACCTGTAACGTCTGTGACAATTAGAACATGCCTGTGTGAAGAAAATGTATTTTTAAAATCCCACACAAAGTCCCTCTGTTAAAAAAAAGGCATGTGCAGAAGAGGTTACAATTCGCCAGATCACACATCAACTGGCCTAAAAAAATGGGAGGAACATTTATTGGACTGATGAAAGTAAAATTGTCCTTTGGAGTCCAGGGGGAACCGACCCCCAAACTCTAAATTCAAACTTCAGTACACATTAAAGACAGTGGAGCATGGTGGTGCAAGTATAATGGTCTGGGCATGTTTCTTCTTTCTGATGTTGGGCCCGTTTATCGCATACCAGGGATCATGGATCAGTTTGTGTATGTCAAGCTACTTGAAGAGGTTATGCTGAAGAGGACATGCCATTATAATGAGTTTTTCAACAAAATAATTAACCCAAACACAGCAATAACGTCTTGGTTCCAAACATATAAAATTAATGTTGAGTGGCCATTCCAATACCCAGTTTTCAATCCAATCGAGAAGTTGTGGGATGATATGAAAAATGCTGTTTGTGAAGCAAAACCAAGAAATGTAAATACATTGTCGAATGTCACATTGAACGGCTTTTATTTTGAACAGTACTGTAGTGGTTTTTCTATATATATATAATATATATATATATAAAATCTCATCTCATTAGCTACACCGCTTATCCTCAGTAGGGTGGCGGGGGTGCTGGAGCCCATCCCAGTAATCATCAGGCAGTGGGCAGGGGACACCCTGAACTGGTTGCCAGCCAATCGAAGGGGGCACGGGGACAGAAAACTCACTCGCTCATTCACACTTAGGGACAATTTGGACCGGCCAATTCACCTGAAATGCATGGGGTTTTTTTTGGAATGTGGGATGAAACCGGAGTGCCCGGAGAAAACCCACACAAGCAGGGGGAGAACATACAAACTCCGCACAGGAAGTCTGGAGCTGGATTTGAACCCACGCAGGAGGTTCCCAAGACATGAACTGTGCCTTGCTGCCCGCATATATATATATATATATATATATATACATACCTGTCAACCACCACGGCTCCATGCCCGTACAAACTATCGTATTTTCCCGTACAAAATAATCGTACACCATATTTTTTGGGGGGGAATGATGCATGATGGGTAATCCCCAGGCGGCAGACGCATGCGATTGACCAATTTGCGTTTTCCGTACAGATTTCCTTGTACGTCGTACTTGTCTTAAAATGCATGAAAAACGTACTTTGTACGGTATGTATATATATATATATATATATATATATATATACATTTCAGTCTTGTGTTCTTGTTTAGTGTGGTGATGACCCTGGTAAAGAAAGTTAAGAGGATTGTGGCCGAGATGAGAGAAGGCCGTTTGTGATGAAGTGCAGTGATTATAAATAATGTGGTTTTATTCTATTCACAGTTTTAATAAAACTTTACATTTGATATAAATTTGCATGTTTGCACTATTCAAATAATATCTTACCAGAGAGTGTTTCAGACAGCGGGAAAAATCAGTATAAAACCACGTGGGAAACCAACAATACTCACAGCAGCAGGCTCCAAAAGTAATTCCATCATGGAAGAGCTAAGCCTGCAATTTGATTTGATTTATATGAAACAGGCATAGGAATACTTTAACACCTTGTTTGCGCATTTTGAGTTTAAGACTCTTTGAGCAGGAAATTTGTTTTATTAAATTACTAATGGCACTTTGTTGATTTGGATGCCTTTCAGGTCACATAATAGACCTCTGTTTTCGGTATTGTTTATATGGTTACTTAGATATTTATGTTCTATGTAAATATACGCTGAAAATAAGATTTTTTATTTGTGTTTATGTTCACAATTTTGCAGATATATTATGTTTGTTATCCGCTAAGCCAACAAAGAAGTAGCTAGAGCAGAATTGTTGCCTTAATACACCGTTCACTGTTTTTCACCCTTTTTCGCTGAAGTTATGGGAAAATTTCAAGAATGAGCAAGTTCCCAAAAAGGAATTTTGATCGAATCAAGATATGGTTTTATCCACATCGCACACCTCTTTTTTGAGGGACAGTTAAATATTTTTCCTATGTAGTGAGGTGCATCATTCAAAGGTGTAAAATGCGGCTTCCAATATCAATTTTTCCATTCTGTCGTAAAACTTTGACATTTGAGTGGGCATGGTTCCAGCATTATGTCTGACATACTTGTAAGCCGTTTCCCTGTATTTCATAGTTTTTTTTAAATCATTTTGAATTGTGTACGTCTTATAACGTTTTTTGTGCGGGAAAATGTTTTTTTTAAATTAATACTCAGGTTTTTTTGTTAGATTATCTCGTCTAATTTGGGTCTAATCCAGATCGTTTTGGTTGCTCACTGGTAGCAGATGAAAACGTCTTTGAGGCCAAAGTTATCCTCGATCATGCATTTAAATAATAAAATAAAAAAAATAAAATAATATATTTTCTTTAAAAACTAATCCAATGACGACTGCTTCTATTGGCTTTTCACAATTCGTTCGAAATGTGCGAGGCAGATATCATAATAAGCGATAGCCCAACTTGTCTTGTCAACACATTTTTCGGGTGATGCCTTTCCACAAATTTGAAATTTGCTAAAAAGTATATTTTGGGCTGATTGAATGAAAGCCCACCGCCATCTTGCTGGAACCCCTCCTAATCCATGTCACTGAACTCGGAACTGTGACGGTGACACGGAGAGCATACTGGGATACACGCAGCCCTTTGTTTATGTTCAGGAAATGGTAGCGCATACTTTACTGTATTTTTGACTTCGTATCCTTAAATGCATTTTTTGAACTTGCTGTAATATATTCCTGTTCGGGTATTTCGAAATCTGAACTTTAATTGTAGAGACATTCATTAGTAGAGGTACCACTGTACTTTGATAATACTTTTTATTTAGTTGTGATAGATGTACATTATATGTATTCACATATTTAATTCAATATGTGTATCCAATATTAAACTGCTGTATTAATTTGTTTCAATGTATCCTTTATTTCTTCTGTGCTTTCCCATCGGTGTTTCTGGGGAGTGTTTTTGTAGGTCCTACCTTGAATCTGCAAAAAGGTCTTAACAAAAGGTCTCTTGTGAAGATGTGACTTCCTTACTTTGCCTGGTTAAGATTCATTTTCCATTTTGTCAAATCCACGCCGTTTTCCTATAAAACAGCCATTTTTTTATGCTCTTTGAGGGATGCCTCATCCTAATCACAGGCCCAGTGTGTACTCTCTTTTATTTTGTAACTTTGTGATAAAAGTCCTCATTTGAACTGCTCTCCTCAGCTCTTTTTTCCCTATCCAAATACTCGGTCAGAATCCCGGAAATTGAAAATGAAGACATGGATCGTTTACACAAACAATACTTTATTGATATATTTTTCTTATTTGTTACCAGGTAGTGAAGGTAGTAGGAAGTAACATCTCCCACAAGCTCCGCCTCTCCCACGTCAAGTCATCCGACGAGGGCACTTACGAATGCCGCGTCATCGATTTCAGCGATGCGGAAGGGGCGCGACACCACCGCGTGCGCGCATACCTGCAGGTAGTAGCCCAGAGTGACATCGGCACCAGTAACCAGTATGACGACAACTTCCAGGTGCCGGATGAAACGAAGAGCAATTCGGGTTTCCAGCACGCCCACGGCCACGCCCGAAACCAGGGGAACGCCGGAATCAAGGGCCACGCCCTAAACCAGGGTCACGCCCAAAACGAGGGGCACCCCGAGGAGCATAGCAAGCGGCCTCCCTCTGTTCCCCAGCACGGCTACTCCGGCGATGCCGAGCTGAGGAGGAGGGATGTGGAAAGTAACCATAGCAACAATGACTGCTCCAATGAGCCCAGTTGTGTGCTGTAATCTCATTCCATTTTTAGGGTGGGGGGCGGGGAGAAGGCAAGATTGCAAATTATGATGTGCAGAAAAGCTGCTGGTCCCAAACTGGGCCTCACCCTCCATCTCGTATTACAGCGTCTTAGTGCGAGCTACAAGAGGGGTAGTGTAAAGTTTTAAGTTAAGATTGTGTCTGTTGCGGATTACTTCACACTAATTAAATTCATTTATTAAAAGACAAAAGGAGGAACAACACGTGCACCCATTGTTGACCTCAGTTAGGGGAAAATTCGACAAAAACTGAAAGTGAAACCAATTAGTCGGCTACTTGGTTCATTGAAAACTGTGGAAAGACCCACAGATTATTTTTGGTGATTGGGAAAAGTTTTGTGGAAGTCATTTTCTTCTATGATTCATTTTAACTATCTTAACACAGGGGGTGTCCAAACGATTACCCTCGCACAACTTGCAATTCAACCAGAACATAAAACGACAATAACATTTCGGATAGGCTTTAGTGATGGGGAAAAGGGTCGGGAGAAAAGAAAGGAAAATAGATAATCCCCACATCCGAGCCTCAAAGGAAAAACGTTTGGACACCTTCGATCCAACACAAGCAGAGACAAACTTTACACTTATCACCCGAGTGTTGTACAGTGAAGTTCATGGCTGGTGAGACACAGCCAGATTTACAAATATTCATGATTTGATTGGCAGGGCAAGAACGCATTATATTAACTGTAGCATGGGAAGAACATTTTTATTGTCTTAATTTATAAATTAAGTCTTGGCACTGCTCCATCTGAATCAAAGCAAGATAGATAGGAAATCCTCTATTATGAAAAAAAGTCAATGCAACAAGAAAATAATTACTGGAAGGCTTGACCTGCTCTTAGCTTGCTAATAAGCTACCGGTAATACTCTTATTAATTCTATTGTTTGGGGCTGAGGTGTGTGCCACACCAGAATCCTTTGTCTTACTATCGCACACTACCATGAGGCAAGAGAAGTGCATGCCTCACTCTGTGTCTGCAGATTCTCAGCACAATAATGTGAAAATTCGTCGATTTTGAAGAATACCCCAAAATTGTGAAGGTACTGTAGATGACAATATTTTTCACACTGAATCAATAAAACCATTTTATATATTTTTAAGTTTATATTTCATGATCTCAGGTGCCTCACCTGCCTCCCCTGACTGCACGTCACTGAAGACCCCCCCACCCCAATGCATAATTTTGCTTTCCCGAGTTAAATTCCTGGATCCGGACACAAATTTAACATTAAAAATACATTTACGAAAATAATTATTCATCCAAAGGATTTTGCAATGTGGAAGCACTTGACAAAAAGAAAAGAAAAGTAAATTCAACAGAGCATTATTTTCAGTATGCTATAGACGATACAGTCCTTAGCGGTGAAAACAAGATTGATGTTGAATGTATTTTATTATATTTTGTTAAGCGGTTACAAAGAATGATTTTGGTCCATATCAAGTTTTGTTCTAGAAAATGGATCTATTTAACCCTAGAGAACTCACGGGTCATAACTCTCCAAAGAAGAAAAGGGTTCTTGGGTTTTTGAGTACATTGAATAAATTCAATTAAAATCATTATCCGAATTTTGTCAGTGAACAAGCGTATTCTTTGAATTGGCTGCCTCACCATGACAAATGTATTGATTTTGTTTCCAAATCTTGAAAGAAAACACAGACATATCTTGACATGTGTCCCCAAAATCACAGGAATAAACTGAGTGATTGTTGTAAACTCTCACGTTTGATTCCCAAACGGAAGACAATGAATTCATTCCACCTTGCGGGATTTACGCTGTACATATGAAACGATGAATGTGCTCTTTGTTTAGGAGACTTTCTTAGAAAAAAAAAATCCAATCTTGGTATATCAGCCTTGTGTTTTATTCTTATAAATTGTCTATTTCTCATCAGCTATTGAAAAAAAGCCTCAATCTTTAACTGTAAGCCTCTAATCAACTTTGTATATGACATTGTAAATTATGACTTGAAGTGAATGCATGTTCGGTTGTTTTCTTAAGAGGATTTTCAAAGAGGGCGCATTTATTCCCTGTTCTTTTTAGTTGTACTTTTGTCGTTTAACAAAGTTGTTGGGTTCTTTCTCCCGTGTTTCAGATTTTTCCCCCCTGTAATTTTCCAAAATTGCTGTACAGACAGATGAATGACCCTTGCAAAAACCTCGCTTACTATTTCCCCATCTGACAATCTCGAAGAGGTTGCGTCTCAATTTTGTGCTCAGCAATGATTTGTAAATGGCTTAAAAAACTCCATTTCATATCTGCCGTTTTTTGTAAGCACTCATAATAATCTTGTTGTATACACGCTTGAATGGAGAGCAAGCCTCGAGACTGGACTTTGCTCCGAAGGGATAAAGTGGAAAGAGTGAATATTTAGAATGATGCGGATGAGTAAGCATGCGCACAACAACAAACTTGACTTGAATTCTTTCAACGGTTTGCTAAGATATGAAGGTTGGTGGAGGTCATGAGAAAGAACATGTAAATTGCTCTGCGCACATTTTGAGCTCATATGCTAAAATGTATACCTCACTGGAAATAAATAGCATTCAAACACTAATCAGCGTATTGTGTTATTGTTCCTTGAAATCAAACAAAACTCATGAGGGGTTGTTAAAATTGCATTCCCCTTTTGTGATGTGGTCAACATAAAGGTGACTAAAATACAATATATTTAACAGAGTAATGTGTGGTGAGGCTCAGTCATATTTACAAATACATGTGCATACAGAGTATTCATTATTTGATTGGCAGAGCAAGAAATCAATACACTATATCAACTGTACCATAGAATAAAACGTATTGGCTTACCTTATTAGTAAACTATATGCTACGCGCCTTTTTGAATAGGAACATTGATAGATACGTAATCCTCCATTATGAAAAAAAGTCCATGCAACGAAAAATAATTACTGGATGGCTTGCTGTTATCTAATTTTATTGATTGGGGCGGATACGTGCGCCAAATCAGAATCCTTGGTCTCGCTATCGCCCTCTACCATGAGGCAAGGGAAAAGGGTGCCTCACTCTGCATCTGCAGATGCTCCGCACAGTAATACGTTACATACTAATTTTATTAAGTTTGTAATATGTGAAAATTCAGTGATTTTGAAAATTCCCACATTGTGAAGTTAAATGAGAAATAACGAACACTGAATACATATGAACATTTGATTTTATATTGCCACGATGACAGGTAAGGCTGTGCCTGCCTTCCCTGACTGCATATCACAGATTTATTAGGAAATCCTTATCCCAGGAAATTAAATTCTGGTGTTTTTTTATGGTTCAATGTTTTTTTTATTATTAAATTCAGTTAATATCTTACCAATACTCAAAAATGTGAATAAATGAAACGGCATTCATCTTGGATCCCGGCGTGGCCATTTTGACATTGTTTGAAATGAAATCACAGTTGCTCACTTCAATTAAGGACCAATCAGAACTCTTCTTCTGAAGTACTCCCACCCAGCAAAATTCTATTTGGGTTCAGGTAATCATTTTTTCTTATTTATTTAATATAGATTATTAAAGTATCTAGCTTCTTTAAATCATCTGTAATGGAAACAAATTACAGAAAGTATATATACTGTTACCACCTCGTTATAAGGCAGGTTACTTTTCACGGTCTCGCTAAGTCACGGATTTGCACTGTGCATTGTGTTCTGGATTTTAATTTGCGAAACAGTTTCCCTGCTTATTGTTATTTAACGGCTCAATAATTATTTGTAAAAAATAATAGTTTCTACAGTACTTTCATTTATCAAAACCTTTAGCCTGGAAAAAAGGTTTGTTCTTTGGTTTTAGTGTATATTATAGTTTTAAATTGAATAAGAAAATAACGTTTCTGCTTCAGGGATTTCGCCTATCACGGGTTGTTTTTGGAACGTAACCATCGCCATAAACCAGCGATTACTGTACCTCAAAATGTGAAGATAGAAAATTGTTAAATATAAATACAGTGGAACCTCGGTTCTCGACCATAATCCGTTCCAGAACCCTGTTCGAAAACCGATTTGGTCGATCACCGAAAATCGTTTTTCCCGTTAAAAGTAATGTAAAATCGTTTTAATCCGTTCCGACACCCTGAATGTTTACAATGAACGTAAACATGAAGCTAACCCAGGCTAATCATACGTTCGCGTTAGCGTAATCTTTCGTACGGAAGATTACGCTAACATGAACGTGTAAAAATTAAAAAAGGATAATGAATTGGATTTCTTACCTTTGTGGTGGACGGTGGGGAGAGAAAAAACATCAAAAGTTTTTCAACCTCTTCCAAAACTTGCGGCAGTTGCTTGCTTATAGCGCTAACTTCCTTAGCCGCATCACTCGATTTCACAGCTCCCTTATTCTTTACTATCGTACTGATAGTAGATTTAGCCATGCTGTATTCACTAGCAAGATCAGAAATTCGTACACCTCTTTCATATTTAGCTATTATGTCTTTCTTAAAGGCAATAGTTGGACGAACAACTTGTTTTTTTTTTCACCTGTCCTGCGTGCACCGACCTTCTTCAGAGGCATAATTAGGGGCTAAAACACCCGTACGCCGCTCAGCATCGCACCCTAGCGTACCGGCGTTCGAACTCCGATTTTTTGACCGAACAGCGAAGCAAGAATTTCTCTAAATTTTTGGTCGAACACCGATTTGTCCGAACAGAGAGGCGTTCAAAAACCGAGGTTCCACTGTATGATAAATAATCATCTCCAAATGATCTTGTAGGGTTGATAGATACCTTTTGTGCTATTTAGAATTTTTAAATTTCAGTCTGAATCTAAGGTAAAATGTAGAAAATTATTATTTTTTTCATTTATTTCAACCATATTTTTAGAAAAATCCCTTCTGATTGACATGCCCGAAAAAGGCAAACGAATTACTTTTATTTCAATTTGAAAACCGAGTTGATTCATATTCTTCAGATTACCCCCCCCCCCAGTTATTATGTAGCATGAAACCGATTTGTCAAGAAAACGATTTATGCGTGACTCCATGTAGGCGTGTATGTTGGAGCGAGACCCCCTCCCACCTTCCTTGCCACTGATGAGTAATGGTGCTGCTGTCAACGGCTGGCAGGGGATAAATAGCTGCTGGCGACACACAATGAGATAAAGAGACGGTGAGCCACATTTGCTAACATTAAGCCAGGGCACCTAAATCGAAAAGGTCCCGTCCTTGTTTCCTCACATTGGACGCCATGTACATTCATTAGGGCGTATGTGAGGTGAGAAGATACGGAAAAAGGCCTGGCCCTGCTTTGTTGAAACAGGAGCCCAATGACAAAGGCTTAAGAGCATTAGCAACAGTGATGGGTGATATGTCAGCGCGGCATCAATAACACCGGAAAGGACTGCCACCACAATGTTAACCTCGTTTGATTGAGTATTTCCTTCACTTACAAGTCTCAAAACGCATGAATCTATAAAACTGATCCGAGATTATTTCTCATCGGTTCATTTCTCCCTTCGTGCTCTTCAGTATTTTCAACTCCTAGCTGACTCAATTAGTCAGGAGAGGGGAAACAACTGTAGCAGTGTGATTCTATACCAAGGGACTCCAACGTACGAACTCTGAAATCCAGGTATTAGTGCTTGCTAAAGTAGCAGATACCAGTTTGAGCTGGCTTTTAGCGGCCATGTGTGGCCTTGTTTATTTGTAGGGCCCTTAATCACAAGGAGTCTCAAAGGGCTGCACAGACCACAGAACATCGCAAACTACACACTATCATTCACCCCCTGATCTAAAACCTACATGAGGGCAAGTAAAAACTCAAAACCTCAACATGCGGAAAATGAAGAAACCCTAAGAAGGGGCTGCACATTAGAAAATCCCCCTTTCAAGATGAACACAACAATAAACAAACAGTGTCAACATGAAATATAGGTCATTCATAAGCTATACAATAGAAGTGTGTTTTAAGCCTGGATTTAAACAGTTCCACTGAGGTTGCAGATCAAATCTCAGAGGGCAGAGCATTCTACAGCACAGGGGCCCGAATGGAGAACGCTGTCGAACCTGCGAGCCAGCATTTTTAGAGCAAAGGATCCAGATAAGGACACTTGAAAAAAATATATAAATTGCTGTTGAAATATATAAGGAAATATTTGTGTACTAATGGTATCAGTATGCGATATGGGAATGGCTCAAAACTCTGGATTTTAGCATAAATATCTGCTTGACAAAATTTGCATGTAATATCCTTTTTTAGCATTTTTTTCCCAACTTATGAGTAATTATTGTTACTCTTATTAATAAACAGCAGAAATAAAGTGCAGATACTCATTACCTAACAATTCAGAATGCAAGGTTAACGGCCGTAATGACCGAGACATTATCAAAACATTGAAGGTTTTCTGAAAAATGCTTGCACTCTTAGTGCAGGCAGGAATTGATCAATGAATGGCTAATATACTTTTCTGTTCAGACCTGCTTACATCAACTGCTTTTAATTCAACCAAAATAACGTTTACAGTATAAATAAACAGTTTATGTTAAGTCAAAAGAAAAATGCCTCAGATATACCCACAGCTTTTCATTTTCAAATATTACTTGTCATACAAAATGTAAAGAAAGCCCTTACATAATTGCATTAACCTGCACTGTTAACATCTACCAGCAAGCAGACAATGGCATTTTACTTTATCCTTAACATCTTCCCCCAAATGTCAGGTTGTGCTGTTAGCTGCAGACACCATCAATGGGCTAAATAAAAAGCAATGTTAAAATTTTATTTCCATTGTGTATACCGTATTTTCCGCACTATAAGGCGCACCTAAAAGCCTTTATTTTTTTCAAAAGCTGACCATGCGCCTTATAATACAGTGCGCCTTTTTTATTGATCAATATTAAGTCGCAAAGTCTTGCAACTAATGCAGCAGCCGCCGACTACATTTTCCCCACAGTCAAACATGGTGGAGGCAGCATCATGGTTTGGGCCTGCTTTTTCTCAGCAGGGACAGGGAAGATGGTTAAAATTGATGGGAAGATGGATGGAGACAAATACAGGACCATTCTGGAAGAAAACCTGATTGAGTCCGCAAAAGACCTAAGACTCGAACGGAGATTTGTCTTCCAACAAGACAATGATCCAAAACATAAAGCAAAAGCTATAATGGAATAGTTCACTGAAAAAACATATCAAGCTGTTAGAATGGCCAAGTCAAAGACCAGACCTCAATCCAACTGAGAATCTGTGGAAAGAACTAAAAAACTGCTGTTCACAAACCCTTTCCATCCAACCTCACTGAGCTCGAGCTGTTTTGCAAGGAGGAATGGGCAAAAATATCAGTTTCTCCTCGTGCAAAACTGGTAGAGACATACCCCAAGCGATTTGCAGCTGTAATCGCAGCAAAAGGTGGCGCTACAAAGTATTAACTCAATTGGGCTGAATAATTTTGCACACCCACTTTTTCGTTTATTGGTTAAAAAAGTTTAAAATATCCAATCAAGTGTGTTGTACTTCACGATTGTGTTCCACTTTATGTTGATGCTTCACAAAAAATTGCAGTTTTATATTTTTATGTTTGAAGTCTGAAATAGATAGATACTTTATTCATCCCCGTAGGGAAATTCACACTTCCTTTTGTTGTTTGTTAACAGATTAACAGGATGGCCTCGAGGTGCTGTGTTGTAGTTTAGCAGCAGCGGAGTGGATGACGTCACACGCTAGTCCAAAAGTTCGACATCCCTGCAGCAGATGGAACTCTTTGTGCCCAGGGTTACACCACCTTTTGTTCACGTAGATAGAGTCCACCTCCTCTCCGCTTCCCGCAGGCTTTTGTGTCTCTGTCTAACAGCGCTGAAGCCGGGTAGCTCCAGGTAGCTCCACGTTAGCATCCGGGATGCTAGACGTGAGCCACGTTTCAGTAAAACACAGCAAACTGCACTTCCTGTACGCGTTGATGTTTTTCACCAGCACAGCCAGTTCGTCGGTCTTATTTGGTAGGGAGTTCACATTTACCATGATTACGGACGGTACCGAAGACTTATAACCCGCTAGCCGCTTAGCCTTAGCTTCGGCTCTGCATCCACGATAGGGCCCCCTCATCACGCCGGCACGAGAATTCTTCAGGGCAAGGAGTTGATCCCTCGAATAAACGCATTTTTGTGCGTTAAAACCCATAACGATAGGATAGAAAGTAATCCAAAGAGTAGTTGTCAAACGGGACAAAAAACACAGAAGATAGAAGCTACACTTAAAACAATAAATCACAAAAGGTGCGAAATAACACGGAGTTGCTGGAAAGGCTGCCGCTCGTGGCGGCGCCTATGATCTAAATGTGAAAAAAGGTCACAAAGTTCAAGGGGGCTAAATAATTTCGCAAGCCACTGTAGCTATGGCATTTCACATGTAACTCACCTAATCTGACCATACGTAAATAATAATCGATTTGAAAGTATTAGGCTCTTACGAGTCACAATATAATATTGCTGTATGAAAAAGCAACTGATTAACTAGGGTCATTAAAATCTTCCAGCGTTTGGGGAAAGCCCATAATTGGCCCTTGTCCACCTCGCAGCTTTGTGCCTGTAATATTCAACTTGCTTTTTGGTCTCATCATCTCATCTCATTAGCTGCACCGCTTATCCTCAGTAGGGTCGCGGGGGTGCTGGAGCCCATCCCAGCAATCATCGGGCAGTGGGCAGGGGACACCCTGAACTGGTTGCCAGCCAATCCCAGGGCACACGGGGACAGACAACTCACTCGCTCAGTCACACTTAGGGACAATTTGGACCGGGCAATTCACCTGAAATGCATGTCTTTGGAATGTGGGAGGAAACGGGAGTGCCCGGAGGAAACCCACGCAGGCACGGGGAGAACATACAAACTCCGCACAGGAAGTCTGGAGCTGGATTTGAACCCACGCAGGAGGTTCCCATGACATGAACTGTGCCGCACTTGCGCTAACCACTGCGCCGCCCCTTGCTTTTTGGTATCTTTTACAATATACGCAATACAACATTAAATCACATTTTCTGTATTTTTTTTAATCACACCTACGGTTAGTCCAAAGTTTTTAACACAGTTTTTTCTCTCTCAACTATTCATACATACTTTAAATTATACATGATCAGGGTCAATTCTTAGAAATCCGACAGCTAACTTCTATGCTGGTAGGATTTGTTGCTATAAAAGGTTCTCTTAGACCAGACATTTATTCCCTGTATGCAGTGCCCTTCAAGTTTATCTGATCATCACAAAAATATAATGTCAGTTGGTAATTAAATAACTTGCAGTAATATATGAGGTGGGAGGTTTACAAGGCAAAAGAGATTAAAAACAAAATCCTGTTTAATGGGCTACATTCATACTCTTGAGAAAAGTCTCTTGAAGTGTAACTGAGGTTGAATTAAAATGTCTGCAAATTCCTGCACCCAATCAGCCCTACTCGTCTCCGGTTTGTCCAAACTCGTCCCTGAGCAGTTTAAGGACGTTATCTGAGAACTCGTCCCTGGGGCGACCCATCCCGCTCAGCCGCACGGGCTGCAGTTCAGCATGTGGCGGCACGTAAGTCGACGGGCAGTGTACCTCATTCAACGTCAACCAGAAAGTGTCGGGGTCCGTCTGAATCAGGTGGTGGAAAACACTGGAGCACAAACCATTAAATTAGAATTTTGGGG
Organism: Urocampus carinirostris; assembly: GCF_059441175.1. Lineage (NCBI taxonomy): Eukaryota > Metazoa > Chordata > Actinopteri > Syngnathiformes > Syngnathidae > Urocampus > Urocampus carinirostris. The sequence goes on along the minus strand of NC_142351.1, from coordinate 34,613,769 downwards.
AATTACTTGGAAGTGTGTGATTAGTTTACCTCAAGCAAGCCTGCTGCAGTTTGACAGGTTGCCTGCAGCTCAGATAGGGCAGACAAGCATCACTAACAACATCCAAGTCCACTTGCGCTGGAAATACACAAATAAAAAGTTTACGTTTGGGGATGTTCTTAAAAAAATATAACTACTATATTTTGCGGACTATAAGGCGCACCTAAAAACGCGATTAGAAGGTACACTTTATAATCCAGTGTGCATTATACACTGCAGAATACGGTGGAAGGACTGTAAATGCATACAGTAATTCTAGGTATGCAATACCATACTATGTTTTATGGTATATGACTGTATTTTAGCAATTATCGTGCGGTGATTGATCAATGAGAGCGTCTCTAACCTCAAGTGCAAAACCGTGCATGTATAGGTATGAACCTTTGGGCATGGAATGTCAATCACTAAGGCTTCTCTCTCGCCAGGATCTGCACAGCATGCATGCTGTTCGGCGCACTTACTTTTACTCCAATAATTATTTGGATGACTACTTTTTATTTCGACTTCTATTCAAAGTTAACAATGATTTTACTTGAGTAACCCAGTTCGGCGCCGAAGCAGCATATTTTGGTGTTTACTCCGGCATAGTCACTCAAATCAAGTTAATCGGTAGGGTTCGGGCTTTTAGAACCGCAGGCCGGGTCAGGCTGGATTTTTTGGGCCCGATCTTAATTGAATGCAATGGGGATCGAAACGCAATAGTGGCGGTAAGAGTGCAGACACTTTACCACTAGACCACGATTCGTAAAAATGGCATTAGACCTTATCTCTTCATTCCTAAATTTTTACTGATGGTGCCAAAACATTGATTTGCAGAGTGTATTCTGTTAAGTTAAACAGCCTCTCCACTTCTTCACCAATAAATGTTAGAAAATCTTTCAACAATACTATATAAGCCGTTATACGTACGCATATATAATGAAAGAGGTTATTGATGCACAGGTGAAGGAGTGGACAGACTGTTTTACATATCTGAATGGACTATGCAAATCAGTGGTCTGGTGAGTAAAAATAGTATGATCTGATACCATATCATATGTAATCTGTACCACTGGTGCTTTAGTGGTAAAGAATTGGCGCAGTCCACTACTTGGGTTTGATTCCTATAGCATACAATGTTTTGTGGCTTTGGTCAGCGGCACATATTGATGCCTACTATGTACCCGTACACATGGAAGCTCTTGGTGTAGTCTCAATTTCATGCGCCTTATACTGTAGTCCGGTGTGCATTATGTAAGTACAATATATTATTGGGGGGTTTCGCCCTATAATTCAGAAAATATGGTAGATCCCATTGCTTTCCCTCCGAGTCTGTTAGGTGAAGTTGAGAGATTTTTTGAGGCTTTGCATTTTGAAAGGCTTGCCAGGGCTGTGAAGGAGCAAAGCTAACAGCAGGGGTCTTACGCTTATCGTGCTTTCATCTGCTCCCCTTTCCTACTTTCAAGCGAGAGTTGGTGAGCTTGCCCAACCGCCTCCTGCTGCACTTTCAAGTGCACAGAACCTCCTCGTGGACTCTCACCAGCCTGGCTAATGTCCATTTTTATTTCCCTTTCACATTGCCTTGCTTGGACACTTTAATCTCAGTTTCATTCTGGCACACCTTTCACCCCCCCCCCAAATGCGATCCTCACAACCCTGACAGACACTTAGCAATTCCCTCAGGTTCAAAATGGGCTTCCTTTCAAGCCTATGTCGATTTCTCCTCTACGGCGTGTCAGGAATGAAAGAAGCCGTGCACATTTCCCAGCTCAATGGGATTATTCAGCGACCGCTTGGATCCCTTTTTTTCCTTCTACCGCTGCACTTGTGACCACTTTCTTCTCTGCAGCAAGCGGTCAAAAATACGGTCAGGTGCCGTATGTACTTCTGCAGCCAAACAAGAAAGGGTGGAATGGAAGCCGAGAACCGTGGGCGTCATATTTCGTCTCAGTGTCCACAGATCGCTGTGTGACTGAGGCTCTCTAATTGGCTTGCTGCAGGCATCCCAGAGGCGAGCCGCAGCCAAATGGGCGCTCATGCTCATCAGATTGCTCGGCAAACTGTATGTTTTTGTTACAGATCAAGCTCTTCATTGGTGGTGGGTGAGAGAGACAAAAAGAGCAGAAGATGGGATGGGAATCAAATTCTTAATAAAAGTACAGTGGTACCTCTTTATACAACCACTTCTAAACACGAGAATTTCACTGTACAAGTACTTAAAGAATATCTCTATTCGACAGCAAGTTTGTTTTAATTGCATATCATTAATTGCATTTTATAGCAAAATCCTTTTGTGACCTTATCCATGAGTTCGGGAAAGGTAAACGATAAGGTTTCCAAGAAAAAAGAATGATGAAAATCAAAATGAAGCAAGAAAAAATAGAAAAACGGGAGCGCAGGGTTCGTGTGAGGGTTCAAGCCAAGTAGTACAATCAGGAAGCAACGAGTGCTGATCACAAAGCCGCGAAGGAATTTACGCAGCGCTTTGCCGCAATAATTTCCAAGGGAGGTTGAATTACTGTAGCGAAAAACAGCAAAGAAGTGGACAAACCAGAGAAGCTGGTGTCTACAGTGGAGATAAGTGGAAGGAAGCTGCTGCTTTTGCAAAAAAAACTGGAAAAACTCCCAGAAGAAGTGCCAACTGGTTGTGCTCTCTTTAATGAAACTTGCCTTACACCTTTTTCTAATAACTTGAAGGGGAAGCAGAGACAAATCTTCAGGGTTCCTACAGCTTAAGGCAAGTTAAATTTAAGACTTTTTACGATTTTATAATGCCTTTTGAAATCAAATTTAAGACCAAGTAAACAAAAAAAAAACATAATTGAAAAAAAAAACTGAAATGTTTCTTGCACAAAATACATCATACCTTGTACATATTACCAGGCACAGTTTTTAAAGCGTGGCAAAAAACATTCAAGGGACAGCCACTTTTCATTAAATTTACTTTCCCATGATCCAGAGTAAACGTCTCTGTCCGAAGTTGCTATGTTTATTGTAGGTGTACCTAGAAAAATGTGTCTATTCTGAAAGGCCCGACTGAAACCACATCACCTCGAAAGTAAATCGGTGAATTAAGAAAATTAAGGTTAGGTGTAGGCATGCGGATTCTATTTGAAGCCCAGGCCCTATTTTTAGGTGTGACTTATGTGCGTATTAAATACAGCAAAGGCGCACGTAACAGATTATGCATTTTAGTATGGTGCGACTTCTTATTGTATACCACTACAATCGAACAATATGAAGATAACATAATCAACGGACACCTGTAAACAAAAAAGTGGCAAGTTACTTCCATCTATTTGTGATTACCTGTAGTGTTTTTTCTTCAAGGAGCTCAGTATGTAATGTACACAGGCTACAAGTAGCACACAAAAACACATACGGGAATGGGATCAGCAAAATTACCTTATTTTCCAGACTACAAGAAGTTTTTTTAATACCGTAAATTCCGGACTATAAGCACCAACTTTTTTCCCAAATGTTCAGGCCTTGCGGCTTATTCAGTGAAGCGGCCAATTTATGTAATTTTTCTAACGGCCACCAGCGGCGTTGGAGTATAAAAGGTACGATTAAGACCAGTAGAATATGTGCGCCAAGAAAGACTGCTACCTCTAAGTTTATGCATACATTGTCTATATGTCTGTATGTAAGGAATGAATGGTGCGTTCCGATAATGAGGAAGACGCCCTTGATGGCGATAGTTATGAGGAGGAAGTTGAGAACGATCTACCGTGAATTTCACATTTACGGGATGCCTTTTCTTCACAGGTATGTTTGATATATTGTGAGCGTGATCCTACTAGCGTTTGGGATGAAAGTTATATTATTATTATTAAAGCTTTGAAAACTCTCTCGGTGTACCATCTTTCTTTAGTAAATATGTGTAACCATGTATAATATGTATTTGCAACTGTATATTCTTGTAATGTAATTATTTTAGAGATTTATTCTGTTATGTGTTCTACGAGCGAATCAAAAAGAAGGGGCGGAGAAAACGCGGGCTGATGGGAAGTGGGGTAAAGCTGAGTTACCGGTAGATCTGTCTGTTGTCGCAGCAGATAATAGTGGATATATATTTTTCCCACCCTTAACTTTGGAAATATACATATTGTTTCCTTGGATTACTTTCAACGGGACCCGGACTTTACAAGTCTGCATCATACGTTAATTACGGGTATCATTTTCCATTCATGATGCCGATTGTGGTTCTAAGATTGTCTGCTATTTATTTTGCTACAATCGTATTTTTGAACTGACCGATAACGGATAATGGATAATGAATAAAGAAGATAGAACAATAACCCTTAAAAGATCCCCCCTCTTGTTACAATTGTGGAACTTTCACCCTGGTCTGGGTTAAACTTGTGATTGTGTCACAAGTTATAGTGCGTGCCCATGCGTACTGTATAGAAGTGCGGCTTGTGTAAGTCCAAAAGTGGCAAATCACTTAAAAAGTGGTGGGTGCGGTTTAAGATCAGGTGCGCTCTATAGTCCAGATTTTACGGTAGTTTGGCCGGGGGTGCGACTTATACTCCGGCGAGTCGCATCTGTGAACTTATTAACACATTATTATATCTTTGAATTTCAAATTGTTATTACCAGGACTGTTTATAACTTCGCATGTTATTTTCACACTAAACTGCAAAGGGGGCGCTCTAGACCCGTGTTGACAATTTCACTTTGACCGTGACATAAATAAAGTGAAAGGAGAAATGCGTCCACCCCACGGGGAGTTGTTTACCAGCGAAAGTGACACAGAGAATGAAGATTTGATTGAATTTAGTGACTTGAAGTGACGATCATAGTTTGATTAGCATGTTGTTTATGCTAATTATCTGAATAACCCTTAATATGTTACGTCGTTACAGACGCGCGGTGCGTCTAAGATGTGCACAAACGTGTAACGTTAGTATACCGTGTTCTTTATTTGAAATTGCTTTTCAAGATGACATGTATGCATTTGGTTTTGGATTTTATCAAATACATTTCACTCAGAAATGCAACTTTTACTCCGAGTGTGACTAACACATGTGTTTTCTTTCTTGATGATGCATTTTTGGCCTGGTGCGAGAGACTTATAGTCCGGAAAATAACAATTACAATCATTTTTACCCTCGGGTTTGATTTCATTTAGCATTGCTGTAGATTGTGATGAAGCCATTGTCTTTTAAAATGTTTTTTTAAAATACCTGGTTAATTTTTATTACAATTAAAATCCCCATTTTTTTAAAGATAAAAGAGAATCAGCATAATATTTTAGGGAGAATTAACTTCAGAGAACTGCCACTACTACATGGCGCTGTACCGTACCCTGAAGTCTTCTAGGGGGAAATGTTTCCACTGTTGTACAAGTCTGCCATCTGGTGGTATAACTGCATTTGGGAGTATATACATGTACTGTAATCATGAAAAGGAGTTTCATGAGGGGAAGCAAACCCCTACCAAAAACCCGTCTTGGACAGGGATGGGCGCCACCAGGCTGTTTTTGCTCAATCCACACCACAGAAAGTGGTGCCCGACGGCCCTGGCCGTCAAGGGATATGTGAACCGTGTTATGCACTAAAAGGTGTACGGTGGTAGAATCTTGCGTAGTCTCAAGCTTGAGGGTTCAGTTCCCACCAAATTACAAAACTCAATTCCAATGAAGTTGGGAAAGTGTGTTAATTACAAATAAAAATTGATCCAAGTAAATTGCAAATTCTTTTCAACCCATATTTAAATGAATGTACAGCAAAGACAACATATTTATTGTCTTCACTCATAAACTTTATTGTTTTGGGAGAAAATCATCAACTCTGTAATTTGATGACAGCAACACGTGCCAAAATAGTTGGGACAGGTGTCAATAACTACTCAGAAAGTGGATGAATGGAAATCAACCAACTATTTGCAGGTGAACAGATGAATTAGCAACAGGTGAGAGTTGTTACTGGGTATAAAAAAGGGAGACCCGAACAAGCTAAGTCATTCACCTGCAAGGATGGGGCGAGGTTCACCTCTTTGTGAACAACTGCGTGAGCAAATTGTTGAACAGTTTAAAAACAACATTCCTCAAAGTACAATTGCAAGGAATTTAGGGATATCATCATCTACAGTCCATAATATTGTGAAAAGGTTCAGGGAATCTGGAGAAATCACTGTGCGTAAACGGCATGGCCGTAAACCATTATTGAATGCCCGTGACCTCCGAGCCCTCAAGCGGTACTGCATTAAGAACCGACATCAATGTGTAAAGGACATCACCACATGGGCTCAGGAACACTTTGGAAAACCACTGTCAGTCAATACAGTTCGACGCTATATCCGTAAGTGTGGGTTAAAACTTTATGTTGCAAAGCGTAAGCCATTCATCAACAACATCCAGAAACGCCGCAGGGTTCTCTGGGCCCGAGCCCATCTAAAATGGACTGATACAAAGTGGAAAAGTGTTCTGTGGTCTGATGAGTCAGTTTTCCAAATTGTGTTTGGAAATTGTGGACGTCGTGTCCTCCGGTCCAAAGAAGAACAGAACCACCCAGACTGTTATGCACGCAAAGTGCAAAAGCCAGCATCTGTGATGGTATGGGGGTGCATGAGTGGCCAAGGAATGGGTAACCTGCACATCTGTGAAGGCACCATTAATGCAGAAAAGTACATTCAGGTTTTGGAACAAAGTATGTTGCCATCCAAACAGAATCTTTACCATGGGCGCCCTTGCTTCTTCCAGCAGGATAATGCCAAGCCACACACTGCTCGTCTCACGACAGCGTGGCTTCGTAGTAAGAGGGTGCGGGTGCTTGACTGGCCTGCCTGCAGTCCTGACCTGTCTCCCATTGAAAATGTGTGGCGCATTATAAAGCGCAGAATAAGACAAAGGAGACCCCGGACTGTTGAACAGCTGAAGCTGTACATAAAGCAAGAATGGGAAAGGATTCCACTATCAACGATTCAACAACTAGTCTCCTCACTTCCTAAACGTTTATTGAGTGTTATTAAAAGGAAAGGTGATGTAACACAATGGTGAAGAAGCCCCTTTCCCAACTACTTTGGCACTTGTTGCAATTATAAAATTCTAAGTTTATCATTATTTGCTTATGGAAATAAAGTTTATGAGTTTGAACATGGATAATCTTGTCTTTGTGGTGTATTCATTTAAATATGGGTTAGAAAAGGTTTGCAAGTCATTCTATTCTAATTTTACTGACATTTTAAACTTTTTCCCAACTTCAATGGAATTGACTTTTGTATTAAAAAATTTTTTTTGTTTTTGTTTTGCTTTTTTCCCGGTAGGTAACTATTTTTCAAAGAGGCATGCCCAGCGTTTTTCTCATAAATTCCCTGCTCATATACAGTAATTAAAAATACCAAATAACGAGTGTGTAATATGATTATTGTAGTTTTACGAAAATGTCTGCACTTTAAGGTTATTTGCTTATATGTATGTAGCTGCGTTCATGTACCTAAGTCCAAGCTCTGGCACAGCGAGCCCAGTCCCTCAAGAACCGCCAACTGAAGTTTGTAGGCCAGTGTGTGAGTGTAGACGGGTCCTGCTTTGGCACTAACCGGGGCCTGCTGAGTCAGGGAAGAGCACAGCTTTGGCAAAACCTCCTTTGAGACCCTCCGCCTCAGGAAGTCGCCACAAGTATGACCTAAAGTACACAAAACCTGCAACAAAGACCCATAGATTGTGAGAAAAATGAGGATAAAAAAACAAGTAACAATGTCAAATTCAGCACATTATATTGCGTTTAACTCAATATCCAATTGGAAGAGTTTCATGCAGAGTGCTTTTGCAGAGAGGAATCTACAGGATTTTGTTTTTCTGTACGTACTCTAAAGGCTCTGAGGATAGCGAGCGGGTCATCTGCTGTGAGTCTCTGCAGGAGGGCGGGCCAAACACGATGGGCCATAGGTAATAATTCATTTTCTCTTTCATTCAGCACACTGATGCACAGCTCCACTACATCCAGTACCTGCGGGGAAACACTCGGTATTGTTGTACACTGGAGATCAAAATTAGAGAACAACTTATTAAAAAAATAAAAATAATTTTGAAATTCACTGCTTAGGTTTTCGTGTCCATACCTTGCCACTACAACACTTTTTCAGAACATGGATAAGGTATTTCAACAAAAAAACCTCTTTTGCCAAAAATGAACTGATTAAAATTAGAGAACACGTTCATGTGCCTCCCACTTAACAGTGTTAATCTAGCACATCGTGCTAATTTTTTTGATTATCTCCATCCATTATCTGCACCGCTAATTCTCCGTAGGGCCGCAGAGGTGCTGGAGCCCATCCCAGTCATCTTCGCAGGCACGGGGAGAACATGCAAACTTCACACGGAGAGGCTCTGGTAGCTGGACTTGAACCCTCAACCTCTCCACCTAGCCTCCCGCGCCGCCTCCTTGATTTTCTGTCAACCCTTATTTAACTGGCATTCTAACTGCCAGTTTCACCGACTTTGCAAGATGGTGAACTGTTCTAAAGTGACTGGAAGCCTCCAGCAGCAGTTTCTCCAGATGAAAACAAAAGGGATAATTTCACCAACCATAGCAAGACAAGTTGATTGTCCCAAATCTGTGATTTCAAGAATATTTAATCTTTACAAAACTAGTACAAACTCCTTCAAGTGCCCACAAAGGCTGGTCGTCCACGGAAGACTTTTACAAAAGAGGACAGGTCACGCGGAGGATGTCAATGGCTAATCGTTTAATGACTGCTGCTGAAATTGCTCAAAAGTTCAGTGCTGAACAGGGTAAGGATCAATGTTCCCTCTAAACTGCGCGCATGCGCAATTGTGCACCGCCCAGACCTCCGCGCACAAGGAAATATATCCAGCACATTAGGGCTCGAAATTGCGAATTTAGTAGCAAATTAAGCCAAAATGCATGCAGGTAAAGACAACACAGGTTCTCTTGGCGGTTTGTTTTAAACACGATATTTTGAAGTCAATGTCGAAGTTGAGTAAAGTTAGTGAAGTTTTTGGGGACCGTCACTTTTAGCTCGGCTCACTAAAAAGAGCTAGCTGTTCGGCTTCCGAAGGGCTTTTAAGATTGTTTGGTTGGTTTAATCCATACGTTAGCAATATTATGTAACATTATTAAAGAAAAAAACTTTAAAAAATGAGGATAAAATAAAGCAAAAAAAATTCAGATTAAAAAGATGTAAGAAGCTAAGAAAAAAAGAAACAAATGAGAAGAAAAAATTGAAAAGGAGAAAAGAAAAAAAGCAGGGAAAAAAAACTAAAGAGGGAAAAAACAGAAAAGTACAAAGCTCTGTAAAACGAAAAAAAAAAGGGATATTTAAAAAAAAGAAAATAGAGAACAAAAGAAGAACTAAGCAAGAAAAAAGAAAAAGGGAAAACACATTAAAAAGCAACGAAAAAGAAGCAAAAGTCCAGAAAAATTGAGAGAAAAGGCAGGGTTATTTGGGGTCTTTTCAATTGGTGTTATGTTGCATTTAAATATTTTCCATTTATATGAATTCAATCTTGTTGCCAACATTGTACTTTCACATAAAAAGTGTAAAAAAATACAGTTCTGTATTGTGCAACTGACTAAATAAATCCACAAAAATGTTAGTAGTATGTAATAAAAGTTATTTTTTTAAAAAAGGACATTTCTTGAAAAAACAACTGGCGTTGGTGGGCCGTAAAACGTTTCCAATTGTCAAATCATTAAAATGTGAAAGATAATTTAGCATTGCCCGAAACTCAGCAAAGTATAACTTGATTCAGGTTTTGGACATATTTGATAATTATTTGGTTGTCCAATTGTGATTGATGTTTCTCACCGTTATTTTAAGTGTGGACGATTCGAGTGAACATCGGTAAGGATCTGTCTCGTCATACAGTATCCCACTGTGAATTTCCCCTCGGGGATGAATAAAGTATACATCTATCCATCTATCTGTTTAAGTGCATTTGAACTGATTGCCCACACTGCAGTGACCAAACCTCTCCTTAGTGAAAAATAAATAACAAAAATCTGGACTCAGCTTTCCTGAGGAGCATGACGTGTGGATAAACTGGTCCTGAGTTCACTTCAGTGATGGAAGCAAATTGATTTTTTTTGGGTCTGATGGGAATGCTCGGAGACACATTGGAGAAAGACTAAACCCAAAGCATGTCAAAAGGCAGTGAAAGGTGTAGGGGGAAGTGTCGTGGTTTGGGGCCTCTTGTAATTGGCCGAGTGAATGCAAATGTGTATCAGAACCTTCTCCAACCGCACATGGTTCCTTACTTGCGTTTATTACCCAATCAGCCTGCAGTCTTCGTACAGGACAATGCTCCATGTCGCTCAATAAAAAAGATAAAGAATATCCTTGAGGGTAAAAACATTGAAATAAATACAGTACAAGCTATTTTTTCAATTCACACACTGATAGTGACAGTATCGGGCGGTGTAGATCTATAAAAACAATCCAATACTGTACAGCATTTAAACAAATGAAACAAAATGTTTCCCTGGAAAACGCACTGCATTGAGTTATTCATTAATCAAATATACTGTATACAGCTATGGGTAATCATTGTATCCCAAAGAATTGTGATCAAGTGAATCTGCACTAAGTTGCAAGGGACCACTGTATTTTGTTTGGCTAAATGTCTTGTGTAGCCCCATGTGCTCCGATCGAACTGACAAGTGTAATGGGGCAACATAGTGATCTAAATCTAGCCTAGAAATTCTAATTAATTAAAGAATACCCAAACAAATAATCATCAGAGTTCAGCTATAATCTATACTGTTATCATATCCTAAGACAGACACACTACCTTGAGTCGGAGAAGGAGATTTGAGCCAGAGAGCAGATGAATGCAGCGCTCCATAACATCTTTCGTAATACGGAGGTGGGTGGGAAGTTCTGCTTTAACATCGAAACCACCCGCGTTATCGTCTTCTTCAAATTCTGTTGTGGGGGAAGGAATCTCTGCAAAAACGGTAAGATGTCAATTCAAACTTGTGCCATACTCGCCTCCCAGGAAGTTGGACATCAGATATTTGGTACATGTCATACCCAAGTCTTCAGGCTCATCTTCCTCTATTCCGATGCCTTGCGCCAGTTCTTTTTGTTTGTGGTATTCCAGCAAAAACTGGTTGATATTGAAAAAATCCTGGTCGGTGGGAGTTAACCTGGGCTTTGCAGGCTCTTTCCTTCTATGAGAAGCCAAGGGAAACAACCTGGCTGGAAAAAAAAACAATGTACAGTTTGTTTATGTACAGTATGAAATAACCCAGAATGAGACAATTGTACATATTCACAGTGGCAGTTCTACACTACATTGTTCACATGGGTGCTGTAGGTGAGAGTTCATTGTGGTAATAGCTCTTGGGAAGAAGCTGTTCCTTACTCAGTTTCTCTTTTACACAATGTTTATTCCAGACTTAAATTTAGTTAAAAGTATCTAAAAATCTTAAAATACTTTCATACAGAGCTCCTCCTAATTTATTCATGACCAGCCCAAATACACTATAAAACCTTGGCATCACACTGAATGGGCTAATTTAAGTGACATTTGGGGTATTAGCCCGTGAGATATGTTCTATTCTGTAGAACAATGAGAGTGGAAATGAATTTTAAGAGCTCACCAAGTGCCTTCATGAGTGCAAGCAACACGGAGCAGAAGTGAGAAGCAGTGTGGTCATAGCTGAGATCGAGCGCCGTGAGCACGTCCTGGATGATGTCTCGCACCAAAGGCAGCAAAGTGCAGTCAGAGTGAGTCAACATCACTGTCAGCACCTGCGGAGCCTGGACGTGAAGCGTGTCCAATTGGTTATGTGCACTGCGTTTGAATTTTTGGCCAAAGTTCCGGTGGTCAGTTCCAAGCTTAAACTTACCTGTGGATGCTGGCTGAGCCTCTGCAAGTTAAGCGATATATCATTAAGGAGATAGTCCGCATTCTCATTAATCATCTCTTTTAGGGAGGAGTATCCACAGGCCCTGCTGACGTCCCACATAGAGTCTAGTGCAGCTTCACGAATCATAAGTGTTTCCTCGCCTGCTTTCTCGAGCACAGGGTACAGTGATGTCATCAGCAAAGGACGAAAATTGTGTCTTAGAGCCTGAGCGAAGCACGCCACGCCCTCCAGCTGAATGCACAGCTGCCAAATGTTGCTATTGAGCTGGTGGACTGTTGAAGGGTGTGAGGAGGCACAGGGGGGGGAGTTGAAGCAGAGGGAACCAGCGGGATTGTTGGATATGGAAAGGAGGGAGGGTGGTCGCAGGAGCTACAGGTAAAAACAAAACCAAAATAATGACACTTAAGATAGATAGATGTCATTTTTTTGTTTGTAGGCTGCCATTAGGTGAAGCTCATGTTTTGTAAAATGAAGTCAAGGCAATTCATGTTTATTTCTATAGCCCTTAATCACAAAAAATCTCAAAGGGCTATACAGTCTATACACCACACTACCTTAGAATGAATCACAGTAATTTAACATATTATTTTACATCAAATGACCGTAAACAACAACAAGAACTGCAAAGCAATTTTTAAGGTTAGCGAAATTGTATCAACCCTACAACCTTCTCATAACCGAAATGTTTACTTAATACACCTAAAAAACTGGTAATGCCGGGGCAATTGTGATCAAAACTTTGACACAAACTGAACAAAATGAAGAAATTCTTGACTTATGGGTATTTAAAAAAATGCACTTTTGTGTGATAGTTTATGTATTTCTTTAGTAATTGTTGAGCTTTTTTTTACCACGAGGAGGCACCTAACACACACTGTCCCTTTAACAGTTTTATTTTATTTGACTAAAACTAACTCTCAAATTATAAAATAGCAAACATTTTTTAAATGGGCAAAACTGAATGCTGACAGAACATTTACTTAGATATTCATTGCACCCTTCCCCGATTTGGTAATCGGACTCCTTGCACAGTGTATACAATTTTGATTGTGATTATCTTTTAATTATATCTTTGCATTTTGACATTGTTTTAAAATAAATCAAAGCTACAATGTTGAATAAATCTTATCATTAAAAAGAAAATTATTATTTTCTTTGTACTCTACCCACCTAACAATGCTTTCCGCTGGTTTGAGATTCTTACGGTAGCTAAAAATAGATTTCTCAAAGGGTATGTATCCAACAAAAGGTAGAGAACCACTGGATTACAACAAGATTGGCAGTTCATTTTAAGTGACTGGCAAAATCTTTTGCTTGATACATCAATTTATGAACGAGGCACCCTCAAATATCAAGCAATTGTATATACTATTTGTAGATGAGTATTTGCAAACATGTTTTGGATACAAAGAGATCCCTCGATTTTCGTGATTAATGGGGACTAGAACCACCCGTGAAAAGTGAAAATCTGCGGAATAGTGGCGCACCTTCATGAAAGAAGCCTTTCTGACTTAGAAAGTAAGAGAGAGAGAAAAAATCGTAATGGGTTATTTTAAAGGTAGACAGTAAGTATTTTAAGTTAGTCCATGTTTATCAATTTCTCGGCGCACCTTCATTAAAGCCTACCTACCTACTGAGAGAGAGAGAGACAGACAACAAATGGAAAACAGTTAGATTTGAAAAGTAAACAGTATTATAAATTAGTCGATGTTTTGTTTTTGTTTTCTTGGCGCACCTTCATTAAAGCCTTACATACTCAATCCCATAAGTGCATGCATTTTGTTCAATCTGTGCCCTCACCTGTTGGTCTTGTCGATCTCTATCAGTCTCCTCATTGATTGTAATTAAGTGCCAGTTGTTCACGCTAATGTATTCCTCCATGATCAGCACCAATGCCGCCTTAAGGTCCTCCTGCGAGTGAGGAAGTCCTCCACCTTCCCCATTCAAGCGCTTTTCTTCGGTGGCGGCGTTCGTGCCAGCAGCACCTCTGATGACTTCGTTGAGAACAATGGCGGCCTGCTTCCTGTACGCTGAAGACTGGCGGTACAGATCCAAGAACAGGTCCGTCAGTAGGAAAATATTGCCATAGTAACCTGCAAGTAGAACAGGTAGTAAAAGAATGTCTTTTTGGATTTGGGTGGCAACCAACCAAAATGAAAAACAGATTAAAATCTGTATACCTAAAGTCTGACAAATCTCTGTGAGCACAGAGAAGATCTTCTCATCTGTGAAAAACAAAAAATGCTTCCTCCGTATGTGAATTGAGTCCTGGGCAGCCAGGCGTGTTTCTATAGCAACATTGGGACCACGTTCTTCTACAATGCGGACGTCTGTGACATCCAACTCCAGAACCTGTGAAAAGTGTTATTCAATTAAAGGCTGGGCAAGCCTTTGATTATTTCTGCATTTTAAAAAAATGAGGAATTTGAAAATGTGCTTAATTGGGAAATTATGAGTTGGATTTGGATTCCACAAAGCCGGTGCTGAAAGTCAGGTGCGTCATGTGAGGTGTCCTTAAAAAGTTAAATATTTTCTCTATTAGGTCTGTGCTAACAATGCCTAAACTGAGGTCGAGGAGCCTTTTTATTTTTCCCCAAACGAGCCCATCTGCTTTTATCTTACTCTTAGCAACGCTTTTCCGGGTTTTACATGCATGGCATGCATTCATCAACATATGCTCCGTGTGTTGTATTGTGTTTGGGTCGAGTTGGATGAAAAGGGATTAAAAATCATATTCGTATGGACTAAAAAAATTCTTGGCCAGATCGCCCAGCACAATGCTTGATGCACATAATCTGGAGACATTTTAAAAAATTAACCTGCATCAGCGCTTTGGAAATCCTTTCAAGATGAACGGCTGAGTTAAGCACCACTGACACCTGTGGTCCAAGGAGTTTTAAATAACCCAGAAAGACGTTTAGGACAAATAGCTTCTTCTGGTCATCAGATGTCCGCATTAGTCTTGGCAGCGAAGTGGCCAAAGAGTGCAGATTCTCTGACAGGACGTCAGTGAATGTTGGAGAGCCGTTTTGATATTTTACATCTTTAAAGCTCACCAACTTCTGATTTTTCTTGGAGGCCTTACTGAGTGCAATATCGCACCTAAAACGGAGAAAAAGTGACAGGAATGAGTGAAAAAAATGGTAAAACCTCTCATTCAAAAAAATAAACACAAACCTGACTCTGACTCTGAGCTCTTCATCATTTATCGCTCCTACAAGCGCTTCCAGAAGCAGCCCAACACAATCGCCCAAAGACTGGCTGCATTTGTCCAGCAAGTGCTCAGCCATCTCCACTACTTCCAGACGGACTCTCCAGTGCTGATGGGCCACTGTGCTTGAGATGATCTTCTTCAAGAGCACAAGCAGCTTTACCGATGTGCTCTTCACCCATTCTGGTGTTCGATGCACCATCAGCTGCCCAATTCTTCCAAAGTCGGCAGAGGGAGCCTTCAACGGCTCACTAGACTGCAGCTGAGCATCTTCCATGACAAGACCAACAGTCGTGTACCAAACCTCGAATGGAGAGAAAGTATAAATTCATAAAACAGGTGATATTTTTTCTTGTTTTGTGTATGGAAATAAAAAAACAAATTTATCAGAAATTTGAAAGTCTGCTTTATGTACCACAGAATACGGTAGATAAGGTTGGAAAAGCTTAAAGCGTGCGTTACTACATGAGGTTTTATGGTATAGTTGAGGTGATTGATCAATGGATTATGATCACTGGCCCAAATCGCAATGCTGTAATACATCGTATGCAACGGGTATCAAACGTGGATCATGGAGGTGAGGGTGGTGACATTTTACCATTGAACCACCAGTGGTGCAGATGACATACAAAAAGGCATTAGACCCTATCACATTATCACCCTTTTTTTCACATTGCCAGAAACACAAATTTGCATCGTGCATTCTGATAGGTTAAACTGTCTCTCCACTTCACCAATGATTCAATAGAATTAAAAAAGACATAAACAAAGTATTTCAACAGAATACGATACAAGCTCTTTTAGATACATATACATATTAAACCGCAATGTTATCGGTGCACAGGTGAAGTGGATGGACTTTTTAATCAGAATGCACCATACATACAAGTGTTTCTGGCACAGTGAGTAAAAATAGTGTGATAATGAGATAAGTTCTAATGCTGTTATATATGTCATCTGTACAACTGGTGGCTTAGTAGAAAAGTGTTTGTGCCCTCATCGCTCTGAACCAGGTTTGATTCCCATTGGCGTAAGTGTATAAAGAACTCAACAGTTGTACACGAGTATACATGGTACATGGTATACAATTCTATGCGCCTTATGAAAAAGATAAGACAACAGACTATTGTTTGGAAATTTGCATGTAATTTTGTGCGCCTTATAGTGCGGTAAATATGGTACTTCAATTTATTGCTTCTAATTCAAAGTTGGACAAGATATTGTAAAAATAATTTAGTGTACCTTGATTGCCCTAACTGTGACCGCATGGCCGTGTCTCACATCTCCTGTGATGATCCTGGCGATTGCCATTGTAATACCAGGTAAGAATGAAGCCAGGACACTGCCTACAGCTTCACACTCTTCTTCTGAGAGTACAACATGATCCTTATTACAGTAACATTGGAGGGTCAATACCTGGAGGAACTTCAGGGCAGCTGTTTGAACATCTCTGGATTTCTCTTTCTCAGCTAGAACCAATACGAGTGAAATGGCAGCACCCAGCTCGGGTAACATTGGGGCTTCAAAAAATCGGAATATAATATCTCCATATGCTGCATGAATCAAGGCATCCAGGCATCCCAACACTGTTAATTTCAGCTCCTCGGATGAATCTCGAGGTTTCCCAGGATCAGTTGGGGAACAAAGTAAAAGTTGGAGCTCGGAGAAGAGTTCATGGAGGGTCTGCCAGCTTTGGACACAGGTGTTCTCAAGCACGTAGCTCATTGCCTCAACCACAGCTTGCACCAGTTTGTCCTTTTTGGGCCCAGGGACTTTGAGCACGAATCGGAACGGGAAGAGGACATACTCTTGGAGTTGCTGCAGGGTGGCATCGTTGACTTCTTTCAACTGAGAACTTAATGTCGCAATGTTTTCCAAAGTTGGCACCTGGGTCAGCAGGACACAAGCAGGGCGCAGGTAGGCAAAAGCAATCTTTGGATCGCTTATGAGTGCCATAGTTGGAGGCATCACAACTGTGGCCTGAGCTCTGAGGAGAAGGAACAGCAAAGTATTGATTGGGGGAAAAAAGGCAGAACTTAAATAAACATGACTTGACTTAAAGCAGTAGTTTTTTAACTAGTGTGCCGAATTTTGTCTTTCAATAAATAAATAAATAAACGTGCCATTGTTCAGTATCTTTGCTTTTTTTCAGTGATCATTCTAGTATGTGAATTTCCCTTCGGGGATGAATAAAGTATCTATCTATCTATCTATCTATCTATCTATCTAGTAAATGTAACATTCATCTATATTTGTAATATATATAGGTATTTTTCTGGAAGAATTAGGTAAATTATAGCCAAAATTAAAAACTGGTTAAAAATACAGTAAAATCCAAAATCACAGCACAATTTGAACCAATATGGTTGGCGCATGTGCGGCACAGTTCTGAGGTCATGAGATCAAACCTTCCTGAGTGGAGTTTGCATGTTCTCCTTGTGCTTGTGTGCATTTCCTCTGGGCACTCTGGTTTACTCCCACATTCCAAAAACATGCATGTCAGGTTAATTGGCCGGTCGAAATTGTCCCTAGGTGTGAATGAGCGAGTGATTTGTCTGTCTCTGTGTGCCTTGCGACTGAGACACGTGAGCCACGATGACAACAAATGATAGAAAAACGTTTACTGTCAATTTTTATGCAACGTGGTTTGAACATTTTCGACGAACAGTGTGCCTAAAGACTTTTTAATGAAATAATTGCAACTTAGCTCGAAAACTTTGAGAAAATACGGGCCTCAATAGCCAACGATGATGCACACTATCTGCGTTCTGTGTAATATTTAGTAAAAGGTGGAAAATGGTAAATTGATGAGCAAAACTGTTCGAATTCTACTATTGTTTTTGTTCTTTTCTGTGCAAATCCCTGCTGAAATAAGAAAAACGAACATTTGTTGATAAATATAATCTGCAACTATGCACAATAAAATAAATGTCCATTCTGTTATTGTTATCATAAAAGTAAAAACATACCCTCAATTAGTTCGAAACAAATTCCATGGTTGAGGGGCAAATGCAATCCAAAGTTTTTACACACACACATGAAAAAAAATAATTCAAACACATTGGTGATCTATGAAGTCTGTATAAGATGACATCGATATTGTGCGCTAATGACGTATTTCGTACTCGACAAATATCTACTGCCTTTAGGATGGTTACAAAATTCCACTTCTGGTTAGAGCACAAAGTAAAATATCTTAAAAGTACAGCATTTAAACGATATAGACCTATAGCTTCTGATAAGCAATTTAAATAACTTAATTTGAGTGATTTTAATTATATGAGTGATTTTCGGCGATGTAATACAAATTCATAGCTATATGTCTGCTGTCATGATTTTCTTTTGAAAGTTTTTTAAAACGAAATCGCAGTCGTAATATTTATCTTGACACCGCCGGTCAACCTCACTATATTGGTCTTTTGCACAATCTTTTAGATTTGTTGAGCATCCTTTCGTTTGTTTTCCCTCAAGTTGGCCAGATAACAAAGGTAATGTCCGGTAACTTGGTGATCAATTGTAAATGTCGTCCTAGGGGCCGCTGTTATATACAATACATTTGCACCTTTGTAATCTACTAGTGTTTGTATATAAATCTTGCCTGATTTCAAAGTAGGCTTGTTCCTTTAAACAACCAAACACATGTAAACAGCAATCGATTCATTCGTATTTCTAGTTCTAATCTCTTTTATCTCTTTTATTAAGGTGGAGACGACTACCCCAAAATACCGTCCGATCTAGAGGTTGTTTTTTTTGTCATCTTAGTGAATGAATGGTCTTGACAGTAGGTTGCAGCGAATTGTAGGTTTCAATAAGTAAATTTCTCTAAAAGTATTTGATTAATTAATGCATGATTTTTAAAGCTGGGTGGGTTGATTGGATGCACTGACATGTTTAATCAAATTGTTTTTACGATGCAGTGTTTTGAACGCAGGCGGCACGGCGGATGAGTGGTTAGCGTCTGCGACACAGTTCTGAGGTCATGGGATCAAATCTAGCGACCAGCCTTTCTGTACGGAGTTTGCATGTTCTCCCCGTGCCTGCGTGGGTTTCCTCTGGGCATTCCGGTTTCCTCCCACATTCCAAAAACATGCATGCCAGGCTAATTGGCCGGTCCAAATTGTCCCTTGGTGTGAATGAGCGAGTGAGTTGACTGTCTCAGTGTGTCCTGCAACTGGCTGGAAACCAGTTCAGGGTGTCCCCAGCCCACTGCCTGAAGACGGCTGGGATGGGCTCCAGCACCCCCGCAACCCTACTGA
The DNA here is from genome assembly GCF_059441175.1 of Urocampus carinirostris. Lineage (NCBI taxonomy): Eukaryota > Metazoa > Chordata > Actinopteri > Syngnathiformes > Syngnathidae > Urocampus > Urocampus carinirostris. The sequence goes on along the minus strand of NC_142351.1, from coordinate 34,594,444 downwards.
GGATAAGCCGTGCAGATAATGGATAGGTGGATGCATGTTGTATTTTTGTTATGATTAAGGTATTATTGCAATTTAAAGGTATACGGAAAATCAATATATTTATACCATTTGAAATGGCTACATACGTGTAAAAGTGTCCTCTGAAGTTAGAATGAAAATTATTTTGGTCTCAGCATGCTGAAATCAGGTGATGAATATTGGTCCCTGTTAGCAGTTTGCACATTGTTTGCTTGCTTGTGAGCGTCCGGTCTGGGTAGTCCAATTTCCTATTCAAATACTGACTGGGTCAATAATGTCAAGGAAGCCAAACACTTCCTGTCACACTAAATACAGATCCAAGAGTCTCTGGCTCACCTAAATCCAAACCATACTGAGGACAAACAAGTGGTTTTGAAAATGCAGGGCAGGATAAAACGAACTGATGTTGGGGTTCTCCCTAAAAAGTAGTTAAGGCTATTTCGATGTTTTAGCTAAACCTGCAGCATCTAGTTAACACTCTAAATCTTGTTTTTCCCTTTGCACAATTAGCCCAGCTGCTGGATGCCTGTCATTCTTCATCCGCCCATTCTGGACCAAAACTATGGATGAGGAAACTTTGGAGGGCGCTATTTCTACGTATGAAGCCCAGCTCCAGCAAGTGAATGCCACTTTGGCTGCCAGCCTGGACCCCTCCCAGCAGTGTGACTTGCTCAAACTGAAAGAGGACCTGTGTCAGCTGATAGAACTCACCAAGGCCAGCCTGCTGTCCTTCAAAAAGAGCCTACTTTTGGCTTCCCTGGAGGAGGACACGAGTGGAGCGCCGGCCAACACGCAAAAGTCCGGGATCGACACAAAAGGGCAATTGGATTCAGAGTTTGCTGCGTTCTACTCTGAGCTTGGGGAGTTTTCTGGCTCTGGTTCCAAGGAACAAGGCCAAGGGACAGACAGCTGTGTTGTAGATAATGGTGAGGAAGAGGACAATGAGGAGGAAGTAGACTCTTTGAGTGGTACAAAAGTAAGAGCGCCTTACAGGACATCATGGGGGACTTTGGAGTACCACAATGCCATGGTGGTTGGTGCAGAAGAGCCGGACGGAGAAGAGCCACAAGTTCGAGTTTTGTACATTTATCCCACACAAAAGTCCATGAAACCATGTCCGTTCTATCTTGAGGACAAATGTCGCTTCCAGGATGACTGCAGGTAACTTTTTTTTGTTTTTGTTTGTTTGTTTATTTCACCAACACCATTTATTACTATGTATGTGTAAACAGCGTGATTGTCAAGTTTGGTTCAAAAGCAATAAGACTGTGAATTTAAGATTGTTACTATCCCTATTTTTGACCATTATGCGGTATAAATAAGTGGTCAGCAACCATGAGGCCGAAAACAGGTACAAAAAATTTAAAAGGTTGTTTTATTTTTATTTTTTAGCTTGTTTGTCCATGTTTTTTTTCTTACAAAAAAAAAAAACCATTACATTTGGATGCGCACACAACGTTTTCTGGAAGTACTTTGCAGACAACATTTGCTCTTGCATTGGATGCAATGGGAAATGAACCTGGATCGCGTTGGTGGGAGTGCTAAATCCTAACCACTACCTCACTAGGATTGCAGATGACATGGTGAAAAGAATTTTATCTATTACACTATTATTATCCTTGGGGCCACATTGTGCAACATTGTAATAGAGAATTATGGAAAAAAGTTCAGAAAAAAAACCTGTACAATGTGGTACCATGAGTAAAAAAGTGTTGACAAAAGTGACTTATAATCAAATTCCCATTCCTCTGAAATCTAGAGCTGTAGTTGTCTAGTGATTGCACTGGATATTTAGGTTTATTATGCTATTATTGGCCGGGGCCAAGAGAATATTGTCATACATCAAACCGGTTTCTGCTACAGAAAAGGTTGCGGTCGTATAATCGTTAGAACAGTATTGAAATTTGCTTCCAACCTATGTTGAATCAAGAAATCACCTAATTGAATCTGTTAGAAAAAGGGCAGTAGGCTACAAAATCTCAAGAACACAATAGACACATCACGATCCAAAGAATTCCTGGAGAAATTATTTTTAAAAAATATGACTAAAATCTACCAGTCCGGAAGAGGTCACAAAGTCATTTCCAAGGCTTTAGGGCCTCAGCGAAACACTGTCAGAGCCATTGTCCATAAATGGAGAAAACTGAACCAGGCAAACCGTTCTTGGAGTGGTCGACCAACTAAGTTGCTCTGAGAGTGCGAAGACGACTCATCCAAAAGGCTGCAAAAGTGCCACAAATATCATCCAAGGAACTGCCGGCCTTGCTGGCCTCAGTTAAGGTCAGTGTTCATGACTCCACTATAAGAAAGACACTGGCCAAAAATGGCATCCATGGGAGAGTTCCCAGGTGAAAGCCGCTGCTGTCACAAAATAACACAAAGAGTCGTCTTACATTTTTAAAAAACATTTTGATTATCTGCTTGACTTTTGGAGAAACATTCTATGGACTGATGAGTCAAAAATTGAAATTTTAGGAAGGTGTGCAGCCTGGTACATCTGGTGTAAAAACAGCACAGCATTTGACATTAAGAACACGATGTCAAAAGTAAAGCATTAAGGTGGCAGTGTGATGATCTGGGGCTGCTTTGTTGCCTCAGGACCAGGACAACTTGCTCTGGTTGACGGAATACACAATTCTGGTATTTAGCGAGAAGATCCTGAAGAGGAACGTCCAGCTTATAGTTCGTGTCCTCAAACTCAAGCGCTCTTGGATTATACAGCAGCACAATGATCCAAAACACAATTGCAAGTCCACTTTAAAATTTGAAATTGGTTTGATGATCTGAAACCTTGTTGAGTGATAAATATACATACACAGAAATCAGTAAGAAGGCAAATAATGGGTTATGTTGTATTTCGAATTAGTGTCCACTAGGTGGAAGCAAAGCCGTCTTGTCAACTTACATACACTGTGTTAACTAAACTTTCAACAGTTGGAGACTATGATACTTATTTTTTTAATGAATATATATATATATATATATATACTTTTTTTTTGCTTTTATTTGAAATACAATGCATACTCTACACCTAGCTTCCGCTTTTTCCCTCACTGACTTGTGTTCGGTACCATTTTAGCTTCGTTTAACTAGCCATACATGAAGAATTACAACCAATGCTCCACAATTCATCCTCACTGAAGGGGCATGAATGACATGACTGAATTGGGTCGAGTCTTTGTCACTTCAGTTGTTTGTGTGTTCATGTAACACAAAGGTTTTCCCATGGCGAGGTGGTGCATGTATCGGAGCTCAGAGACTTCCTGGATTGTGACCTCAGTAACCTTGTGGAAGGCTCAAGCTGCTTGACTCGGCACGAAGATGGCATCTGGTACCCAGCCAAAGTCACAGGTTTCAAACTTTGTCGAAGTTTCAACAACCAAATAGTGAACTGCCAAATTCAAATCAAAACGTAATTATATATTCGGATAGCATTTGACAAAAGAGAATTTTAGAGAAACTTGGAGCTATGTTTTGACTGTACCTCCCAATCATCAAAAGCCCAACTAATTGAATCACTTATCACGCCCTTCCTGTTTAGATATCGACAATGGCTTTTACACGGTTAAGTTTGACTCCCTGCTGCTAAAAGATGCAGTTGTTGAAGCCGACTGCATCATTCCACCCCTGAGAGAAGAAGACGCCCTCTCATCTGACTCGGACTACGGTGATGCAGAAGATGATGCTGCTTATGCTAGAGGTATTTTGCATGATGCGGTTATACTTGACTAATCTTTTTGTTATGGTCGTTTAATTGAAACGGAGAACTGTTTAGCATATTTAATCTCTTTAGTATTCACTGTGAAGAAAACTAATTACCTGGGTGTCATTTGTGTGAATTAAGGTAACCAAAAATAATATTACCATTAGGAGATTTATTTTTATTTTTATTATTGCTCATTTAATCAGACTAATACATATACAAATACTCAATTGATGACAATTACTGCTCTCCTATTTTGCAAACAACGCTTTTGATTTATATTTCTGTGATGATGGGTTTGCTTTTGTATAACAATTCAAACTTCTTGTTTTTCGTTTATCTTCCCTTGAAGTTTTGGAGTCGACCGGAGATTCATATGCCGACAATACTTCTGTTTTTGGAGGTTGGGAAACTCACACAAGAGGCATCGGTTCCAAACTCATGCTCAAAATGGGTTATGAATATGGAAAAGGTCAGCAAACAATCTTCATAATCATAAATGCATTGAGATGTTTTGTGTACCAGCGTCAGAGTAATGATAAATTATAATAGGAAGGACAATTTTGTGTTTTTTGATGTTTCCTCTTGTATTTACTGTACCTCACTGTGCATTCATTTAACCAATATTTATGAGCGTCAGACAGAAGCCAAACTAATGAACAGTGAAAACGGACAATATTTTTGGGGAAAAAACACAATTTCGCTAGCATAACATGAGTGAACTATGTACAAGCATTCAGCAGGTGATCCTATGCCCAAACCTATATTTCTCTCATTGCAAAAAAGTGACGTTAAAATCAATTAGCGGTTAAGTACACTTGGCAAGACTGGCCTAGTTCTCTATATGAGCAATTGAGATAGTAAATGTCCATGGTGGCCATGTCAGTTTGGATTCTTTTTCTGAGCCGTAAGCCTTTAGTATCGCCATATATGTACTTATTGGTTCACATTTTTTCAATTGAAATTGGACAAGAAAATAAATGCACATTTCATCCTGCTGGATAGAATTTTTGGACTTCTCTCGTGAAAAAATGTTGGAATTAAAACCTATTGTAGCTCAGTCAATACACAGGAACAGAATGCTTTTCACCTTGAAATTTTCACTTTTAAGACCCCCTTTATTCCAATTTTTGGGAGTTTAGGCCGTAATGAGAGGAATATATTTTGCCTTGCAGTTGTACCTCCACCATGTAGGAAACAAGTTTTTAAATTTGCACCAGGCTGCAATATGGATCTATTGGTAAAGGTCGTGTATGTAACTTAAAAATATTCTACTTGCTGATGCCATCTTCTGTCTGAAATCATCATTGCAGCTCCTTTTGTTGCGCATGCAAGTATCTGAAATTCTTAGATGTGCTCGAATAAACTTTCTTTTTTATCGGTTTGATGGTTTGGCTTGGCATTTGGACTGTATTTGAAACGGTCCTCTTCTTACTTTCACCATTTGATCCCAGAAATAAAGAAAAGCATAACCATGTGTCTGATTTTACTCTGTTTACCCCACAAACCCCTCGCCTCCCTTCGTTCAGTGTAATGCGCCTTGTGGCCGGAACACCAATCATGAAAGTAAAATAAAAGCTGATAGGCACGCTGAAAATACTATATACAAAGGCTCTTTGAACTCAGTTGGGCTTTGTTGACACATACTTAATAGATAACATATTAGATTTTTAAATTTTTTAGGACATCTCAAACTACGCAACCCAACCAGCGCTTTGAGTCATAAATGTGTTATAAAAGATATTTTTACAAAATCGTTCCGTGATGTGAGATCATATCAATGCTACAGTTATCAAAATCCACTTGCCAAAGGTCAAACTTGAAAGGTCTCAGCCTATTTTCTTCTTTTTCTCCTGGCTTGAATTGTAAGGTAACATCACCAAGAAAAAATAAAGGATGCTGGCCTTCTGATCCCAGCCAGAAATGTGAATGACAAACCGTTCTTTGTCTAGAATGTTTCCACCTTGATGTTTCTCGACAGGTGAGCCATCAATTTGTGTCTCGAAACAGAACATGACGGGGTCAGAACTGGCTCTTGGTTATTGTTCCCAGTGCCATTGAAATGCATTGCCACATCACTGGCTATTCAACATATCAATCACAAAAAAAGCCACGCCTAAAACAGCCTGTTTTACCATGTACTTCATGATTTCTGTACGGAACATTGCAAGGGACATGAATACTGATTGGAACAGGAACGTGAACTCCCATAACAAGTCTGACTCCCGTGTTATCTCAGGTCTAGGAAAGACGCTGGAGGGCCGAGTAGAGCCCGTCTTGGCGGTGCTCCTACCTAAAGGCAAATCACTGGACCAATGTTCAGAATTAACCCTGCGACGCGCTCACAGCAAGCCGGACGACGGGGCGAAAACAGGCCGACCAAAGCGCCGGCGGAAGCCTAGGGCGACCAATGGAGAGCGTCAAACCGTATTCGACTTTCTCAACCGCAAGCTCGGTGCCAAGGAGCCAGGCGGCATCAAGCAGGGGGTGGAAACGGCTGCTGGATCTTCCACGCTTTCAGGAGTGGAGGCCTACAAGGGTGGCAAGAGCATCAAGAGGAGTTTGAATGTGAAATTGTTCCAGGCGGCTGAGAATGTGGCGCAGACTGAGAGGGAGATCCAGAACCTGACCCAGACACTTAGCAGGCAAACCGGGAGGTAAGTGTCATTATCAAATACCGTATTTTCAAAACTGTAAGGTGCTTTATAGTCTGGTGCGCCTTACCAGCTATTCAAATAGGAAATGCGTTACTATAGTGTGCAATTATTGATCAGTTGATTTTGTGGTCATAAATGCATAATGGTGGCAACAGGGATTGAACCGGATAGCAATGTAATAGCATCAAGTCCGCTAGGTAGTTCCTCACTATTACTTAACATTAGATGCAACAGGAATCAAACCCGGATCGCGGCGAGGAGAGGGCTGTATCTTATCCACTAGACCACTAGGGATGCATACGACACTTTAAAAAGCGTGTGTTTCTTTCTCATTATCACACTATTTTTAGTCACAGTACCAGATATGTTAGATAAACAAGAAAACAGGAAATGATAAAAAAAAGGTATAAAATTTAGTTTCACTTTTTCTCAGCTCATACTATGTATTGTAAGTGACAATCGTTTTGAATGAATGGTGCCATGCACTGAATTATATCTTTCAGGACATCTAAATTACTTCCCACAATGCATTTCTCTTAATTTAGTTCTGAACCATCAAATTACTTCCCACAATGGCTTTGTCTTTATTTAGTTCAGAATCTTGTGTGCTTTGAAAAGTCAGCAATAGAATTCTGTACTTCAGTAGTCCCCAATCTTTTTTGTACCGTGTCGGCCTGGCCCAATAATAGCATCAACAATTTTGTACAGTGACTAAAAATAGTGTGATGAGATGAAAACGAAGGCTTTTGATTTGTCAGCTGTATCCCTGATGGTCTAGTGGATAGGATCGGACGTGCTCCCCCCACCGATCTGGGTTTGATTCTTGTAGCATCTAATATTATGATATTGTAATCAGTGATAAAACGTGCCATAAAAAGGATTTGCCTTCTTCATGATTTCTTTCTCGCAAAAGTTTCAGATCCTCAAACCAATTTTAATGTCACACACAGACAGCCCAAGGAAATACAAAATGCTGTTTTCAAATGTTGATTCCATTGTTTTAGTCACACAAAAATAAAACCTTTCTGGCCATATGTGAAAAAAGTAATTCTCCCCTTTGTTAAATCACAAAGTAACCGAGACTAACCACAGTTACGAGTTAAATTCCAAAGGCCACACCCAAACTGTGTTGAATCAAGAAATCCCCTAATTGAATTTGTTAGACAGGCCACAAATTGTCATGAACACAATTGACACATCACGATCCAAAGAAATTCCAGAACAAATTATAAAAAAAAATCTGATTGAATTTTACCAGTCCGGAAGAGGTCACAAAGTCATTTCCAAGGCTTTAAGGCCTCGGCGAACCACTGTCAGAGCCATTATCCACAAATGGAGAAAACTGTAAACATGGCAAACCGTTCTATTAGTGGTCGACCAACTAATTTGCGACGACAGCTCATCCAAAAGGCTGCAAAAGAACCTCGAAAAACATCCAAGAAACTGCCGGCCTTGCTGGCCTAAGTTAAGGTCAGTGTTCATGACTCCACTATAAGAAAGACACTGGCCAAAAATGGTATCCATGGGAGAGTTCCCAGGTGAAAGCCGCTGCTGTCACAAAATAACATAAAGAGTCGTCTTACATTTTTCAAAAAGCATTGTGATTATCCTCCAGACTTTTGGAGAATCATTCTATCGACTTATGAGTCAAAAATTGAAATTTTTGGAAGGTGTGCAGCCTGTTACTTCTGGTGTTAAAACAGCACAGCATTTGACATAAAGAACTTGATGCCAACAGTAAAGGTTGGTGGTGGGAGTGTGATATTTTGGGGCTTTTTTTCTGCCTCGGGACCAGGACAACTTGCTCTGGTTGATAGAATAAACAATTCTGGTATTTAGCAGATGATCCTGAAGGAGAACGTCCACCTTTTAGTTTGTGCTCTCAAACTCAAGCACTATTGGATCATGATGCAACAGCACAATAATCCCAAAAACATTAGAAAGTCTACTTTAGAATCTAAAACAGGTTTGATGATCTTAAACCTTGTTGACTGATAAATATACAAACACAGAATTCAGTAAGAAGGCAAATACTTTTTTACGGCACTGTATACCAACTGACCGATCAATGTACAACAATGGTACAGTACTATGGTACTCTAGTTTTAATTAAATGCGCCTTCACGTCCAGGGCTTATTATATATAAAAACATATAACAAAAGACTATTTTCATTCGTGGTCCGCCTCATAACCCAGTGTGCCTTATAGTGCGGAAAATACAGGACATTTGAGCAATGTCGAAACTTGGATCGGATGTTTCTCTCCATTTTGTCCAAAACTATTTGTGCTAATTATTTGTCCAAAACTATTTCTGCTTTTAATTAATTAAAGGTACAATGTGTAATATTTGACCACTAGATGTCACTTTATTGTGTAGTGCTACAAAGCAGCCCTTGAGACTTTTTGTGATTAATCGCTACAATAAATATGACTTGACGTCACAAGACTACAAACTATGGTGATACACCAATTTTCTACTAATTTACTTGCCCAGCCTTGTGCAACTTTTTTAGCACTCAAGCACAAGGTTGTGGGGTCTTTGAGTAACCGTAGCAGCTAAATGACACTAATTTATGCTTCCTTTAGATTAGGCTCATATTATGTAAAATAGATACAAATTTTCCGACTTATGAGTACAAAGTAAATGCAGGTTTATGTGGGAGTTCATGTATTTTTGCTTTTTATTCAAATTCATATAAAGTTAAGATTTTTTTTTTTTACCTCAAGGAGGCACTAAATAATACACAATGTCCCTAATGTGACCTGCTATTGCTATTTGAATTCGAAGATGTCCAGTTATTTGTAAAGAGAAATGCCAATAATGAACATTTGCATCCATTTCAATTAACAGGAACACAATGTAGTCGTAATACAAAGATGCACATTTCATCGATTGACTTTAAATGGCTCGTCGTGTAAAATATGCAAAATGAATTAAAAAATAATTAAACGGGATCTCCCTTTGCCAGTGTCAAGTTGAAAGGTTAAATGTAAATTGGAAACAAGTAAACTCGAAACAAGCAGAAAGAAAAAAAACAGGCAAAATGACTTAAAGATCAGTTTTATTTTGAATTTAAAGGAACATTTTCCACGCTCAGTGAGTGTTCAACAGAACCCTCTTGAATTTATTGGATGTCCAATGGAGAACATGTCTGATAATGAGTCAATTCTTACTGCTGAAAGGAGACTGCAATTGATTAACGTTTTTCAAGCGCAATTTTTTTGCTTAATTTCTTGTCACTCACTATGAGTTCCATAGATCTCCATGAGATATGGCCCTTTTTAGGAGGAAGTGAAAACTTTAAACTGTAGGTGCCTTTTTATGAGATGATAAAAATAAAGCCAGATTTGTCCTACAGAAACCATATCATCTTTCTAATTACCAAACATTTTTGAAGTTTTTCCTTGCCCTCATGTAGGATTTAGATCAGGGGATGGTGTAATAATAGTCTGCAGATTGCAATAACCTGTGGTTTGTGCAGCCCTTTGAGACTCCTTGTGATTAAGGGATATACAAATACACATGACTTGACTTGAAGAGCCACATGCAGCTCCAGAGCCACCTGTCGCTGATCCCCGAATTAGGCCATAATAATAATGTATTTAGCGCTTTATTCGACACTCAGAGATGCTTCGCAATGGGTGCATTATTTATTATTTTTTTCACACCTTAGGGGAGACTGACGGAAGCTTGACTGATAGATTGTACCTACAGCCCCTTGGACCACCATCAGACATTCAGATTCAGATATGCTTTATTGTCATTGTTGTACACGTGTATACAGAACGAAATGTCGATACATCTGACTCGCAGTTTTCTTGAATGTACAGACAAAAATAAAATGTTGTATTGAGTTGGAGTATTGAAGTACTAATAATATACTAAAAAATTATAGCTATGTATAGTATTATACAGTAGACATTGGCACCTTTCAGACAGCAGCGAGTTGCATTGGTGATCGAAGTTGTGGCAATTAGTCTTGTTAATATCGCTAACAAAGTGTTTTAGCAATCAATAAACGGTTAAACAAACAGATGCAATCCATTTGACCTCAGTTGGCTCAAGGCAGGATTATCCGATGACTGATTGCTTGTTATGCTTATCTCAAAATCTCTTTGTTATGTGATGAGTCATTTGAATTCAGGGTTGTGATAGACGGCAGAAATGCGATGCACAGATTCAAGGTGAGACTCGGGCGGATGCGGCCAACTCATCGGGGAGAGTGCCGCCTAAAAAAGCTACACGTCTGTCCCCACCTCTTAATCTGTTTGTTGTCTGTGTCCTTAAAAACCCAAACAAAAAGGGACGCGTCCAGAGTGAAGCAGTTGGAACAGAAGCTGTCAGAGGCTCGGCGGCTGTTGGCCCAGCAGAAGGCTCAGGAGATGGCCATCCAGAGACAACAACACAAGGCTGACACACACAAGAAGATGACCGAGTTCTGAGATGGATTTAATGCTTTTTTAGAACACTCACATCCAGCAAAATTTGTTTGTGTCAACTTTTTTGCCTAAACTCCTTGATTGATTTTGGTCTGTACGGAGAATACTGAACTCTTCTTTTTAACGACATTGTCTTTCCTGCCACTAAAAAATAATTGTGAAAACCTTCCCTTGCACATGAGTTTTTATTTATTGCAAAGCAGATCACTCCTTGATGTTGGGAATTTTTCATAAATTGAATTGTTATTTCAGAGTTTTCAGGATTAAAGCCGGCGTTCTCAAATTTACAATTACAAGTGCAAACCGAGCTTTAATAAAAAATAATCCTGGCAAGCTTGAGGGGCCCTGGTCTTGGAGTTATCTGCCGGAGCCCTTAAGTCACAAAACCTAAACGTAAAGCATTGTAATAATAGAGTTTGGCTTTGCACATACTGTATTCTTTACACACTTACTATTTGTGGTTGAAAGTAATTATTTTAGTAGCAAATAGTGCTCTAATTCATTTAAAATAAAACTTAATCTTGTACAGGTCATTATGTATTTTTAAAATAATTGTATGCATGTTTAATGTGGCTTGCTCAAGAATGAATTGTATATATATCGCAGACTGATAAAATCCAAACTTGCGTGTTAAAATAGATCCATATTGAAATCACATCACTAGGAGGATGACTTTCCTTCCTCTGTATATTCGTTGAACCTCCGGGTTATGAGACGAGGAAAACAATAGGGGAGTTTAGCTGTTCTAAATATAGTGTGAAGCTGACCTCAACTTATATATCACGAAGGCAGGCTATGACAAAAACTAACATTAGTGTAAAAAGCAGACATGGGGACTTGAGACTTAGTGACTTGGACTCGAGTCGACTCGAGTCGCTGTTTTTATGACTTGTGACTTGACTTGGACTTGGCAATCTAAGACTCGGGACTTGACTTGTGACTTGACTTGCCCAAGAAAAAAATACTTGGGACTTACTTGGGACTTGAAGGTGAAGACTTGAGACTTACTTGAGACTTGCACATGTGTGACTTGGTTTTTACTAAAAAGCTTACATTAAGAAGTAAATGATTCCTACTCTAAATTACTGTACATGACTAATCACAAGGTGCATCAATTACAACTAAGTATGTGAAGAGGATATAAATGACTGAAAAATTAATATTGTATATATATATCATATCGTGGTGGTATTGGTATCAATGAAAAAGTACAGTGTCGGAATCGTAAGAAAATATATACACTGAATGAGTTCCATTTTTGTTGCGTGTAGGTCAGATTGTCTTGTGTCCTGCCGATTTGCTCTTGGAGGTTTGGCTTGTCAACCCGTATTCGTGCAAATTCCCGTGTGTCTGTTCTAATTGTGATTTACCATTGTGGGTTTTCTTCTTTCGTTTGAAAAACACCAACTACACGTGTATTAAGCTGCCAGGAAGTAATTAGCAGAGCTAGTTATATCAAACTTAGGACGTCCAACTTACCTATTTCAAAGATGTGCTCCCATGGTAGTAAAGGTCAATATCATGGGCAAGAAGTGCCAGCCAATTATTTTCTTTATATAGGGCCACATGGACAAATGGGTTTAAATTGTCCTCCCTTTACAATTTGAGCACATTCCTAACAGGACAAGAAATAAAACACAAACTAAAACATGTTTGTTTTCCTTTTGGGAGAAAACAAGGTTTGCTAGATTGTATTTCACTTATGAAGGTTCACAAAGAATGTGTCCTTGGGAGAGCACTACTGAGGATGTGGAGACTTTGACAGACCACGGAAGGTGGGCACATTACACTGGGTGTTGATATAATGATATCCCATGGGGGGAAGTTAGGGAAGGTGTTTCTGTGCACCAGGCTTTTAAGTCATTCATGAGCCTCATATATGAGGCTTTGGCCTGCGACCCAGATTGCCTCATCTGTCTGTGTGTGCGTGTGCGACCTGCACAATTTCTGCAGACGTTTGCCTCGCATATGGATTGAGACCGGCCCATTAGGAAAGTCTTGGACGCCAATCAACACTTATCAGTGCCTGGATTATGTGATTAAGGAGACGTGATTGCCCAATTGATTTGGAGGCTACCTTGACAGATGTTTTACCCCGGAATTTGCCAGAAGCGCTTCACCCAAAAGTGCATGAACCAAAGGGTCAGCCCATGAATATTGTTGGCGGATCTACTCTCACTACTTGTGGAAGTTGACCTTCTGTAGTGAAAGGTATTCCCAAATGTTTTTTCCCAATCAGGCACAGATTGTGTAGTGTACCACTCCACAATTATCCATGTATGTTGCATTTGTCTTGTTTGCTGTGAGCTGTGACATCATTGAGGAAAAATGGAGAGTCTCACTGACTAAACATGTGACGCAGCTCCGAAACAGACAGTTAATGGATTAAACTGTGATTGCGTGCCCCTCATTTGTGCTTCAAAAATTGGAACATTGCTTACCCATCTCCCGTGGGCCTTGTGACTGTTTTGTCCGAGTTGTGTGCTGAGACCTTAAAAAGCTATCTGGCGTAAGTTTACCTGCTGCGATTACAGTGTGTGATTGGCTTCACCTCCTTTTACTTAGGTGATGGTGGCTTTTCCTTTGTGTTTTTAGTTCAGTGTTTCGCGGTTGGTATAATTTTGCCCGGCTAGCTCCCCGACAGGGCCAAGGGATTTCCTGTTAATTTTGCTCCTGGTTAGCGCTCGTTGGCTGCCCACCGTGTGTTGTTTAGTCCGCTAGCCTGGCGTTAGCGGCTTTGCATTTGTCGCTATTGCCGTTGACATTTTTGATGTTGGTTCCCTGTTAGCCTGGCTGATCACTTTGTTTTTGGTCAGCCGGCTTTGTGCTTTTCTGCCAAGGCTGCGCCCGTCTTCCCTTGGATCGATCCTGGTTATCCCCTTTGGGTGCTTGCCCTTTGTTGTACCATTAGTGCGTCCGCCTGCGACACGCCTAGACATTCTCCTCGACCAAAACTTTGCTTTAAACACTTGTAACTTCTTCAACTACGGTAATTAACACGTTCAACAAAATGGCAACTGGCTTTCTAAGGTGCTGGTGTTCCTCCACGACGTAGCTCAGGACTACAAAGACAAGCTATGCTGTATTCAAAATGCGTTATTTCTGAAAAATAAAATTGGAATATATATATATATATATATATATATATAATGCAAAAGACATCTACTATTTTCATCACATTTCGAGAACTTTTTTTAAGAATTTGGGAATACCGTTAGGCAGAAATGTATTCAATGAAATGTATTCAGTATTTACAAAAGATAACATTCTCTTGGTAAAGGCCAGCCTGATCTAGATATTTTGATGCTGATGCTAATGTTTAGCAGGTATACACAAAGAGAAAATTATTCCAGACTAAACGTTTTTAGTTAAACAAATATTACCATCTAGTTTGCATAATATGGATGCGCTTTAGACTGTATTCATTCCAACACAGAAAACCTATTGAACTGTGAGCGTCCTCATTACTTCATGGCAAATACATTTAATTACAGGTAATTCAATTAACTGACCAAAACTAAGTAATTTGTTTTATTTTCCAGCACTTATGGAATATTGAAATATATTGTGCACCTGGGAAAATGCTGGATTAGGTGGTTTGAAATATGTGTTTACAATGATTGTGATTAGTAACCAGCTTTAAAAAGCACAAGCTATTTGACCAAATTAGCATGCACACAAATGACAGTTTTGATGTTCGAATCAATAAATCAAGTCTGAAGAATGGTAGGCTACCATCCCTGAGGAACCAATCACGAGTGCAGTAACTTCTGCCTTAAACGTGGCAACAAGCGTTTAGATTGATAAAGCAGATTGTTTGGGAAACATGGTAACATTGGGCATTTACATTTAGAATGAATCTCCCCTTTTCCTATCAATTACAGTGCTATAAATGTGAGTCAGTTGGTACACTTTAAATCGTGATTAAAGAGACTTGGAATCAGTTAGGTCAGTCCACATGAATGTGTTTTACATTATTGTGAAAATGGTACAAAATCCTTCTCTAATTTGTCTGAAAACATTTCTGCAGTGATCCTTAAATATAGACAAATGACATTTAAATCCCTGTAAAATTATAAGTAGACGTCAGTCTTTCAGCAAGAAAAAGGAAAAAGATGTGACGGTGGGGTTGTAATTTTGGTTTTAGAGTTTGGGTCAGGAACCTTTTTGACCCAGGGAGTCGTATTGGCGAATTATTTTTAATTTTTCACCGTTTTTTTTGCTGTGTAACGTTGGATGATTTGATAAAATGTATGAAATATTAATAATGCCAGAGCCTGTGTCCCATAGCAGAAAATATTGTATACCACTTTGAACCTGTCTTCCTACAGCAGTAACTAGTTAAGATCGTTAAGGGTCATTTTGACTTGATTTTTATTTTTTTTGTAAATATTGGTTTTAAAAAAATGCAAACAAAGGGTTCAGGGATTTATTTCCATTCACAGATCTTCTATTGGGTTGAGATCTGGAGAATGGCTAGGCCACTCCAGGACCTTGAAATGCTTCTTATGAAATCACTTCTTTGTTGCCCTGGCTGTGTGTTTGGGATGATTGTCATGCTTAAAGAGTCGTTTCACTTCCATTGCCCTTGCTGATGGAAGGAGATTATTACTCAAAATATCTTAATACATGGCTATTTTTATTCTTTTCCTTTACAGAGATCAGTCATCCTGTTCCTCTTGCAGAAAAAAAGTCCCTAACAGTCCAAACACAAGAGCATGTGTTTCTACCAAAAAGTTCCAGTTTTGTTTCATCTGACCATAACACATTCTCCCAGTCCTCTTCTAGATCATCCAAAAGTTGTCTAGCTATCTGCTGACGGGCCTGGACGTGTTCTGGACACGTTTGGCAGTGCAGGATTTGAGTCCCTGGCAGTTAATTGTGTTACTGATAGTAGCCTTTGTCCCAGATCTTTGTATATCATTCACTTGATCCCCCATGTGGTTCTCGGATTTTCGCTCACCGTTCTTTTTATCATTTTGACGCCACAGGCTGAGATCTTGAACAAAGCCTGAGATTGAGGCAGATTATCAAGGGTCTCGTATGTCTTCCAATTTCTAATAATTGTTCCCACAGTTGATTTCATTACACCAAGCATTTTACCCATTGCAGAATCAATCTTTCAAGCAAGGTGCAGGTTTACAAGTTTATCTCTGGTGTCCTTCGACAGCTCTTTGGCCTTGGACATTGTGGAGATAGGGTATGGAAAGGCTGTCTTTTATACAGGCCATTAATCCAGGTAACATGTGAAGCCTCGTAAGACTTCTTTACAAGAAGTTAGACCTCTTTGACAGCCAGAAATGTTGCTTATTTGGAGTTGACCAAATCATTTTTTTTTCCACTCTAAAAAATAGTGTGGTTTTTTTTGCCACATTCTGTCTCTTTTGGTTGAGGTTTACCCATTTTGACAATTAAAGACTTCTGTATTCCTTTCAAGTAGGAGAACTTGCACAATTGGTGATTGACTAAATACTTACCCTAATGTGGTTATGATGTTTGCACCTATTTAGTCATACTTATTTAACTTAATGATTTATTAATTTGGTGTTAATTATTTGGCTACTCTATAATCAAAGCCAAGTTGTATTTTGTATCCAGAAAATGGGCTCCTTATATTAGTTTCTGTTGGACCAGTTTTAGAAAGACTCCTTGCTTTGGGCAATTTCCACTTCAGTTCTCTGGAGTGGAAATTTTCCATTACCTCTCTACTTCAGGTTTCATTTCCTCTCCACTTCACGTTTCATTTTTGTTTCACCCACCCTCCCAATATAAAAGTAATAGTCAGCAATTTTGCTTGCAAACTTCTGAATCCGGCAAGCCATTGTCCTGTAGCTCTCATTTGTGCCCAGAATATTCTGTAATATTAAACCTTTGAGGAAACTACTCCTCTCAGCTCCAGCGCTTGTTTTACCCACACACGGAGAAAGAAAAGGGCTTCCTTCTTCACATCCATTCAGGTCATTTGGTATTCTCATTGGCCACAGATGCTGTTAAATAAATGTCAGCGTTTCATTAGGCATACAATAAATTATATGTCAAAATCATTATTATGTACCTAAATCAATGGTGGCGTTTTCATACTTTGCTTAATTGCCATCGTCTCCTGTCTGTATTGTCTCAAAAATAATCGATAGCTTCAGTGCTGAGCCAGTTGAAATACAATACAATACAGCAGAATAGCCGGCTGAGGACAGAGGGAAGGTCACCGCGGCGGTCGCTGGAGTGTAAACGCCACATGCCGTTAAACGGAATCTGTTTCACGAGGTTTGGTGAGGCTGAAGGAGAAGCATGCTGATGTGACTGGTGGGAATCCAAAAGAGAGCATACTCTGGCTCCGTTTAAGGGTGTGAAAAAGGAAAGAGGACACTTCAGATGTCAAGATTCTTTTCCTTGTATAATCATTCAATCGTGGTTCGGATTTGACTGCACGTTTTCCTTTTTCTCGTTTTGGCCAGCTGCTAGCAATTGCACTTTTGCACACCTGTGTCCCGTCACTCCTGATTACCTCCCAAATATAATGTTTATCACCCGCAGGTGTCTCGTGTTTTGTGTCTCATCACCAATTGAAGATTACCTGCCACCATGGCAGCGTCCACTCCTTATTTTCCTTCAACTCCTTTTAGGTAGGCGATTGTGGCCCTTCATTTATGTTTTTCGTTGAATGTCTCGCGCTTGGTATGTTTTTTTCCGGCTAGCTCTCTGTTAGCATCGGGGCTGCCGAGGATTTTGCTGTTTTTTTTTTACATTCGTACAGTGCCATCCGTGTGTTGTCTTGCCGTCTAGCCTGGTGTTATCACCCGCCCGTGTCTCATCACCAATTGAAGATTACATGCTGCCATGACAATGTCCTTTCCCCGTTTTCCTTCAACTCATTTTAGGTAGGCGATTGTGGCTTTTCATTTCTTTTTTTAGCCAAATGAGTCCAGGCAAAGTTCTAATTACTCAGGGAAAACAGGATTCTATATTGATGAAAATAATTTGGGAATTTACTCGCAGGTCTATTTAGCTTAATTGACTAACGTTATTGGACGCTCATCTGGAAGTATAAAATAGGGAGTGGTGTGTGCTGCCACCTCGTAAGACCTTGTGACGTGAATCCCCCCAAGAAGGTGGGGGTGGGGAGGCAGAGCCTTCTTCCATGCGCCCGTTAGTGCTGGGCAGGTTTGGTATTGCACACAGATTTTTGTGTGGTTTAAAGAAAGTTGAAATTTGGTTGCCAATGGGCTCGTATTTTTCGGCACAACACAGACCAGCACACAAGTGTGCCTATTTCAAAATACAGCGTGAGCAAAGCTAAGTTTGCTTCTGGTTTATTTAAGTATTGATTACTCAGTAAAACATATGGATAAAAACTTGCCAGAGATCGTTTTTCAGCTTACAGTAATCCCTCGGTTGTCGCGGTTAATGGGGACCGAAACCACCCGCGAAAAGTGAAAATCCGCGAAGTAGCCCTTCAAAAATGCTTTAATTTTTTTTTTTTTTTTGAGTAGTGTTATTTTGCCATGGTTGATATGATTTTGTATAATGGGGACCAAAACCATCCGCGAAAAGTGAAAATCCACCAAGTAGCCGCGCCCCTTCCCCAAAAATCTCATCTCCCATCTCATCTCAACTCTGTTCAGCCACCGGTTGCACGATGACTTTCAAATTGCTAGATACGCTACAGGATTAACATCCATGAGCACTCCCGCTAACAATACATTGCATGTGATGTCATGAGTCTTCTTCCATGCAAGCGAGATTTGATGCCAATCAAACAAGAGACGCTTAAAAGTCACGGGAGAAGAATAGAAGAAGTCGCATTTAGTTGGAAATGTGAATAATCTCACAAAAACATCGGATTTAACCCAAAAATGCTGTAAGTCTTGACTCAGTGAAGGCTCAAACCTGTGACCTCACAGTCTTTGTGGCTGGCGCCCTACCATAAGGCTACTGAACTGGTCTACGGCCGCTGTTCCGCATAAGAGACAGGTCGCATTGCACGATTCAAAAAAAATCTCAGACTTTAATGTGCGCCTTATGGTCGTGAAAATACGGTATGTCTAAAATTAACCCACACTTTCTGCTAATGAGGTATGAATTGAAATATGGGTGTTGCTTCAGCCTGCTTAATACACTACATTATTGATATTGTTTTTCAACTGGATTTACTTCTTGGACTTTTCATAGAAGTTGGCAGTACAGTTTATCCACCAATGCAATGACCTGTCACAAGTGACGCAAGTGAACCATATCACATTAGTCAGTGACTTGGACTGACCCGAGTCTATAAAATGAAATAGCTTCGTCGCCCAATTGGACGGAAAACTATGTTCTAAAACTGGATTATTTCCATAGGGGACACAAAGAGGTGGAGAAATATTTGTAGGACTTACTTTCATATTGTAATGAGTTCAGATTGGCGTTCATTACGTGAAGGGACAGTATGTACTATTTGCGCTTCATCCAACCATCCATCCATTATCTGCACTGCTTATCCTCAGTAGGGTCGTGGGGTGCTGGAGCCCAATCCTCAGCTGTCTGCGGGCAGGGGGCAACCTGAACTGGTTGCCTGCCAGTCGCAGGGCATATTAGCGCTTCTTAGTGGTAAAAAAAAACATTTTGAAAAAACAGCCAAACCTAATATTTATTTGAATAATAAGCTAAAAGACCTAAACCATCATTTGAACATACATTTTTACATGCCATAATTGTCAGCGGTCTTGCTAATACTAGTATCCAAAAACCAATAACCTTGCCAATTTTTTGGCAAAAAAAATAAAAATAAGAAGAAACATTGTGCTATTTGGTTACTTTGAGCCCCCATAGTAGTCGTCATTGTGATTTGTAGCACTATTTTTGATTGCATGACACAATGCAGTGACATCTAGATGTCAAATAATACACATTATTTAATAAAAGTTTAGGGAAGTTCCATACCACACTTTCCAAGCTATCTCCAATATGGATACTCTAATCTTGAGTAATGATTGATACGTTTATCAAAGAGGTACCAATTGTACATAAAGAATCCATACTGGGTAGCCTTCCCTCTGCAAAAATAATAGCCTTTTTCAATAATTACCTTTAAATCCCAACAATATAATTGTCGCTTTACAGTAACCATTCCTTTAATTTCACATTCCTGGAGTTTAGGTAATAGTACCTTAAAAGGACACTGTGTAGTATTCAACCACTAAATGATGCTGTATTTTGTAGTATTACCACAAATTAGTGCTACAAACCACAAAAAAGAAGACCAAGTATGGAGCCTTTAAGTGATCAAACCGCACCATCTTTCTTCTCATTTTATTGCCTGGGCTTTGACAAGGTTTTTGGTTACTGTGGGTACCAACAAGATGGCATACAATCATGCCAGCTCCTTCTACTTGAGCCTCACATCATGAAAAAAATAAACACTATTTCTCAACTTACATGAATTTAGAAAAATGCACATTCATGTGATATGTATTTTTGTCTCTAATTCAAATCATATTGATTTGTTTCTTTTGTTTGAAGTTTTTTACCACCAGGAGGCTCTAAATAATGCACAATGTCCCTTTAAAAAAGGCTGGTATCTGCACCAATTCGTGCCTTCGGTACTCACTCACTCATTCCCTGTAGAATATAGCACAAACCTCACATAATTACATTTGGTTTGCCTTTAAATAATGTCTTGGTTAGAAAAATAGATTCTAAAATACTGTACAAACCAAGCACCGATGTCATTGAGTGGTTCAAAGCACCCCCACATTTCTTTCCTTGTATAAAACCACCTTTTTAAAATATTGAAAGAGAAATAGTGTAACCATGCATGCATTTAAAATGTATTCAAAAAGCATAGCCTTCAAAAATTGGAAGGGAGGAAATGAAATTGGTGACATTCCACTGGCAAGAGAGAAAACCCTGAAAGTCAGTGGCTGTTGTCATGCTTCTGTGAGCTTGCATCACTTTTATATGATTTCACATCTGCTTGTCCCATTAGACTGGAACAATTCAGTTGACAGGGAAAAGTATTTTGTAATAATTAAACGTGCATCCGGAAAAGATGAGTTGCGGAGTCTGTCGCACACAAGCCGCAAGATGACCGTGCACAACGCATATGTTGCGTCTGCAGCGTGTGTCTGGAAATCAGTGGATCGCGCAGCGATTGCACAAACATTAATTAAAGACTTAAAGGGACACTGTGTGATATTTGACCACTAGATATCGCTGCATTGTGGAGTGGAACCAAAAAGGAGTGCTACAAAGCACAAGGAAG
Source organism: Urocampus carinirostris (assembly GCF_059441175.1). NCBI lineage: Eukaryota > Metazoa > Chordata > Actinopteri > Syngnathiformes > Syngnathidae > Urocampus > Urocampus carinirostris. The sequence goes on along the minus strand of NC_142351.1, from coordinate 34,573,385 downwards.
AATATCAATTAGAGATTTCAAGTGACAAAACTGCACTATTTTTCTTCTAACTTTCCCCCCCAGCTTTTCTCGAGGTTTTTGCTTTGTGGGGTACTCTTAGGAGCAAGATGGAAAAGAATTATGTCACCTCCCTCTAGGTGAGGTTCATGCAATGTAAAATGAATACAATTTCTTGACCTATGTGTATTTTCAAAACCGCACATTTGTATGACAGTTCATGTATTTTTGCTTATTATTCAAATAAACATTGCTTTATTTTTAAAGAATAATGTTTTTTTTCCAACCACTCTTAAGCGCTAAATAAAACAAAATTATTTTTTTCTTTTTTAAAGTCCTGTACAAACCACATATAATAAACTAAGCAGATGGAATTAATGTTTTTTTGAAGGTGGATACACAACACTCACTTTTCATTTAACTTTCCGTCATGTAAAGCATAAACACAAGCTGGGGTTTTTTGGGTGAAGAGATATTCTATAAATATGAATCATAGATCTAATTTCTTCACGTATAAGTATCATGTCAAACGACAGGGACGTATAAGTAGAATTATTGTGTGATTGATAAAATACATTTTTGTATGGAGAGCCTTTCCCCAGTTACATTTATTCCCCCTGCTAGAATGGTTTGCTCCTCTTGAAAATAAAGCTTAGGCATTCGCTTTACTAATAAAGAATATAATTCATTCAAGAGAGTTCATGATATACTTTATGGATATTTCTGGGAATATGACTCCTCTATCGTAGGTAAGTACATCTTGGGTTTATAATTGTGCATCTTTAATTTTCAGAGTTTCAACTGTATCTCTCGGTTTGACATCTGACTTCCTGCTTGCCACATGTACCGTAATGTCTAGCCTATAAGATGCACCTGATTATGAGATGTAACACCCAAATACCGTAAATTCCGGACTATAGAGCGCACCTGATTATAAGCCGCACCCACCACATTTCAAGTGGAAAACCGATTTTGTACTTACACAAGCCGCACCCGTATATAAGCCGCATGCGCCCACATTAAAACATGTAACACAATCCCAAAATTAGCCCAAACCCAGCTTTGAGTCCCGCAATTGTAACTGACTATAAAATACACAATCTAAATACCACAGCCGGCAAATTGAACAGAAAATGATATCGGTACTTAAGGTTTGATGCAGACCTGCAGAGTCCAAGTACCCGTTGAAACTAATCCAAGGAAAAAAAGTCTATATTTCCAAAGGTAAGGGTGGGAAAAATATATATCCACTATTGTCCGCCCCGACAACAGGTCTCACTCACCTTTACTCCACTTCCCGTCAGCCCGCGTTTGCTCCGCCCCTCTTTTTTAATTCGCAAAACATATCAGAATAAGTGTCTCAAATAAATACATTACAAAAATATACAGGTGCAAATACATATTATACATCGGTTACACATATATACAAAGAAAGACAGTACACCGAGAGAGTTTTCAAAGCTTTGATTATAATATTATAACGTTCATCCCAAACCGTGCCTGTGAAGGGTAGCAAAACGCTACTACCAACACGCTCGCAACACAGTAAGCTGGTCTGTTAAAAAAACATACCGCACTTTTAGGAACCACGGAAAACCGTCCTCATCTTCCTCCTTATAACTGACGTCATCAAAGTCGTCTTCCCCAGTAGGGGAAAGAGACTTTGTCATATGGACGTCGTCCCACGCTCCCTTATTCCAAAATACGCTAGCAACACGCTCGCAAAGTGAAGTGGACGTGCAATAGCTCTCGTTCCTTCTTTATCGGACTGCTCGTTTGCTTTTAGCTTGAAAGCTACGGCATGTGCCTTTCTTTTTGCAACTTGCATGATGAGGATATGTCTACGCTAATTTATTTGTGCACAAGCTAAGAAGTTGCAGTCTTCCTCGGCGCATATATTCCACCGGTCTAAATCTTACCTTTTGTACTCGAGCGCCGCTGGCGGCTGTTAGAAAAATTACATGAATTGGCCGCATCACTGAATAAGCCGCAGGGTTGATGGTTTGGGAAAAAAGTAGCGGCTTATAGTCCGTAATTTACGGTACTATTTATTCCATTGATAAAGCACAATTTACTATTAGGCGCATGAACAAAAAAACATGAAAAAAAAGGTATCCTATTGAACATAGATATTAAGAAATCAGATTTCATATCAAAGTTAATTTGATTTGTTTATGAATGGTCACTGTATGCAGAAGCATTTAATGGTATTCTTAAGCAATTCCGATTTTATTCATTTGCATTGTATTTCCAGTCTATGAGACCTACTGGATTATTTTTTCCGGTAAATTTATTTATTTTTTTAATTGTGCCTGATACGGTAATCTCATAAACTGTGGAATACAGCTGGACTGCAAACAAATGCATCCTTCAATATCAGGATGATCAAAAACACCTATTGCCTGAATAGCTTGTTTACAGGTTGGAAATAACAAGCTTGAGTATAAAGTACTATGTTTGCTTAAATGTCTTAAGAGACAAACACCAGAAATGTTGTAACATGTCACAAACCAATGAACGGTATAGTTTTAAAACAACATACAACAACATAACAGCATCACGTTTTTTTTTTTTTTTTTTTTAACTTTTTATTTCTCACACCAATTTTGACAGAGGTTTGATTCCTCCATCATACATCAACACAAAATATATACATTTGACACACTCATAAATAACAGAAGAAACAACAAAGAAGAAAAAAATACTATTAATAGAAAGGAAGAATAAATGTTCATACAATACATCCATACAAAAAGAAATATATATATATATATATATATATATATATATATATATATATATATATATATATACATACATATAAAATAATAAATCAAAATATACACCAAAAAAAAAAAAAAAAAACACATAATAAATAGGGGGAGGTGTTTAGACATCAAGTAAAATTTGTGTGATAGGCTTCCATCTTTTCTCAAATTGGTCAAGTTTCAGTTGAAGTTTTGCAGTGATTTTTTTCCATAATGTACATTTGCTTTAATTTGTCTCTCCATTGTTTTATGTCAGGAGGTTGTGGTTTCAGCCAGGACACTGTGATCATTTTCTTTGCTACCAGAAGCATTACCCTTAGTATATATTTCTGTTGACCAGATAGTAATTCTTCTGGCAAAATTCCTATTACGTAAGCCTTTGGGTCCAACCGCAACTCCCAGCCCGTGATTAATTTTATTTCTCTCTGGATACTTCTCCAAAAATTTAATATTACAGGGCAATTCCAGAAAATATGCGTAAAGTCACCGACCCCCCCACAGTTACGCCAGCATAGATTTGAGGTATTTTTATATTTTGAAGTGATAGAGGGTGTATAGAAGAATCGCATTTTTACTTTCCATTCAAACTCCCTCCATGTCGGGCTGTTGGTTATTTTGTGTCCCTCTTTCAATGTTTTTTCCCATTCGTTGTCTTTTATCGCTACATTAGTTTCTTGTTCCCATTTTTCCTTAACTGCCATGTCCTCATTACTGAGATCCATTCTCAGGGCTTTATATAGTTTTGATATAACCCCCTTTATTGATTGTCCTTTTGTATACGATATTAATAATTCCTCTACCTTAGTTGGCTCCTTACATATTTTCCCCCATTCCTCGTGTTTCTGGAGGTAATGCCTTAGTTGCAAATATTTGTAAAAATCATTTCTGGGTAGGTCAAACTCTTGTTGGAGTTGTTCGAATGATTTCATTGCCTGTGCTTCCAATACTTGGGTAATCAACATCAGTCCTTTTTGGGCCCATTTTTGAAACCCTACCTCCATACCCCCAGGTTTAAAGTCTGGATTTTTCGCTATTTTGGTAGCCCTATTCACAGATCTTGATATTTTTAATTTTTTTTGTAGCATCACGGTTTTATATAACTTCTGTTAACTTTCTGTTAACACAAAAGCATAAACATTCAAAAATGATCAAATTCTATCATAAATGAAGGTAATTGACTGCTCTTACCCACAGGCTTGTGGAGCTTTGAAATTATACAAGCGGCGTACAATTAATTCCTTTTCTGATGTTTTCAAAAATTGTCGGCGCTTTTGGCATAATGCAGTGTTTCACATCCCAGCGCCTACTGTTTTTTTCTTTTCTTCTTTTTTCCAATTAATATTTCCCATTTAACCTTGTCAACTTGTGCAAGATAGGCATCTGTAAAATCAACCTTTTTTTAGTTTACCTGTCATTTATATTCATACATTTAACACCCTCTGGGACAAGGTACATGAGTAGACATCATCCATCCATTATCTGCACCACTTATCGTCAGAAGGGTCGCTGGGGTGCTAGAGCCCATCTCAGCAGTCCTCAGGTCGTGGGCAGGGGACACCCTGAACTAGTTGCTAGCCAGTCGCAGGGCACACAGAGACAGATTCTTGTTCTTGGAATGTGGGAGGAAATTGGAATGTCCGGAGGAAACCCACACAGGCACGTGAGAACATGCAAACCCCGCACAGGAAGGCTGGTCACGAGATTTGAACCAATGACCTTAGAACTGTGCCGCAGCCGCCGTGCTGTGAAACCAAATTTCAGTTTTTTTTTTAAATTTATTCGCTGGTTGGTAAAGGGTAAGGCAGTTTATGTTCCTGGGGATTAAGGTCACAGAAGACGTTGAACTTGATACTCATGCTGATCAGGTGGTGAAGATTGTCCAAAAATCCTTCTTCCACTTGACAGGATATCGATACTCCCTGATGAATCGGCAAGGGCGAGAAAATGTTAAAGAATCAGCTGTTCTGAATTCCCTGTCAATAAAGCTCTGTATTTAAAGCCCTCCCTTACTGCCTACCTTTGTCAGATCATCTGCAAAGCCTAGACCCGGAACCTGTTTGTCTGCGCTCAGCAAACTTGTTGCTCGGTTTCCTCTTCATTCCATCTTTCAAGCCATCTTCCTTAAAGGTATTCCCAAATCTCCACTTCAAGATTTCTCTTTACTCCAAGACCCTACCGTTTCCCCCATCCCTAAATAAACTTTCTTAACCTGACGCAATTGTGGTCCTTGTCTGTCTGATCCGTGACACACTGATAACGTAACATGTTCACCAACACGGCTTGTTCTTCTTCTTTACTCCCGTCCAGTCCCAGGATTAGCAACCAAAGCCTCCGTCTCATTCCGGTCCTTAAAATAATGTGGAACTCTTTATCTTGTTTGACCGATGTCCGTCAGCTGTTCTAGGTTGCGCAAATATTTTCCCGAATTGAATTCTTGGGCTTATATGGGTCGGTGAAGCGCAATCTTTTCCCCTTCAATGAAAACCTGAGGACAGCAGGATGTGCAAGGGTATGTTTCACCTGTTTCTTTCACAGTTCTTTCATTAAGGAGGACAACTGCCTCCGGTTGTCAGAATACTCTTTGGTCATGTCAAGAAAGAAAGTCTGCAGTCCTTCCATTGTATCCCTCGATGTATCTTTGCTTCTGTAAAGACTTTTTAGCGTGCTGCGTAGCGCAAAAACCGCACCAAGATGATCCTCGGTGGGTCACCGTCACCGGGGTGCATCCTTCCACTTCTGTGACTCCTCTTGATTTCCAAGATGTCACACTGTGGCCCCAATCGGTCGCGGAGAGCTTTCCCCACATATTCATTCATGGTGTGGCCCGTTTTCTTTCCTTTGTTCAGCCCGATCAATTTGACGTTATTACAATGGTCACGATTTTCTTGGTCGTCTACCTGGCCCCACAGTTGCTCGATTTAGTTGCATAGGGCATCATATTTGCTGGCCAACACAATGTTATCATCTTCCAAGTTCGAAACTCTGGTTTCAACCTGGTCAAGACGAGTTTGGGAAGCACTCTCAGCGCTTTTCAGTTCTTTCAAGTCCGTTTTAGTTGACTACATGTCATCTGCTACTGTCTTCAAAGTTACAATTATCTTTAGGATTTCTAGAGGATTTCCCCGTCGCCGTTCTTACAACTAACGGCCAGGGTTGGGTAGGGTTACTTTAACTCGATTACTTTCAATTACTTTTGGATTACTCCAATACCAAATAGATAGATAGATACTTTACTCATCCCCCGCAGGGAAATTTACATTTCACATTTCCAGCAGCATCCCTGCGCTGAGGACAATACAATAATAAAGCAAAAATAATACAATATACAAATACCCAATGTGATGTGCTGATACCCACTGTAGCGTGTTGTATAGAGTTTTTAAATAGTGCCACATAAAATACACACTGAAATAAAATTACGGTAATATGCAATGTAGGGGGTGTGGTTTAATGTGGGCCTTTACTCCGCCGGGTGGAGTTAAAGAGCCTCATGGCATGAGGAAGAAAAGATCTCTTCAGTCTGTCCTTGGCACAAGACAGTGACAGCAGTCTGTCGCTGAAGCTGCTTTTCTGTCTGGATATAATTCTGTGTAGTGGATGTGATGAATTGTCCATGATTGACCGCAGCTTTTTCAGTGCCCGTCTCTCAGCTACTGTTGTCAGGCTGTCCAGCTCTGTGCCCAAAACAGAGCTTGCTTTCCTCGCCAGTGTATTGAGACGAGAGGCATCCTTCTTCATGACGCTGCCGCACAGAAGAGGGCGCTTGCCACAACTGTCTCATAGAATATTTTCAGGAGCTTTTTGCAGATGTTACTAAATTTTGTGCAGGCTTGGGGAGTAAAGGAACACATGGAACGGCAAAAAATGATGTTGGCAAGCTGTTTGGATTTACGTTCATTTTGTTTCTGTCGCATTTTATGTTAGTTTTGCCGGAGATCAAAAGTGATCAAAGCCAGGAGAGAAAGCTTACCACGTGTTGTGAGTCATAATTTTATTCATATTTAGTTTCTTTTGTCTTTTATTAGCATATTTGGTATTGGAATAATCCAAAAGTAATCAAGTTAAAGTAACCCGACCCAACCCTGCTAACGGCGTTAGCCTCCATGACGGCCGTGGCTTTCAAACGAGTTTGAGTGGTCCGTTTCTCATGATCCATTGCTCGTTTACACCGGAGGGCCCAGAAAAACTTTGATCACCCCCAGGCAGTTGGTATTTCTGGGCTCGAATTTGCAGACTTGAAAATGGAGCGCAGTCATTGTGCTGCCAGGTTTACTCCCTCAATCATACACATTTATCGAGGGAAACTGGGATGTACATTGAATGAATTCAATTAACTAACCACTCTTCCACAAATTCAGTTTGAAAACTTACTATGTTGTTTTATGACTAACCGAATGGCAGAATGCTGGATTAGGTAGTTTGCAAGATTGGTTTACAATACACAGTGAAATAACCAGTGTCTATTTAACACCTAAAGAGTGCATTGTGACACTGTCTAAGTGATTATTTACTCCTTTTTACAGGGTGTAAAATGTACATTGAACGTGAGTTAAATTTTCTAAGTTAAGTTTGCTGAGCACCTAGAGCAGGGGTGGCGAACACGTGGCTCTAGAGCCGCATGCGGCTCTTGGCCAATTAGAATGCGGCTCTTTGCCTCATATTTTCTATATACTGTGGCTGTTTGCCTTGTTTCATGTTTAGGTTTTTTTGTGTGTATTGAGGATGGACACTTTCCTTGAAATCAAGGAAAGAAGTGTGTTATGGAAAATATGTTTTTAATTGTGTGTGTCTGTCTGTCATGGCAGGTCAGTGCGTGATGTGGCTCTTTGACTCTCACAGTTAAAAGTTTCGGCTCTTTGCGTCAAACTTGTTCGCCACCCCTGACCTAGAGTGTAAATGTAACTTACATTCAATTCAATGCAGCTAAAATTGGGACTAATATCTGTTGCTGACAACAAAGTCATGCTATTGGGTGGCAAACTAGTTTTTCAACATGTACAGGTATATGTATAATTGTACTCACCATACTAAACTAGAGCCTCCTCAGACTCCGCTGCTGTATCGCAAGTGACACAAGTCGAGTGGGAGGTGGGCGAGAGCAGTGCCACGAATCAAATGGACTGAACCATTTCGAGGCAGTGGAGTGTTTCAGATGCTGGGTTGTTCACATTTTGGTTTTATTTTACTTTTTATTTTTTTATTCTAACTATTTTCTTTACCTTATTTAACTTTGAATATGTATATCCTATGCAAACTCTATTTTACCCCTACACTGGAGGTTATTGTGTTCCCTTTTTTTGTTGGGAGAAAACAAGAGGGGTTAAGATATTTTGAAAACAATGAATATTTAACTTAATTAAATTTACTGTGTAGTTAATTATGAATTAATTTTTATTAATAACCACCCAACAATAGTACAAGCTACGAATGTAAAAGTTGAAAAAGAGCTGATTAAAATCAAATATTTTTATCTGGTCTTTTACATAAAAAGCTTTTTGGAGTTAAAATTATACAAATTTCTACCTGTTTTTTTTTTTTAAATTGATTAAAATTGCCTGATAGAAAAAGAGAACCTCGGTTTATTTTTTATCATCTCGCCCTAAATTCAAAGAACCTTTGTAAACTGTCAACGTTAGTTATTATCAGTGCAGCTAACTTTTAAGGGGTTTTATTAGCTCATTGAATCCCCAAATGTTCCTCATAAATTATTTTGTTATTTGTATCTTTCGAGTAAAAGGGAAACTGCTTCAATGCTACACTGCAATAATCCCAAATAAGATATGAGCATAAAGTCATTGGCACTTTTTTTTTATTCCATCAAAACTGTAACAGACTTGTGTAACATTCTTCCTTTTTAGGCCAAAAGGTTTTTGATAGGTCAAAAGAAAAATAAACAACAACAATTGAAAACATTTAAACCAATGTGTCGAAGGAACAGTGTGTATTTTTTGATATATGTTGTTGTATAGAAAAAAGGGGCAACAAAAAATAAATGGTAAAAATCCAAACAATGGAAAATCAAAGTGACAAAAGCCCACCATTTGAAAACTATTTTTTGCCCAGCCCTTTTGAGGTTTTGAGGTACCTGTAGGAGCAAGATGGCGGACAATGATGTCAGCTTCCTTTAGGTGAGGCTTATGTTATTTTAAATAAATACCAAATTCTTGACCTTTGGGAATTTTAACAAAATGCATTAGTATGATATATGATTTTGTTTATCATACAAATATATATTGGTTTTTATTTATGTTTTATTTTTTTCTACCAGTAAGAGGCACTATATAATACACACTGTCCAGGAGTGAACAAGATAGCGCTCCTTATCTCTAACAGAAACATGCATGCACGGGCGGTCTACTACTCTAAATAAGAATCTTTAAGGTGATTGAATAAGGCTGAATATTTCAACTTTTTGATATTTTGAGATGTTGAATTTTACCTTCTAAAACGCTGGTTCCGCTGATTTATTTCCATCATATAGCTCTCTGAAAAACTCTTTAAAGTTATGGGCAAAAAAAATGTTTTTTCTAAGACTTGGTACAGCTGGGAGTTGACCTGGTTCAGCCGGTAGTGAAACTGAAGAACTGTTGTTGGTTGCACAGAAACACTGCTCTCAATTTTGCCTCAAGCTACAAGATACAAATCTTCAAAAATAACACTAGACCAGAATTTACGATTGTTGATTGTAGATTTATATTCATCCACAATTTCGAGGCATGTCAGTATTTACTTTAATTTATACGTGAATAATTTACCAATCTTCATGAAAAACGTATAGGTCACGAAAGTGTGCATGTACGGATTAAATTGTTCTACCTGGGAGGAATTCTGCACCCTGCTGAGGGACATTCAACTTGAAGAGGCTATAGTTAAAAATGCGAAGCTCAATGTCAAAATGAAGAAGTACAAAGGGATGGTTTCCAGGCGTCATCAAGTATGTATGAGTTCCTAGGAATTCATGACAGACTTCCCATCTTGTTCGTAACCTTTATGCTAATCAAGAACAAAACACTCGAAGCTCCTTTGGAAAAAAAGATAGAAAAACAGGTTCGATGACCATCCTTTCTTTTTTCCGGCCAGTAGCTTTCAGATCATTCCGGCCAGCCAGGGCGGTAGAAAGAGTCCCACTGAGCCCAGTATACACACCAGTACGAACATCCAGAGAAAGATTCTGTCGATTACCATTGCCACGTACTTCCAGTCTTCCTTCACCTAAAAAACAAAGTCCAAGAAAGGAGACTGAACATTTGTTCCTAAACACCAAATACATGTTAGTCAGCATCCAGTTTTAACTGTGATTCGTCATGATTGGATGAACTGTTTTTCCCCATCAGAGCCTTTTTGTATTAAAAAGTTGGAAAGGCAAGGTGCATCTGTTTTTGATGATAGACATATGCTGTCTAGCTTATGTAAACTGTTCAATTCTCTTAATTTTTGGTTTTCAATGACATCAGCGCATAGATGTGTTCCAAGTATGACTCGAACTTTATGCATCTAGATGATTTAGGGCCATGCTAAACATAGACCAAGAACACAGTCTTGAAACCTAAAGTTTACTTTTAAAGAGATTATAATCTAAATAATAAGAGTTAATCCATCCGATCCTAGAATATTTATGTAATAAAAAATAGGTGCACCCAACACAATCACCGATCATCAATTTTTTAAAAACTGAGACCTGGCGATATAATTTTTCCCCATCTTTTAAATAACACTCAGTGCACACCATCACTTGTCCTGTTCATCATAAAAAAATTAACAAAATCTGGACAGCAATAATCCATCCATCCATTATCTGCACCGCTTATGGAGCTCATCACAACCATCTTTTGGGCAGTGGGCAGGGGACACCCTGCATTGGTTGCCAGCCAGTCCCAGATTTAATGAAAAGAAAAACCTCAGTGGACGGCTTTTCTTATTCGGAGCTGTGGGTCCTTTCTTGTATGTTCAAAATCCATTGATGTCTTCTCTCCTAATGGTGTGTGGTTGGCGATTTCATAAAATAAACTGCTCTTTTATATTTATTGTAATTTATATCATTTTGATAAAAACACCTCATTTGAATCAAACATAATAGTATTTGACCAACTGTTTTTAATTATAATCCAATTTACTTTTTTCTTTTAGACACGCGCCACAGAAACCGGGGCGCATTAGCTCAGGAGGTAGAGCGCTCGTCTGGGGATCAATAGATCGCAGGTTCGAATCCCGGCTCCTGCGTGTTACATGTCGAAGTGTCCTAGGGTAAGACACTGAACCCCTAATGCCCCCAATAAGCAGGTTGGCGCCTTGGATGGCTGCACGGCCGCTGTTGGTGTGTGAGTGTGTGTAAATGGGTAAATGTAAAGCGCTTTGGGAAGTCTTCATTGACTTGAAAAGCACTATATAAATGCAAATCATTTCATTCAACCTTAATTTCTAAACACTGAGTTTAAGCTTTTAACTTTGAGTTAACATTTGAGTAAACGTCAAGTTTAAAGCATCTCATTGCTTTGACTCGAGAGTTAACGTTCTACAATTAAGATTACAAGCATTAATATATATTTGTTTGTCTTTCTGTGAAGAGATGTCACATATTTTAAAAAACTCACAGAGAAGTCATCATCCTCCGCCCTGAGATGATCAGCGATGTACTGAACCCCTTCAATGGCTCGTTGCATAGCAGGAGACAATCGAGGAGGAGCCAGTTCATCGTTTTGGTTTCTTAGCTCTTCTGTACGCTCTGCTTTGAGCGTTTCCTTGTGACAGTTTGTCAGAGCTTGCCGTTTGGCCTGGTCGAGAGTGCCGTACCTTTTCTCCGATCCATCGCTGTGCAGGCAACAGGACTGAAAGCCAGCTGAGTGACATCGTTGCTCAGCTGTGAGTGGAAGCTCCCTCTGTAAGTCGGACATTTGCTCCGCGCTATGTGATCGGCCATTTGAGGATAGTCTACCTGTGCCTTCCTTGGCAACATTGCGAAGAGGTCCAAGAGGGAAAATCGGGGGTAGGGAAAGCTGAGAAGAAGACAAAATAGACTTTTGTCCTCGATAGAGTCCTGAATACTGTTTAGTGGGTGACTGGTAGACCGTGTTGGCCTTAACTAGCGGCGGTTCCTGGTTGAGATCTTTGATAGGGGAGGATGATGGAGAAGGCGAGCAGACCTGGATTTCTGGGCTGTCAGACGCAGTTTTTGGGAGATTCTTGTAGACCTGTCCTACTTGAGTCAGTCCTGTCTCTAGACCCATCCAAAAGGTCTGAGAGTTCCCTGTTGCTGATATTATGGTTGGGCGATGCATCATCTCAATCAACTTCTTGCAGTGTTGCTTGGCAGTACCAGGGGGCCGCTTCATGAAAAGGACCCTGGGCACCATGTCCAAAAAAACCCTTCGCACCCAATGTGGCATTCCGTGGGTTTGAGGCGATCGATGGTGCACGTTCAAAACAAAAACGGTGATTATAATTGAAAGGGTCACAAAGACCATGGTAAACAGCAAGTATTCACCAATTAACGGAATCACCAAGGATGTGGACGGGATGATCTCTGTGATCAGCAGCAGGAATACAGTTAGAGACAATAAAACGGAAATACACAAGGTGATCTTCTCCCCGCACTGTGAAGGTAAATAAAACACCAGCACAGTCAAACAGGAGATAAGCAGACATGGGATGATCAGATTAATGGTATAGAACAATGGAAGTCTCCGGATAATGAAGTAGTACGTGATGTCCGCGTAAATTTCAGTGCAGCACTCATACTTTTTGGTGTTGTACTTGCCCACTGCGTTCATAATAACCCACTCGCCGCTTTCCCAATAATCCATCTGATCCACATCACTGGCCATGCTTATGAGGTCGATCTTGGCTCTGTCGTAAGTCCACGAGCCGAACTTCATCTTGCAGCTTTGTTGGTCAAAGGGGAAAAAGGTGACATCAATACTGCATGAGGACTTGTAGATAGCTGGTGGCATCCACTTTATCCGTCCATCGTGGAATAGGTGGGCTTTAGTCAGGTGGGTGACTGCGAAGTCACCGTCGGCACTGCAGATAAACGAAAGGATGGGCATAAGAACAGCGATTTCCCCGAAAAATCCCAAGTGGTCATCAGGAGTGGCTTGTTGAATTTTGCGTTCTATTGAATTTTTACAATTTACAACAACAGCATGCCTTTTCTGTACATTGGCATGAAGTAAAAGCTCCTTTTGTGTTAAATGTTTCCATCCAAACCTCAGAATCGAAGATCTGTGCTCAATAATGCTTAAAACGACAGTGTGTATTATTTGACCACTAGATATCACTGTATTATGTAGTGTTACCAAAAGTAAGTGCTAAAAAGCACAAGGAAGACTTAAAATTACAGAGACACACAGAGACCATAATTCATCAATTTGTTCATTTTTTGCCAAGCCCTTTACAAAGTTTTTGCTTTTTGCATGTCAAATAGATCAGTGCCCTTTGGGTAAGGCTTATGATATATGATTATTTATATATATATGTATGTATGTATGTATGTGTATATATATATGTATGTATAATCCATCTATTCATCCATCCATTATCTGCGCCGCTTATCCTCAGTAGGGTCGCGGGGGTGCTGGAGCCCATCCCAGCAATCTTCGGGCAGGGGACTCCCTGAACTGGTTGCCAGCCACTCGCTCATTCACAATTTGGACCGGCCAATTAACCTTACATGCATGTTTTTGGAAAGTGGGAGGAAACCGGAGTGCTCGGAGGAAACCCAGGCAAGCACGGGGAGAACATGCAAACTCCACACAGGAAGGTTTGATCTCATGACCTCAGAACTGTGCCACAGACGCGCTAACCACTGTGCAGCCATATATATATATATATATATATATATATATATTATGTAAAATGTCTAAACTATGGTTGGGAAACGAGCTGTGCCTAAAAGACCTGGGCATTAATGTACAAAATAGTAATTCTGGAATGACAGCATTTAGGAGTTGCTTTGTGACCAAGGCAGCTTCACTGTGCTTGTTTGTTGTGCACTAAGATTGTGTCCTCACAAAATCTATATGCCAACAGTTAAAACCGCCCATAAATAAGAGTTACAATGTTTAAAAGTTTTACAGCCAAGACATGCCCCCTTTGCCTTTGCTTTTTTTATCTTCTGCCTCCTGGTAAATACATGAATGCAAGCCTGCAACCCCTCAGCACAATAAATCACTTCTTTTCTGAATATCAACTTGAAAGTGGTCCTTCTCTCTGAGTTGAGGGAAAATAATAAAATACATTTTTGTACATTGTACATCAATATAAAACCCAAAACATTACTTTGACCCACTGCCCTGTGACAGATGTTCCTTAAAACAAGGAATAACAAGCTTACAGTTTCTTACCCAGGGCCATCACCAACCTTAACAAGTGCACGACTGTAAAAAAAAAAAAAATAGACATTTTCTTTAAAAAAAGAAAAGGGTATTCATAACTTATGTCTGGACATATTTTGGAATTATCTTGCTGCTAAATGTCATTGCACTAGTTTCATTGTACAATTGTTCTGATGCACTTACAAGTTAGGCCAGTCTCCAAGAACCTAAAAATGTTTTTGCCTGTTTATACTAAAATTGTTGTTATCTTATGTTTCTCTTTTCAGTCTTCATTACATGTTTAGCCTGGTGTATCACATCTAATCTCACTGTAAATAATGTTCACAATGACATTAGGGACAATCCTGATTCTAATGCATGACATGCTGGGATCTGGGTTATACTTTCCAAGATCAATTGACAGAAAACAAATGTAAACCATTTTTCTTTTGAACATATTCTATTTGAATTTAATGTTAAAATCATGATCTTCTCAACTATGAACAAAATATAACAATGTGTGCAGTTGCTTTCATAGCACGTCAACTATTTCATTCAGAGACAGAACAATGTAATTACTTTTGAATGACACATGGATTTGGTAATTATATTGCTTATATCATGTCAGGTCTAATTTCATTGTTATAATGGTCATTTAGAACTCCCTCCACTCATGATAACAGTCACACTGGATGCCTTTTATCTGAGGCTCTTTGAAACACATTTAATTACATTTTATCTACTTTTCCAGGCAAATGTATCGCCTCGCGTGTAGTACCAAGTTTGTTTATGGCTGTTCCCATTAACTGTGACCTTGTTCACAGCCAGAGTACTTTATGATGTTGGCAATGGACAAGAGTGTTGGCACGGAAAAGGGATTTTCTTGTTTTCATCCAGGAACGTCTTCTGTTGGAACGGAATCAGCAGATTCCGCACATTGATGCTGATGTGATTATGCTTGCCTCAAGGATGGTGCTATGAGTGCATGAATCACTGAACATGACTGCGTCAAAGTATTATCGACTATATTCTACCAAGGGATGGCCACCGCTAATTGAGTTAGAAAGTTGTGACGGTTTTGAAGATTGGCGGTCGTGTCAAAATGGCTAAAACGGTTTGGGGGTTTATAATGTCAAGGGAACCATATAAACCTGAGATGGACTTTAGCGAGCAGATATTGCAAAATGACCCATGATCCTTTTGCTTTACAACAAGTTAATATTGATTTTGCCTCTGGATTAAATGCGTGGCCAACCCTAGGACAGGGTTCTAAACCGTAGACCAACTGAGTAGCCAGCGGACATGTTCTGAAATTAGCTAACCAGTGATGGATCATTGAGATTTTCCAGGAAATTTGTCACATGACTCGCAAGATGTTGTAGTAGTTGACAGCCTCTTTTAATGTGACTTATAATAATCACAACCAGGTAATAGCATAGTAACAACATTGTATTAACATAGTGATCTTGTTTTTTTTTTTTAATTGCACATCAAACCAGTACCCCTTCATAACAATCAGTAACAAAAAGTAGCTCTCAGCTTCAAAAAAGGGTGGTGACCTCTGCCCTAGGATGAAACTTTTTGTCTTTCAACTCAAGAAAGGTTGTGTTTTATTTGTGTTAGAATTAAATGTACATTTGTGATGGATGTTTTTTTTTTTTTAACTCATATGTGTTTAATTAACGTACAAATCAAGCTGCTCCATTTTTTTCACGAACAAAAATTACAATGATTATTTGGACCACAATGTAAAAAAAAATAATTAATGTATATTTGTTTAAGGGAATATGGTTGAACATTTGCGACAGTAAGACTGCTTTCTATCCAAGCCAGTATTTTAAGCAGCGAATGTGGAAATTATGGAAACAAATGCTGTTTTTAGCTAAACACATATCTAAGTGATGCTGCAACAAACGATCAGTTATGTTCGCACTCTCCTTCTCAGAGGCGCATCCAAATATTAAATCGATTTGATTAGATATATTTTTATTTAATAAGTCATATTTATTTTAAAACATAAAGGAATGCATACTGTCGGACCAAACCCTCACTTGTTGTAAAGGACAATGTCAGGCCTCCAGATGAGCTCCGAGGGAATCCGGATGGAAGTGACGTTCTCGTATTCCTCGGGGTCCCAACGCAGCTTGTAATCGTTCCATTCCTGGAGGAGAGCATTTTTCAGGTACCAGTTACACTGATGCAGTTCAATTGTAAAGTATCATTTACATACTTGCTTGACCCAAACGTTGGTGGTCATCATCTGGTTCTTCTCATCCTTGCAGTATGGAAACAGAAAATATTTTTATAGAACTGATTGTTTGATCACCTGGAGGGTTTTATTCGGTATTACACACGTTTGTTCTTCAGTATTAACTTCCTGGTGATTAAACATTCCAACATAAGAAATAAATGTGCCCGCAACAATTTCAGAGTGGAACATTTTTAGGTACTGACACTGCATGGGTGGCCAACCGGGTCCTCAAGAGCCGCTACTCCTGCATGTTTTGGAAGTTTCTCTTCCCCAACTCAGATGATGCAAATTCAAAGTTTGTTAGCGAGCTGTGTGGGAGCTTGATAATGACCCAGGTGATTGGACTCACCTGTAATTGAGCAAAGAAACTCCAAAAATATGCAGGACATGCGGCTCTTGAGGACTGGGTTGGCCACCCCTGCTTAAGTGGTTTCCCAGTGTTCTAAAGTAACAAAAATTGTACTCACCACATCTATAAGCTGAGCAATAGAAAGGCCAAAATGGACATGCACAGTGTCAGATGCGTTCTCCACAGGCCTCGAGAGCTTGTTGTAACGAATAAAAAGATCCTTGAGCAGTTTCTCCTCAGCATGAGCCCGAGGTCCAGCGTAGCAACACACTGGAGGGGATTACATGAAATTACAAACAGTGGCCTAAAATGTGCTTATTAAATGATTTAATTTTAATTTTCCCTCATCCGTGAAGCTCGAGAATAACGAACGTGAGCAAATTAAAATGAGCCTTGTTCTGCAGAGTGCAACCACGTTGAATAGTTGCAACTTATTAAAACAATAACCTACAGAGGGATGCAGTGTGTGAGGCTAGACAGTTTACCCCAAAACAGGGCACTCTCAGATGAAAACCAAAACATCAAAATAAGGAAAAACTGTCCTAAAGTTCAAAGGGAGCAATGACTAAAAATTGGGTGGAGGAAAAGTTTTATGGCTGAATTGTTGGTAAAAGGGGCACAATGCACATATGAATATGCATTCCCATATACAGATTTAAATATGATGTATAAATCTATATGTTGTGCAAATATTTAAAGAAATCTGATGTTTTATATAGCAAATCCTTAAAACAAGGTTTTCAATATTATATTCATTAGCTTAATAAAATAATGACAATAGGAATTCATTCGACTAAATATGTAGGATTTCCATCTGGTGTCAGTTACAAAATGTTCTCCCAGTTGTAATAAATTAGACAAACAATGTGGGAAAATCAAGTCCCCAAAAATTTATTTTTGGAGCAAGGGTAAAAGGATGATTAACTTTAGCACTGTCTGGCGTCTATCCATGTACACCACTGCACCTTGACCACGGACATCGCGTTAAAACCGTTTGTCTTGTTGCCATAGTGACATCTTCCTAAACAGGAACACCAAACAAAGGAGAATGAAGGGGATACAAAGGGGTATCCTGCAACCTTAAAACCGCGTTGTACGAATACTAAAAAAAACTAAAAACTAAAAAAAATGTTGGAAAATGGACAGTCTTGAGTCTTTCTCTGGAGCTCTGCTTGGGCATCTATCGTCTTAATTGGTGATCATATCTTTGTGACATTACCACCCTCTTACCACTATGATACGGGAGTTGTAAAACAACATAGAAATTGTCACTACTTTAAACTATCAACTCTGATTGGCTGGGGAACAGTCTGCAGTCACCTGGGATGCAATTGAGTTTACTTAATGTATAATCCCACTTCAGAGAAGCAGTGTAGAAAACTGATGGCTGCAAGTTTGATCTGATAAAACATTGTTGCTACATATTCAGGCCTTAATTTCTTTCATTTCAAATTGCTGGACATGAAAATTTGTTGTGCCAATTCCCTTACTGTCATGGTTTTATTTATGTTACCCAACAAAGAGGACATGCTTCGTTGGGATGAAAGCAGGAGGCGACCTCAGGTAGAGGCAGCTGGCGTCATGGTTACATGAGACAGTGGGGAAAAGCAAAGCGAAGAATGAATGAGAAGCAGAGGACATGTTGTGCCAACAAAAGGTTTTGTCACCCCGCCCTCACACAGTACTTTCACCTGTGTGCCGGTGTCCCCTTGCTGCCCATCTAATGGAACACTTCCCTCTCATTGCTCCTTTCCAACAAACTCACATTACGCAGGCGATGACCTCGCTCGGTCCCACAACAATTAGAGACCTGTTCCGTGGCTCGCGCAGTGCATTTTACCGTTTGGTATGCGCAGGGCCTTTGGTTTTTATTTGTGTCGTGCATTATCATTGAGTGATTCACATAAGTGACTTTAATTACTATTTTGGTACTGCTTCATTATGTGATACGGTTTGCGTGAGAGATTCATCCTTCACCTAATCTATCATTGATTTTGCGTCACTGTTAATTCTCAAATGTTCAATAAGATTTACTTGTCATGTAAGTTTAAGAGAGTGCAGTAAACCTTAATTTAAATTACAGTGGTATAAAAAACGTAACTGAACCCTTTTGAAATTCACATGTATGCATAAAATCAGTATCAAACATGATCATATCTTCGTCAGAATCCCTGAGATGACAAAACGGCATCTGCTTTAATCCAAACATTTGTTGTTTTCCATATTGTTATAAGGATAGAGTGCAAACAGAGATAGAAGGGAGAGGAATAAGTGATTTTTCCCTCTGCCTAAGGAGAGTTAAACTGATGAAACAAATTTTTACCAAAGCAATTTAAGTCGGGTGTGTGCCCAATCACTGGTGAAGTGGCGTACCGCTACCCTACCCACTATAAAACACACACTTGGTAAAAATTGTCTTGAATAGAAGCTTTGTCTGATGCCCAGTGGCTCGCTCAAAAGAAAGGTCTGAAGATGTAATCAAGAATTGTGGAAACCCATAAAGTTGTAAAATGATTCAAAAGTATCTCCAGAAGTCTGTAAGTTGATCAATCAACAGTCAGAGAAGTTGTTAACAGATGTTGCTTCTCTCCCAAGTAGTGGCAATCTGTCACAGATGACGCCAAGAGTTCGGGGCAGAATACTCAGAGAGGAAAAAAAAAACTCTATAGTGCCTGCTAAAGACTTACAGAAATCGCTGTCACAGTCCAATATCTCTATGCACATATCAACTATATGTAAAACCTTGGCCAGTAATGGTGTTCATGTGAGGTCTCCATGGAGTAAGCCAATGCTGTCTAAAAATAAATTTCTGCTCGTTTGATGTTCGTTAAAAAAGCTACAGACGTTTCAGCAAAATATGTTGTGGACCGTTGAAACCAAGGTTGAATTGTTGGCCCGGAATACACAATGTCATGTCTGGAGGAAAAATGGAACAGTTCACAACATCAACACCTCATCGGTTAGGAAGCAAGCACAAAATACAGATTCTGGAGTGACGAGGTCAAAGTACAGACTTGAGCCCAATTAAGCTACTGTGGCATTACCTCAAGACAGCGATTCATGCCAGACATCCCAGACAGCATTTTTGTAAAAAAGAATGGGACAAGATTTGTTCTGATCGATGCGCAAGACTGATCATCAGCACATGTAAGCTTCTGGTTGAAGTCATTGCTATCAAAGGGGGGGCCAGAAAATATAAAATGTGATGATTCAGTTACTTAAATAGCCCCCCCCCCCCTTTTTTTTTTGGGTCATTTTTTGCAAGCTATTTTCAATAAAATATAAAAACTTATATGTTTGGGTGGTTTAAGTTAAAGTGGACACTACTATTTTATCCGTGTAATTTTTGACAAAGATCAGATCAAATTTGATAGTAGTTTTGTGAAGAAATGTAGGAATTTCCAAAAGTATACCATATCATTACAAACTGTAATGATTGTTTAGGAATTCAATGTTAACATCTTTAAATTAGACTTTTAAATTAAACACTAGGGGACCACCTGCAGACTTACAAGCTGAGTTATTTGCCCAGATTTGCTTGATTCTAGGGATAGGTGATTAGCCGATCCAAAAGTTAGCCACTGCTTTTTTTGATCAATACATTTTTTCTTTTTTATTTGAGATAGTAGTGTTTCATTAAGAAGAAGTTAGATTGTTTCCTCTATTGACCCTTTTCTAATTAAAACCAGATCGAAAATGTAAAGGTGCCTGTTGTGTGTAAAGGAAAAAAAAATCACGATCTGCAAAACCTCCTAAAGACTGGTGATCAGTGTTATGCGATCGATGCACCTTTAAGTAAAGTTATATCGTAAAGGGGCATTGTGTATTTAGTATATACTAGTGGTAAAAAAACGTCATTCAATAAAAAAGAACTATATTGATTTGAATGATAAGAAGAAATACATGAGTTGTATGAATTTGCATTTTTAAAATACTCATAGGTCAAGTGATGTGCCTTTAATTTACATAATATGAGGCTCACCTAGAGGGAACTGACATGATTGCCCGACATCTTGCTGCTAAGGGTAAAAAAGAAATGTTGGGCCAAAAAGACAAAAACAAAGATGCCGTATGGTCACGTTGAGTCTCCTTCATTTCCATACTTCCTTGTTCTTTTTAGCCTTTATTTTCACTTGCACAATACAATGCAATTCAAATATTACACAATGTCCCTTTAAATTGACGTTCTATTGTTTGTAGGAGTTGTTAGGAGACAGTAAATGAAATTAATAATTAAATATTTCATTTTCAGCATATTTATGGCACACTGTTAAGCTGATAAACAAAACCAATTTCATTTCATGTTTCCATACTGATCAACTGGGTTGGCCAAAAATCTAGCTTTATTGAAACTAACTTGATCACACTATCGCTTCAAGGTCAAATTGCAGCCTGCATTACTGAATCACAACCAGAAGAGGCGCCTACTTATTCAGTCACAACTAGTTTTCCAATTGATCTCTACCATCCAGTCCAACCACCTACCACATTGAAAGCAGTGACACATGTGTTGCTGTTGTCCTCCTACACAATCAATCAAAGCCAGTGTGCTGTCTTTTGCTTGCTTGCAAACAAGCATGCTCAAATTTTAAAGGCCCCAAATCGATATCTGCCCACATATTGTAGAGCTTTTTAAAATGTTATTTATTTCAATAAATCTACATCCCATGTGAGGGTGCCCATCAAGAAAATGCAACTAACCCTAATGTCCTGCACGATAACCACCATTTCAGCATCAGAAGCCTCTTACAGTCCTCCGGTATGTCGGATAACAAGCATGCTCAAAGCTTCATGATAGCTAACAAGTTTACAGTCAGTAGACGCAATTGCTGCATTGCAAAATGTAGTTAAGTAAATGTTTCATTGTCGACCTTTCAGACACATTTAATTACATTGGGTGGGGAGAACCAGAGCCTTTGTTCTAAAACATATACTATTACGTTCTAAAATTAATCATTATCATAATCAATTTTTGATCATTAAGTTGCTGTGGTTAGTAAACAGTTTGTCTTTCACAAACCCATGCTGTTGAAGCTCCAATGATTACAATAAACTCAAAGCATGAATAACTTTAGTAACATTTAAACCCAACCTGATTTATGTTTTTACAAACTAAATCTAAAGACAAGCTTGATTCCAATACCAAAAATATAATCAGGAATAAAAAGGGCGCTTCTCTCCTTCCAAATGATGTTTCAATTTTTTCCATCTCTATTCAAATCATGAAAGGTCATGCACAATGTTAATAATAAAAGCTTGTTTTTCAGTGGTGTTAGATCACTTAATATAAAACCAGCGCAAAATCTATAATTAAATCAGCAATGACAAAAAGCAGGTAATACATATCTGAAATTAGTTATATAAAAATATTCTGATCAAGACGTTATCTCGAGACCTATAGTGAAAGTTGATATTTATGTAAACACAATAGATTCCATACACACCAACTCTGTATTTTCATTACTCTCAGAGGTGTCACTGTTTAAAACGAATGTAAACCCACTTGTTTTTCGTAAAAATGATATGTTCTATTAACCTTCATGAAGCCAACAACAGGGGCAGCCATTTTAAGAGTGTTGCTAAGTTAAGATGGCATGACAAATTACAATGACCAATCACAGTTTGTTGTTTACTTGACAGCATTGTAAAATAGTCATTAACACAAATTGAACCCAACTAGGAATTCTAAAAACATAAAAATGACATGCTTAGATTTCTAGAGAACCATATGTAATAATATGGTTGGATGATTTTTAGGGTTGACTTCCACTTGAAATTTGGACCAATAAAAATAACATTTCGGTTAATTGAGCGCTAAAATGTAAATTTTGCCCCTTAAAAAAATAATAGGTTATCAACCAAAATCAGCATAGATGATCGGTCGTCAAACTGAAATAGAAATAAAACAGTTAGTAAACCAAGAGCATCCAAACCTATGATTTCTCATATAACACCTTAAATCAAATAAGAGTGTTGTTTTACTGTAATTCATGTTAAGTGTCTTCTATTGTCTCTGAGTGTCATGTCCAACCTAGTTGCATACATTGTTTCTCAAAAATGATATTAATCACAATGATGACAATTCAATTAAATTCAAAATAACATTTTTTACAAACTTGAAAAACAGTAGACCAAGAAGAGATTACAGATGACACAAAACGTAGCCAAATGCAATGTTTCCCAACTTTTTTTGAGCCCAGGTAGACTTTTTTTTCATTACTTTTTTTTTGAAGCACACTGTCCCTTGAAAATGCTTGCATATTAATTCTTGGCAGCAATTTCATTTTTTTAAAATTACTTATATTGGATTTTTCAAGATAAAATATTATGTTGTCTAACATACTGTATAATCTTTTCAAATATTTTGTGGTCACTGTGGCTCAAAAGGTGAAACAAGATATTCGTTTTAGATTTTACTACATTTTTTACCTGTTTTTCAAGGATTTCGTATCTTAGTTTTTTACTTTATTCAAATTGTATTATTTTTTGCAATGCAATCTGAAACGGCTTCATCAAACCAAATACGTTTTTAAATATATTTCCTGTAATATCCCACGAGCAGATATTTAGTATATAGGAAGAGCTGCCACTTCCTGATATGGATGAATGTTGCAGTTACCCGACTGATCGATAGAAGAAAGATAAAAAGAAAAGATGCCTTTTTTAATAAGGTAACATTGGGCAATTTTCTTTGGCACACTAGGCAAGGTTCCCACGGCACACTAGTGTGCCCCGGTAGACTGGTTGAAAATTACTTGCATTTATGAATTTGGATTTTCCACCAAGACATAATGTTATAAAAAAAAAACAAATACCAAACATATATCCATAAATACGAACAACATCAATCTGACTTTTCTTTTTAATATGTGAACATTAAATTAGTCTCTGACCATCCACCTCTGTTGGTTCTCGTTTTCCCTGCGCTGCTGAACCCAATTCTGTCCTCATTTGATCAATGTGCTCTCTGAGGCCAATAGTGCACCGGCAGCAAATATCAGTTAGCAGCGTTTGGTTGCCGTCACTAGCAGTGCTTTTTAGCAGGTCACCAAAGCAACAGATGCCACGGAAACAAGACACGATGCTGCCCAAATTTTTATTCCAGTTTCATAACCTAGATTATCCAAAAGGATTCATGATTTTTTAGTGTTCAAAAGAATACATACAGACATATAAAAAAATACATACCGTTTTTTCTTCAAGATAAGGCGCACACCCCCAAAGAAATCTCAAGTTGTGTGTGTGTATGTATGTACTGTATATATATATATATATATATATATATATATATATATCCATCCATTATCCGCACCACTTATCCTCAGTAGGGTCGCGGGGGTGCTGGAGCCCATCCTAGCTATCTTTGGGCGCATGGAATTAAGGCTACAATAAATCTTATATGTATAACCATTGCAAATTTTATCGACTCACAATATATATTATTGCATATTTTGCAATAAATAAGGTACACTGTACGTGTGGCATGG
This sequence comes from Urocampus carinirostris, assembly GCF_059441175.1. Classification (NCBI taxonomy): domain Eukaryota; kingdom Metazoa; phylum Chordata; class Actinopteri; order Syngnathiformes; family Syngnathidae; genus Urocampus; species Urocampus carinirostris. The sequence goes on along the minus strand of NC_142351.1, from coordinate 34,549,224 downwards.
CAGTGGATAGCGCGTCCGCAGCACAGTTCTGAGTCATGGTTTGAATTCAGCTACTAGCCTTCCTGTGCGGAGTTTGCATGTTCTCCCAGGGCTTGCATGGGTTTCTTCCGGGCACTCCGGTCTCTTCCCACATACCCAAAACATGCATGATAGGTTAATTGGCTGGTTCAAATTGTCCCTAGGTGTGAATGAGCAATTGAGTTGTCTGTCCCTGTGTGCCGTGCGACTGGCTGGCAACCAGTTCAGGTTGTCCCATGCCCACAGCCCAAAGATAGCTGGGATGGGCTCTGGCACCCCCGCGATCCTACTGTGCAGATAACGGATGGAAGGTACACTGTGTTGTAAGGTGCACTTTCAAATTTTAGAATTTGGTAATTTTTGGTGCGCTTTATACCCCGGAAAATACAGTAAAATTAGAAAAAACCCTAAATATAAATAAACTAGGACTCCTTGTAAACATAGTCGAATTGTTCTTGAGGAACAAATATATGCTTGGGGCCCTCTGGGGACAAACTCGATGTACATCCAGTGTTTCTGTTCAAAATTGCCTCAGACTTTTTAAACAAGACATAAAGTTTTATACACAAGCACCAGCAATGAATAAATGAAGCTTTCTCAACCCATTCTATGAATACAAATTACCTTGTGCTCCAAGAGTCAGCAAAAGTAAGCCGAAACATTTGTTTACACCCATGGTGCTCCTCAAGCCGCAGGACGTCGCCATAGAAACAGTCCGCTCTCTTGCTTCAGATAATCTTATTAACCAGTCAAATGTTGAGTGAGTCAACATTAGCCTGCCGCTGCTCCCCCTTGTCCATCAATCCTCCCTTGGCCACTGAGGATGCCAGGCAGGCAACCTGCTTGTGACTGGCTTGGACACGGGCAGGTGACTCCACGCTCCGGAGGAATCCTCGGATAACACCAGTTGGCTTCCTTGCTCCTCTACATGCATGAGTCCCTCACTGTGAGTGTGGTCTCTCAGCCTCCTCCCTCCTTCTCCCTCACGCTCTCTCTCCCTTTTTCATTCGAGCCCTGCAACTGTCATCAAATGCAGTGACATGCAGTCAAGGGAGGCAGGTGAGGATTTCGCCTCACCTGTGATCAGGGATATTAAACATAAAAAAGGTTCTGTTTGTTCAATGTTAACTTTCTTTTTCATTTACCTTCACAAGTTTTGGATTTTCTTCTCAAAATTGCAAAATTTTCACATTATCTTATGAATATCATCGATACAATTTGTCTGTTTTACTTTGCTGAACGTCTGCAAATGCAACTCTCTTCCCTCATAGCAGAGGTAGATAGTGAGACCAAGGATTCTGATTTGGCACACACCTTGGCCACAAACAATAAATCGGGTGATAGTATTATCAGGCTAAAAGCAAGTCAAGCCATCCAGTTGTTTTTTTCCTCACTGCATGGTCATGGTGGCTATCGTTGGCACGACATTGGAATCAGAAAAACAAATCTCACCTTTTCTTTGTTTTGACTTCTCCCAGTGAATCATAGAGGACGAAAAACCCAAACTAGACGGATTTTGGCGAGTTTGTTTCCGTATCTCTTAGTAGTTTGAAAAGGTTTCTCTGATGCACTAAACAAAGGTTGCTCATTTAACATTAACATTTAAATCCAATTTGAGATCTCCTTTCCCTGTTGATCATATTTGTATATTGTTACTTGACTCGCCTATTTTATGTGTAAATGTATTTGAATTAGCTCGGGCTTCAAGTAATCCCCCCTTTCATGTCCTTTTCAAAGGCCGGTTTTCTCCCCCACCTCAAAAAAATCCTATATTCCTTGGACAATTAGAAATCTCTGTGATCCGAGGGGGTGAGCCACCCTTGACAAAGAATCCAGCCAGGATCTGCTTCATCATAGAGCTTCACATCAAGGTCGTGGTATGAATCGGATTATACCTTTGGTTTTGACTGTGGACTTCTGAACTTTGATAAACCAAACATTGTGGATCTATCAAAACTATGGTTCCTGTTGATCCAAACAATCCAGGCACCGGCCAATCTCGAATACAAGAACAGCACAGCTGTCAAGTCACAATTTCACTTACCACCATACAGAATCTCACCAAAAAAGCACATTAAAGGTTTACCTTATTGAAAAAGCCCCAGTCTGTATGATATACCCCATTTGAATAAACAGACAAAAAAAAGCCAATGATTTAAATCAGTTGTTTTCAACCAGTGTGCTGTGAAAAAGCACGCTATTGGCCAGTATCTTCGCTTTCTTCTATTGATCAGACGAGTAACCGTAATATTCATCTATATCAATAGGTGTCAGCAGATTCCGATAGTTTGTATTTACAAATGTTCTCATGAAGTCGTAACTATATTGAATAACTATTTTTGTTTGATGAAGCTGTATAAGATTACATTGCATTATAAAAAAATAATTTAAAAAATGAAATTCTAAATAAAAGAAAATCTTGCATCTAATTCTGGTGAATTTTATTCGTTAAAAACAGGTTGGAGATTTTTACTCGAGGCTTTTAATTACGGGAAAATATATATAATAATTACGGTACATATTTTCTGAGGTGTATATTTTTGCCGCTGTAGTCTTGCAGTCCGTTGAACTTTCTGCCATGAATTTCCTGTCATGAGGACCCCTTACAGACATCCTGTGGCAGTTTTCATGGTTAGCAGAACAATTTGTTGCGGTTTGTGCAGTTAGCAGACATACTATTGCAGTTTGTACAAAAAATATCTATACATGGCTGATGCTTATTACACTTATAGCACAGTCTTCACTAGCCACAAACTTTAGGCACTTGACCGTGACTTATAGTTCGCCGCTAGTTGCTTTTTTTATTGGTCGCACTTTGATTTAAATAAAAGTTTACTTTGTCTTTGGTTGTCACTTTCTATCCACAGGAAATCTGTGATTCAGGGTGTTTCTACTTTACTTTACTAGCCTTTTTTGCATCCTTTCCTGGTAACCTTGACTTTGGCCTAATCCAGCCCAAATAAAGCTCCAGCTAGCTGCTCTTTGTAGTGCTCCGGTTAGTTCTCAGTCTTGCATTGTCACTCACAGCAATTCACGACTAAAATTATTCTTTGGACACACAAAAAGACAAATTTTGCGATGTGGTATCCTTTGAGCTATTGTAGTGCAACAAAGGGACACACTTTGGCTCCATTTAAAGATACGACAGTCTCGATCTGTGAATTCATACACACCGTCACTATATGTAGTAAAATTTTTTCAATTTCTTAACTTATTATTATTATTGTTATTTTCGTAACAATAATATATTGTTATAATGCACTCCTCCTCTCTAGCTTATAACGAACTTGGGGGTCAATGTGTTTTGGTCTCGCGGTTCGAGTTTTCGTCTGCACGCCGAACTCTGCCAACGAGATCTCGCTGTGTAGTGAAAGGAAGTCTGTCTTTTTTTAGAGAACCCGCATTTTTGGCTCAAGTCATTAAAAAGAGACGGCTCTCAAACGGCTCACTTGCTTTTGTTATCGATATTACGAATTATGTTGTATAAAGAAGTTAAGAAAAAAAGGAAGTATAAAAGGAGAAAATTTAAAAAAAGACAGGTTTGTGGTTATCCCTTTAATCGGTATCTCATCTCATCTCATTAGCCGTACCGCTTTTCCTCATTAGGGTCGCGGGGGGCTGGAGCCCATCCCAGCCATCTCCGGGCAGTGGGCAGGGGACACCCCGAACTGGTTGCCAGCCAATCGCAGGGCCCTTTAATCGGTATATTACCAACAATAATTTAAAGAAGAAAATGAATTAATAATTTGATGATTAAAACTGAATGAATATATAGATTTATATTATATATATGTCGCTGATTTACGATTTCAACCTCGATAACACTAAATTTTGGGGACCCATAGATCTCTGTTGGGACCCATAGATTTTTGAGCATGCGAGTCCCCTGGACCCATCACTTTTCAGAGGTAAAATGAACACTGATAGAATAGAATAGAATAGAATAGAATAGAATAGAATTGTCTTTATTGTCATTTATAACAATTCAGTGAACATTTTGTTTGCATAACTCTCCAGGAAAAAAAAATAAACACAAAAAAGAAGAAAAAGAGAATAATTAGATAAAAGAATGCCAGGATGAATTGGCAGAAACATTTACTGGGTGAATAGTGAAATGAAAAGTAATGAAATAACATGTGGAATCAGTAAATTCCAAAAGAATTCCATAAGTAAGATATAAATCCCCATTTTCTCTACATAGGTAAGATAAATATTTCTTACAGTCTTGTGCGCTTGTTTAGGATGGTGATTGCGGAGTGTGAAATGACAGATGTTATTTCAGAAATCCACATCAAACACAAATAATCTGCTCTAAGGTTCGTAGAGTGTCTGTAATCCTTGAAATGAAAAACACAGACAATGCCGGTCCTCGATCATGAATCTTGAAGAAAGTCTTCAGCTTTGAATGAAAGGAGCTGTACGGAATTTGGAACTTTTTCACTTCCTTCTACTATCACCTGGCTGGTTGTGTCATCATTGCTGCCTCGGTCAGCTCATTTAATTATGTGATTTTCTTAGGCGCGCTCGAATTAACTCTTCTTATTTCTATTTCTTGGGTTTGGGTTGGCGCTTGGACTCCTCTTGAAGCAGGTATTTTTCTATTTTCATATTACACTAACAAAAAAAACAGGGGAATGAGCTAACATTACTAACACGACACCCCCCACCTTATCTAATGTGTTCTTCCCCAAACAACTTTGCTAAAAGTATGATAAAAGATAAATAGAAGTGGTTGGCAAAACAATTGTCTGGGCTCTTTACCCTCAGTTGGACATTTTTAACACAAACTAAAATAGAACAAACATTCCATTTTTATGAATATTCTTTGGTGTCTTGTATTTCTTTGTATATCTATCAAATAGATGGCATTCATTTATTCATTCTCTTAACCTCCATAACTGAAGCAGACTAATGAATATTTGGACTTTGAGTTTGCTAAAAAAAACGGGAAACTTTAACTCAGAACATAGTCAGAAATAATTTTCTTCAAAGGTAATCAATTTGTAATGAAACTGCAAACCATATGCATGAAGAGCAGAACAGTGTGGTGCAGTTGTATAAAACAGGATCACCTCTGAAGCACTTCAATTCAAAAAGGGTCATTAAGTTTCCTTCATTTCTTGAATCCTGGAATATCTTGATTGCAGAATAGCCTTGATGTATTATAAAGGCAGATTTTTTTAATCGGTGAAAAATGTGCAAATGTCTCAATCACGCACACACCTACTAAAAAATGCACACACAGCTATGCAGATAATCATTTAAATGATTTTGACCTTGGTCTGGACACTTTTCTTGAGTGCAGTTGGAACCAGTAAAGAGTCAGTTATAGGTCACATGGTAACGATTTCTATCTCTCTGCGCTCTCTTTAACTCATAGGCAGGCCCACATGAATGCGCACACATATCTTTGCATTTTCAACCACCCACATATTGTCTTTTCTCCCCAAACCAATCTTTGAGTTGTCTCTTTTACTGCTGTGTGTTTTTGTGTGTGTAGTTGTGTTGCAATGTACCTGACGCCATATACAGTAAACAGAATTATGCCTGAATGTGGGAATGCCTGTCAAAGTCCTGACTGCTCAAAAGACAATACAGTTCTGCATAAAATACCCAGTCCCGACCGCATATCCGTTACACTTTGACCCTCGCTAGAGATGCTTTTGTTGGGAAAATAAACAGGTCATGATAATACCAGGTTGCACATGTCATGAACATGTTTTAGAACTGTCTTCATTGTCATTGATAAGAATATAGTGAACACCGTATACAACTAGATTAGGCACTCCAGGATAATCACGTACTCAAGACTTGAAAAAGAAAAAGAAATAAAACAAATTTCAGGATAAATAGGCAAAAATATTTACAGGGTAGTGCTTCAGAGACTGGCTTACATTTTTGAGCCGTCCTAATAAACAATTGTACAATTGCTATGAGCAGCAACAAAATTCACAAATATATTGAAAAGATATAAATACCTTTTTTTAATTGATATATATTTTTATACATTGGCATGTATAAATAGTGCGTCTAGAACTATGGTTAACTTTGTTTTTTGTCACGGTTGCTCTGGCGCCCAGTTGGTCCCAGCCAGATGGCGCCGGATTCTGTCGCGGTTGCCACGTCGCCCAGTTGGCCCCGCCCATGGACACCGGCTGAGACGCATTGACAGATTGCTTCTTGTCAGTACTTAAACGCGCTCCTTTGAGCCGTTGTTTGTCTGAAACGCCTGTGATACTTCTGTGAAACTTCTGCAAGACTCCTGTTGAAATCTGTGAAATCCCTAGTCTGTGAATTTGCCTGCGTTTGTTCCTGTTTTGTTTTTTTGGCCTGATTTGTTTGATTTTTACCACGTTTTCGTTTGGATTTCAATCCACTCCTGCGACCATCGATCCCCGGATCGAGTGTGCTCGCATTCCTCCTCTCCACAATAAATTGTGAGTATGTTACGCGAGTGGGTTCTAAATTGTGTTTCCTGCCCTGGTCCGTGACAGTTTTTATTGTTGCTATATCATGTTATATCATAACTGTTATTATTAATATTATTACTATTGTTGTTATTATCATTGGTGTATTTAATAGGGAAGATAAAGGGGTAGGGAAAATAATCATCTGCTTCTTACTGCCCCTCTTCAAACATATTAAGTAACACTATTTTGTTGTTGAGTGATTGTTTTTGTTCGAAATAAAGTTTTCATTCATTCAAAATTCAAATTTTAACAGTCCTGTGTGCTTGTTAAGGGAGGTGATGGCCCTTGGAAAGAAACTGTCTCTGCATCTATTAGATCTGTATCCGCTACCAGAAGGCAGCAGGCCAAAGAGATGGTGGACAGGGTAAGAGGAATCCTTTCAAATGTTGTCAGCTTTACTGCGGTATCACAAGCCGGCAATCTCGCACGTCTTGTTAAATTACGTCTCAAGTTTTGAAGTAAAAGTCGGTATGAAATTTTGTTTCTCAGCTCAAATTATTATATATAGTAGGTGACAAATATTGTCGAATATAGGTGGCTATGATATAATCAAACATTGACAACGTAAACTATGAACACAAGACCAACATCTAATTTACAATGTATTTATTTAATGTCCTTTAGAGTCAGATTCTTGCCCTAGCAATAAGTTTTCGGGTGCAGCATCCCCCGCAACCCAACTGAGGAGAAGCGTTGCAAATAATGGATGGATGGATGCAGTATGATTGATTAACAAATACACCAAAGAGTTGTTTCCCTTGTGCTTTTTTGCCTTTTCTTTAAACTTTTCAGGATGACTCTCTTTTTCCTCCATTTTCTAACACTTGTCCTTGGTGCTGTGAATAAAAAGTGTGCCAATGACCGAATAATCAAGTGCATTTTCGCATGTCATCCATATCACTGGTAGTCTAGTGGTTACGATTTGGCACTATTATCACCGTGACAAGGGTTCTATTCCCATTGCCTCCAATGTTTCGCGATTGTATCAGCGATATTTTCCAATGAGCAATCATTGCACAAATACAGGAATATAAATATAACAACACAAATTTATGCTCTGTACTCAAACATACTGAGTAAATATGGTGGCTAACGAGGGCCCTTTTTGAAAAGTTGTCACTAGCATGCCTTCAACTAAAGCAGCCAAAGGAAAAACTGCTGCGTTCAAGTGTTTATTAATAAGCTCATTTCCACCCACTGGTGCCACCAACTGCTGAGTTCCTTTGTGAACACACTCCAATCGGACTCCTATCAGCTATCAACACACGTTATCAGCCGGGGGGGGGGCAGAAAATGTGCAAGTCTGGGCCGATGTAAGGGCGAGGCACATGCTTCATTCCGGTCACTGTTAAGTCCGACTGCAGCGGGCTAATCGAGTCTTTGATTGGAGAAATATTGATGTGCATGCCGCGTAGGCATGCTACTCTAAGGGTGCGTTGGAAAGCTGTTGGAGATTCATAGGAAGGAGAATAAACACATCTCTGATACAGATGAGCCAGGAATAAAAATAAAAATGTGTAACACTTTACAACAGGGGTCCGATTTCTTATTTACAATTTATGGTATTACTTTGTTGTTAGTATGTTATTATTAGGTTAACAGTATTAAAAGTCAAAGGTGCGGTCTGAAATTTGCAAATTTTGTACTTGCTGGCGCCTGTTTCTGACTTAAGTCATTATTGCAGCCTCTGTCAAGCTGCTTTTGTGGCGCTTGCAAGGACGTGCATTTTTTAGACGCACTCGAATAAACGCTTCTTTTTTTCATCTTTTTTGGGGTTTGGGTTGGCGTTTCGATTGTATTTGAAGCATGCATTTTCTCACTTTTGCAGATGGGCGTGGTGGAAAAAAATAAACACACACACTGACACACACATATACACACAAATTGATTGTACCCCCTTGAAATAACATACTGTTTATTTTTTATTTGTTATATTTTGAACCCATTTTTCTAATTACTCATTGTCCAGCCATGTGTCCTCACTGCCCAACCCAACTGACTTTGAACAGAGGGCAGGGGACACCCAGGGCTGGTCGCCAGCCAGTCGCAGAACACAAGGAGAGAGACAAGCATTCACACGCTCACTCATGCCTAGGGACAATTTGCAGCTGCCAATCAACCTGCCAGCTATATTTTGGGGATTTGGGAGGAAACTGGAGTGCCCGAAGAAAGACACTCGGGCATGGAGAGAGCATGCAAACTCACACAGGGAGGCCTACAAAATGTTTTGCCATTGTGCTAAAGGTCTTACTTTTGGGAATATATTAATGAATTGCCTTTTAAAATGTATAAATCAAACATATTGCCATTATTATAAACAGAACTTTACAGGAAGTCCGGCTCTTAATAAACACTGTTTCTGCTACTGGACCCTAGTGCTGCCTTTGACACTGTGGATCATAATATCTTACTAGAATGGGTGGGAAAATTAATTGGTCTCTCAGGAACCGTCTTCTCATGGTTCAGATCCTACCTCTCAGATAGGAAGCACTGTGTTAAATACGGTGAAATGACATCTGAGCCTTTTAGTGTTACCCGTGGTGTTCTGCAGGGTTCAGTACTTGGCCTCTTTCTTTTCAGCATTTACAAGCTTCTATCAGGTGATATTATTCTTAGGTATAATATCAGTTTCCATTGCTACGCAGATGACACTCAACTCCAATGGTGTAATCTGCCCGCTAAATTGTGAAAACTTGGAGGCCTGCCTCACTGATATAAAAAGATGGATGTAACTTCAATTCCTGCGCTTCAACCCAGAAAAGACCGAAATGTTAATTATTGGTCCATCTTAATGCCGTGACTTGTTCTCAAACACTGCTCATTGACAAATGTAATATGACCGGAAGTGACTCAGTCAAAAAACAAGGTGTCATATTTTCCCCTAAACTGTCCATCCAAACACACAATATTTATTACTAGAACAGCTTTTTTCCATCTTCGCAACATTGCATTAATTTGCCCTATTCTGTCCAAGGCTGATGCGGGGATTATAATTCATGCGTTTGTTGCCTTCCGTCTCAATTACTGTAATGTACTACTCTCCATTATCCATAAGTCTGCAGCGAGGCTTTTAACTAAGATAAGAAAGTTTGATCACATTACCTAAATTTTAGCTTACCTCCATTGGCTCCCTGCTTAAGATGTGATTTTAAGGTTCTGTTGGTATTATACAAAATCATGCATGGACTTGCTCCTTCATATCTTTCAGATTTAATTCCCCCCTATGTTCCTGTCCAGAGCCTTCGCTCCGAAAAGGCTGGTGTACTAGTGATCCCAAGAGCCAAGAAGAGATCCGCTGGTTCGAAAGCATTCTCCATTTAAGTCAGTTTGCTGTGGAATGCTCTGTCCTTGATCGGCAACCTCAGTGGAACTGTTTTAATCTAGGCTTAAAACACATTTATATTCTATAGCTTATGAATGACCTACTGAGTATATTTCATGTTGAAAATGTCTGTGTATTGTTTGTTAATGCTACATCCATTGCAGCCCGGTCATCCTGGAAAGGGGATTACCTCATGAGCGGTCCCTTCTCAAGGTTTCTTCATTTTCCTCATGCTGAGGTTTTTTAGTTTTTCCTTGCCCTCATGTAGGTTTTAGATCAAGGGATGGTCTAATAAAAGTCTGCAGTTTGCAATAGTATGTGGTCTGTGAATTCCTTTGAGACTCTTTGAGATTAACGGCTACACAAATAAACATGACTTGACCTTACTTTTCTTATTTAAAAAACACAATAATATTATCATCATCATCATCAAAAGACAGTAATTTGTAGTGTACATTTTTGAGTTTCAATCACTGTTGAATCACAAATCCATTTAAACTATATTGTACGCTGATGAATGACTTTAACCATAAAAAGAATTGTTCATTCTTGTCTAAACTTAGAAAAGACATATATGGCTCAGTGGGTTGTCCCCAATTTCCCCCGGGATAAGCTCCGGCAAACTCGTCAACCGAGTGCGAATATGCGGGACCGAAGACGAATGCACAGAAGCGTATCCGGTGACAGATGTTTAAATAAGAAAAGTATACAAACATAAAATTGAAATCCTCTCCGTCTTTCTGAAACATTGAAAGACTTTTACGGGCTGCAACACTGGCAAGAAACACATATTTGTGACAGGTGCTGAAGATGATTACCAGGCTGCGTTTGAAGAAGCCTTCCAATTGGAACAGTATTGATGCCGTTCGTTCTTAAATGCAACCTCTGATGGCCCCCTGAATTTAGACACAAGCTGGAGGGGCTACAGGTACGTATCAGATAGTAGCGTCCCAGAAATTCATTTTTGTCAGAAATGAATCTTTAAAAAAAACAAAAACGTTTTTTTTGTACCCATGCAGAATTCAGATTTAAGATTTAAAGGTACAGTGTGAAATATTTGACCACCTTATGCGTATGGTGTTGCGTAACCGAAAATGAGCGCTAATAGCACAAGGAAGAATAAAAACTTTGGATACTCAAAGTGACCAAAACACACCATCATATTCCTTTACTTTTTGCCTTACTTTTTGTAAAAGAAGAAAAAACAAATAAGTAAAATAAAAAGGAATCACAAGAAGAGGAAAAGGGGGAATTGGGAAAAAAATGTATTAAAAAAAAATCTTGAAAAAAACGTGGGGACAACAGAAAATAGTCAAACAAAAAAGGAAAGAAATAAAGAATTAAAAAATAAAAATGGGGATAAATTAATAAGAATATTGTTTTGTTTTTTTAATCGTAGTTTTTTTTTTAACCACACGGAGGTGCTAAATAATACACACTGTCCTTTTAAGGTCTCAAACATTTCTACAGCCCAACCTCTTATGTATGGATCAAACTAAGAAGGTTTTTGCGATGACTTGTTTTTATCAGTGACAATGAGTGAGAGATGGCTATAATGCTAGGCTCATGAATGAAATATACATGGAAATTGCCTGAATTATTGATGGATGTCCTATGAAAAAATGTTGCCATTGAACGCAACACAAAAAATACCATCCCACTGAGATTATTGTGCGCTGACCCTTTCTTCAAGAACACCTCCGGAGGGAGGTGACATCATTGCAGCAGGTCAGTTACTTGTATACAATGTACATGTTTTTTTTTCTTCTTTCATGATTCACATCTAGTGCTTTTCCTTTTATTTATTATTCCTCAGCACACAGAAATGGATACATCGCATGCATGTGCAAACACCCCCGCTCGCTAACATGGCCGAAATCACCTGTCAATCATGGATTTAGAATAAACCCTGAGGACCAGACATAAGAAGGTGTTTGCTTGCCACTATGAATGTTAAGTAGTAAAACAAGCTATCAGGCTGTGATGCTGTAATTGCCCTTTACCGTTTTGATGTAACCCGACAAATGGAAACCTATAAGGGTAAGGAATGTCAATACCGGGCAGTATTGGTGCTGAAACCAACAGTATTTCTTAATGTATTGGCTCCCTTCCAATAGAAATTTTAAAAACAGGAACCTCAAATAAATAATCTGTAAACTGATATCAAATCATTGCGATATTAGGCATAGTATCTTAAGTCTTAAAAGTATTTACTTAGAGGGACAATGTATATAATTTAGAATCTACAGGTGGTAAAAACACATTTTATTTATTAAGAATAAACTATACTGATCCAAACAAAAGGACACAAATAATCATATAAATAAGCATTTTAAAAAATACTTCTAAGTTGAGGAATTTCCATTTATCATATGTAGTATGAGCTTAACCAAAAGGGAGCTAGTACTGATACCCAAAAAACAAAAACCTCTTTAAAGGCTGGTCAAAAAATTAGAAGAACAATACTGTGGTTTGGTCACTTTGAGTCTCCGTACTTTATATTCTTTCTTGTGTTTTGTAAAACCACAATACCTAGTGGTCAAATAATACACACTCTTGTTAACGTGTGAATGTAAATGGTCAGCATTTATACAACGCTTTTCAAGTCAATAAAAACCTCCCAAATCGCTTTACAATGTGCTTTACATAGCAGCGTCAGCTATGGAAGGCAACTACCTGCTTATCGGGGGGCATTAGGGATTCAGTGTCTTGCCCAAGGACATTTCCACATATAACACGGAGGAAAGGAATATTCATTTCGTTTTTTTTGCAGAGAGAAGGGAATTTTATGAACTTATGATATTGGTAAGTGGTAACTTTGTTTTTGACTTCCCAAGATTTGGTTATTGGATTGAAAAAATGTTATTGAATACTATTTTTTTTTTAGTACAAATGCTTTGTATTTAATTTCTATTTTATTTGGTGTCATATATAAACTGTAAAACAGACTGTGGTTACTCAATTACCCTGGACCTTTACTGAGTGAGTTTTGAACTTTCTCAACAGATATTGTATCAGTTGTCGGACAGGATTGGGTAAAGTAATGCTAGTTGATTGTTTTCATTATCATATGTCTAAATTTGTGTGCTTTCTGGGGTTGAGGCAGACATTGAGGTATGGTTAACGCCAGAACAAAGGGTTGGGTGTCAAATGTATAAATGATAAACACATTTGACCAAAACTCAAAATTTGTAAAGAAATAACCATTTAGGATTAGATTTGTGAACCCCTTTGCATGCTTGTTTTACATTTTTTTTTTTTTTCAAAACAATTGTAAATTGGTGGAACTAAGCTGCATTGACAGCCACAGGTAACTGAATGTTATCCTCACTACTAATTTTGTATGATCGACCTAATCTTATTGACTGAGAAAAATACCACACTTCTACTGTGTTCTCGTGATTGATGGTCTTTAACGGCGAAAGGGTTAATTTTCTCGTCCCCACACAATGTGAACATTGAAGCGTTCATGCGTGCTCAGAACTAAACTCAATATTGACATACCTTGATACAAGTGAGAGGAGCTGACATGGCCGGTAAACAGGTAGTCACAGAGGCCATGGAACTGCTAAGTACACGCACGCACATACAAATATATTCCATGTCCTCTGCGAGTACCTGTTTACCGGCCATGTCAGCTCCTTCATATATATATATATATATATATATATATATATATATATATATATATATATATATAATATTTGAATTTAGTTTATAATTGTTTTTTATTGACATTGAAACAATGTAGTAAACAGAATAATGAGATTAGGCACTTCACTCCTCGATAAACACATAATAAAGACCTAAAAGAGAAAGAGTGACAAGATAGTGAAATGAAATATATAGTGCATCATGACAATAGTGCAAAGAAAAAAAATAGTGCATTGTAAAAACAGTCCAATAAAAAAATAGTGCAATAAGATTTAACAGCAAAATAAGTCAATAAATATGATAGGAATACCCAATTCCACACTTAGGCAATTTGTATATTTTTCACAGTTTTGTGCTCTTGTTCAGGGTGGTGATGGCTCTGCGGAAGAAACTGTCTCTGATCCTTTTAGTCTTTGTTTTAAAGGATGTGTATTTTCCACAATATATATAAAATGTCCTTGAAATAGTCGAACCCTTAGCGACATCAATTGGATAAATGTTCTATATATTGGTTATTATAACATAATAACAATTATGTGAAACCGTGGTTTTAGTACAACTGTAATGGATATTCATATACATGATTAAATAATGGTGAACGTGACTGTGTGACTTGTGTAGCTCTAGTAGCTTGCAGACAGATCTGCATGACCGTGTGGTGGATTGTACGGACGCCAACTTATTCGCCACTGCATGTTTGTCACACTGTTTTGCAGTTGAAATTGAAAAAGACAGAAATTTGCATTCTACTGACCCTTTGTCCTGTGTTAATTAAATGGAAATACAGGATGGTAGTCTTCCTGCTGGGCATTTCTGCCTGACGCGCTTCCTCCGGCGCCTTTGGAATGCTCCTGTGCCCTGAACACTCGGGCCTGACTAGGTCATCAGCTGGGGACCACCGGTCATTGATGTTTTGCACCTTTAACCCCACTGCCAACCCCACTGATGCCCTAGGTGTTGCTTGAAGGCCCCAGCTCATGTCATTCCTCCGCAGCCACAGCCAGAAGCTGCCCTTTTCCGCCTCTTCTGACAGCTCTTTAGTTGCTCTCCGGTTGCCAGCTCCTGTGCATCCAAGGTCTCTAAGCAGGCGGGAGGTTGACGAGCCCACAAAAGCCCTGCACCCCACCTCCACTGGGCATACCGTAGTTAAAATGAACAACGTTGTGCTGCTGCAGTTGCCACCGTTGGAGTACACTGTGTCAAACATCCATGCTCACTGCCTTGACTTTGAATCTTCAGGTGGATTGATCCAAAACATCACTTTAATTACTGTTACAAGTATGTGAAGTAGATATTTGGTGTTAGTACAGCTAGGCTTGTCATGATTTACGTTTTAACATAGAGAAAATATATTAAATAAAAGTAATAATTGACAGCAATGTAATTTGAAAGCAGCAGAGCCTTAAATGACAACCTTCAAATGTCTTTGGGCAGAATTCACATTAACGGCTTGCAAATGTACAATAGAGCGGTTAAAATTGTAGATAAGAAGTCCATTAAGTCACCTGTGTTAGTTTGGAGAACTTAAAAACGTTGTCTTTTGAGAACTCCAATAAATGTACACAGTTGAAGCTTATTTATAAATGCTTGCATCGACAGGCCACTCAGGTTCTTAGTGAGAGCATAGTTCTCCTCAGGGCCATGGGCTCCAGAGCCAGAGGAGCTCAGAGCGGGAACTGTCAAATCTTGAGGCGGAAAACTACTTTTGGACAATCAGCCTTTACTGTACAAGGTACTAAAGCCTGGAACTTTTTACCCACTGAACAAAAGAACGAGTCAAACTGGGTCATTTTAAACATAAACTTAAAGACTTTTTGATCAGAGGTCAGACATGTGACCACCTGTAGCCTATGCAATTCTGCTGTTTTATGATATTGTGTAGTTTATGTATGCTTTTTTCTGTAAAAGCCTTTCTGGGTACAGACATTGAGAATTAGCCTTGGCTAAAGTCTTATAGTATGTGACATGAGTTTATGGAGCATACTTTTCAAATAAACGAAACTTGAACTTAAATGGCCTTGAGAGCAGCGCACCAGCTAAACACAGACAGAAGTGATCAGTATTATTCCGTTTTAATGACCCTACGCAATCCTCCCAATCCTTTGCAGTCCCCGCTCAGTCTGTGTTTTATTTATTTCCAGCTTTCAGGTATGTGCCATTAATTATTGTCTAACTGCTGAGCACTTGGAGTGAACTCCTGACAGCAGCGGGATTTGGTGTGAGCAAGGTTACAGCAAAGCCGCTCATCCATTTTCTATGTTGCTTATCATGTTCAGGGTTGGAGGAAAGTCGATGCCAGCTGACATCGGCTGAAAGGCAGAAAAAAAAACTGCTAATAGATGTCAGATTTCAGAAGAACAAAGAAAGATACTGAAAAACGCATCTAAATTGTTTTTTTTACCAACAAACTTAAGTTCAAGCAGCCTTTATAAACAGATAACATCATTAAAATCATTATTTTTAATTGCTTTTTTTTACAAATACTGACTAAATAACAACTCACAAAAACCTAGCATTTAATGTATATTATTTTGTGCCTCATAATAGTAAAAAAACTTGATTCTTTGAAAAAATATATTTGTTTGAATAATAAACAAAAATACACGACTTATCATACTGTCACGATTACCCATTGTCCTCACCTGTGTCCGCTCGTTTGGCGCCAGCTGCTGCTCTTTGCCTGATTGGCTCCCCTCCTATTTAAACTCAGTGCTCTCATTCACCTCTGGTCAGTCCGTCAAACGAACCTCTGCACTTGCAAGGGAAGCATTTTGACTCTGCCCCGTCCTGTATCCTGGTCGTTTATCCAGTATCCGGCATCGATCCCATCTGTCCCCTCCTGTCCGGTATCTTGCTCGTGCATCCTGCAAAAAAAAACAAAAAACATTGATTTGAATACTAGGCCAAAATACTTAAACCATTACAGTAATGTTAATGAAAATGATTTAAAAAAATAATAGCTTGAGATATTTGTATTGCTTTCATAACGTGGAATCCCCAGTTAAGTCTGCGCCATGTTTGTCTGGCATCCGTCGCTACGCTATGCTGTGTATCACCGGCCCTCGCGTGTACCAGACAACACAGTGCCATCTAGAGGTCAAATGTTACACATTGGGGCATTAAGACTTGCTCTAGTTTCGAAAATCGTCTAAATTCTTACTTCATAGCTAACCAAATGAGCTTTGGCTAAGGGCAAGGGGAGCTATTTTGGAGTTTTAAAGGTAAGAAGTAAAAAGTACCTGGAGATGCAAGTGAGGCAGTGCCTCATCTGTCATCATGGATATATAAAAACATATTTAATGGCTATATTTATTCAGTGTTGAAATTCTTTCTCATTTAAATTCACAATTTTCACAGTTAAAATCCCTTTCAAAATGGTTGAATGGTTGCATTATATTAAAAAAAAAATATTATTTCAATTAGCATACAATGTATTACAGTGGCGGAGTCTGCATTTGCAAAGTGAAGCAAGCAATTTTGTTGCCTCATAGCACAGGGCGATAGTAGGACCAAGGATTTTGATTTGGCGCACACTTCAGCCCCAAATAATAGAATTTGTGATAGTATTTTAGCTAACTGGAAAACAAGGCTTCCAGTATTTTTTTTTCTCATTGCGTGTACTTTTTTTTCATTAAGGAGCAGCACATTGACTTTACATATAAATTAAGACAATAAAACTTTTTTTCTACGCGATTTTATATACAGTGGAACCTCGGTTCTCGACCATAATCCGTTCCGGAACCCTGTTCGAAAACCGATTTGTTCAATCACCAAAATCGTTTTTTCCCATTAAAAGTAATGTAAATCATTTTTAATCCGTTCCAACACCCTGAATGTTTCCCATGAACGTAAACACGAAGCTAACCCAGGCTAATCGTACGTTTGCGTTAACGTAATCTTCCGAACCAAAGATTACGCTAACATGAAAGTGTAAAAAATAAGCATTGGGGTGCTCAGCAAAAGACATGCTGTATGTATAGCAAGATCGAAAACTCGCAGACCTTCTTCATATTTTGCTATTATTTCTTTCTTAAATGCAATAGTTGTACGCACTACTCTTCTTTTTTCACCTGAAGCAACTTTGCTGCTTGCACCGACCTTCTTCGGAGGCATAATTAGGGGCTAAAACACTTGGTACACCTATATTAAACGCGAAAGCAAAACGAAACACGTCCGCACGTGATAACAGTTTTTCACGAGGGGTGGGGGCAATGTACATGATCTACATCCGTACGCTGCTCAGCATCGCACCCTAGCGTGCCGGCGTTCGAACTCCGATTATTTGACCGAACAGCGAAGCAAAAGAATTTCTCGAAATTTTTGATCGAGAACCGATTTGTTCGAACTGAGAGGCGTTCGAAAACCGAGGTTCCACTGTATTGCTTTTTTGCTCTGCCAATCAAATGATACATTTATTTGTGAATGTCACTGTGCCTCATCCGACACGAACCTCGTCGCACGTCGGCAATTTTCAAGTAAAGGACAGATATGCGAAAAAAGTGCTTAAGTTATGTGCAGTTCTTCAGTGCATCTCATCTCTGCTACTACTACTGCTACAAGTATTTGACAATCCACATTCTTCATGTTTCTTTAATGCAAGACTATGAAGTGTTGGCTTGAAAATGTGGCGTTAAAATGACTTATTACAGAGGCAAGCGGGGAATAACACCATTTCAAATATCTTATTGAACAAAAAAGGGTTCGGATACTGTGGCATAAGCCAAAAAGTCTTTCTCCTCACAAAGTTCATCAAATTATCTAGGATATTTTTCATCCCTGAAGCATCTTCTACTCCCTGTTGATTAAATTTCACCGTGGTTTATATAAACCCAGATCAGGCAGAAAAGAAGTAAAGCCATAGCGCTTTTTTGTTCATCTCGCACGCATGTTTTCGACATAAAGATATTTCTCAACCTTGTTTATTGCTTTCTAACATGATAAAATATCACATTAGCCAGCGATATACATAAGCGGCAGTCAGATTCCAATTTTGCACACAGAGTAAATTACGAAGAGAAGTGTTTCTGCAAAGCCGCCTCTCTGCAATATTGCCGCGGAGTGCGATGATACCTTTCGGAATTGTTATATTGAGCAAGTGCTAAACGTGTGTCAGCAAAATGTCCGAAAAAAATTGAACCCGCGGAGGCCTCTTGGAGTTGCATGCAAATCTCTTTCACCTTCATGGAAATGACATTCTATTTTACGGGCAGTCATAAATCCAGTTTACCTCAGCAGTCGATCCTTGCTGGCTTGGTCTAAAAGGCAGACGACACACTGGTCTGCTTGCTAATCAATCACAAGTTTTGAAGGAGCCAATTGGGAAGTGACCCAACAAGAGTACAAAAATAAGAATGAGATGACTGTATAAACATTAGCCTTAAGAGGATCTTATTTGGAAAAACGAGAGGGAGCTGGACGGGAAGCATTTTTGATGGCACCAAATTCTGAGTCACCACAAGATGATTTATAAGGTGGAAATGTGGAGGGTGTTTGACTATTAAGAAAACATGAGTAACGCTGTAGAGTAAAACTTTATCCCAATACAGTCAATGTCAATACAAAGAGCTATACATACAAGATGAAATGCCCCAAGTTACAGTGGTACCTTTAATTACCGGAATTTCGATTTACAATTTTTATTTGCAACAAAAAATCTTGCTCATTATACGAAGTAAAATGCAGGTCACGGGTCGTCCCAGAGGCTACTACCAAAGACCTCCCGAGACAGCTCCCCACCAGCATCAGCTGTTTCCAGTTTACGCATGCGAAGTCCCACAGGCAAAAAATAGTAATTTGTGTTGGAAGTTTATAATCTGCAGTCTTTTGATTTCATACCGGTCAGCCAATTGTTTCCCATATTAATGGTTGCAATTTCCTTTAAGAAGTAATGCATCCTTACAAACATGTAGAGTATTCAACTTTTGGTCAGAATCCCATTTTTCAATGTCAAAAAGTGATTAAACAATGTCAAAACATGTGAGGTGAATACTGTGTTTAAAGTCAATCACATATATATGTCATCTGACTGATACTGGTGGAATGTGATGTTGGGGAGGGAGACGTTAGCTTACAATTGTGCATCAAAGGTTGCCGTGACAACTTGATTGAAAGTATATTGAACTATCAAAAAAGGTAAAAATTCACCTAAAGTGTGTGTAGCCACCCTTTGGAATAATGAAACAAGGTATTTCATCCGTTTTCCTGACTTAGTGATCTAAAAACGTATGTGGTGCTCCAAAAATGCGAGACGAGTTTTGAAAAGAATAAACTCGGCTCTTTGATTCTATTGGTCGGTAAATTGTATTCGCTACAAACACAATGTGGCGAATATTTACTCACAGCAAAACAGACTATGTAGGCTGCCGTGAAATTATTAGCAATCTACGATGACGTTGTCATCTACTACGAGTGACTGATACGATACGGATTGGAGCCAAATGGGCTTTTTTTAATTTACCGTAAAAAATTGTTATACTGCTTACACGATTTGAAATGATCAAAACATGTATAAATGACGGGAAAAACCTAGTTTGACACCTTTAATCTCCGTCACACCTTCTTGGATACCCCAACCACCACCTCTTCCTCCGTACGACGCATAAATTGCGACGACTTGCTCCATAGTAAGTGCTCATAATAATCTCACATTTTATTTCATTAATATAATCTTATTTAACAATACTACTGTATTTTGTAATGGTTTAATACTTTTTCAATGTGTTTCAAGTTATAAGGAATATGTGTTTTATAGCTATTCAGGAATCACTTGGATGCTTTTGGGCGGACGGTATCAGAACAATTAGTTTTCAAATATTTCATAACGGAAAAATTCTCTTGTCACATGAACAATTCGAGCTATGAGCACCATCCTGGAGTGACATTGCTAAAATTCGCCCCAATGCTGTCTCAGTCGGATGCAGAGATTACAATTCATGCGCTTGTTACCTCCAGTCTCGATTACTGTAATGCACTACTCTCTGGTCTCCCAAAGTCCAAAATCAAGAGCCTTCAGCTGGTAAAAATGCTGGAACGAGGCTTTTAATTAAGACAAGTGAGGTCCCTTCTCAAGGTTACTTCATTTTCCTCTTGTTTAGGTCTTTGAGTTTTTCCTTGCCCTCATGTAGGTTTTAGATCAGGGGATGGTGTAATAATAGTCTGTTATTTGCAATCTGTGGTCTGTGCAGCCCTTTGAGATTCTTTGTGATTTAGGGCTAATCAGATAAACATGACTTGACTTGACTTGCATGTGGTAAATGCAAGAATCTAACAATGCCAATTTTGTGATATTATTTGTTCACATTTGTAATCATCTCTCTACTATTGAAAGCAGCCTCTGTGGTAAAAAAGTCATGTGACGATGACAAGGATTGTTATTGCGGACCCAAGAGCGGAGACTACGGTCAAAGTTAGGACAACGGATTTATTGGGGAAAACTGGGACAACCAAGGGCGCTCCGCATCGGGAGTAAAAAAACAAATGTCAAAATAAAACACAGTCTGGAAAAGTCACAGCTGGCAGAGCCAAAAAATAAAAGAAAAAACAGAGACCAGAGGCAGTCATGACTGTCAAAGTCTGAATTTTCCAGGGCTGGTAGACAGCGATTTAAGGGGGGCCAGGAAGCAAGTGGGCAATGAAAGATCTGAGTGCATTTGCTTTCAGAGACAATCAATATAAAGGGCTGCAAACATACATTTTAAGTGGGGATCAGACACAGTCGTGCACAGCTCACCCAGTCCCCCCAGGTTGGCACCCACTGGGGGGAAATGGCACGTCAGATCCTGACGATTATACTGTTACGCTAAAATCATAATTTGGTCAGGTTGCTTGCAGACTTTTGTTTAATGTTTTACTAACAAAAAATATATAAAATGTTTCTTTTGAAAAAGATTTTTTAAGGAATTAAAACAAAAAAAAAAACCCAAAAAACCTTAAGATGATATCCTGATTCATTCAGTAGATACACTGACAAAAAAGAAACCCATATTTCGAAAATGATTGTGCTGGAGTACTTGAACACATACCAGATGATATATTTTATATTTGGTTGGTTGGGTGGTTGGTTGGTTGGATCCGTTAATCAATAGGGTCGTAGGGGCACCATTTTCCTGGGGTGTGTCTTGGCCAAGTACAGCCTGGTGGCACCCATCTCTCTCCAGGCCAACAAATGTTTCAACCCAGTCTCGAACTGGGGACATTTCGCGTATTAGGCAACTATGCAAACCACTATAACGAAATATCACCTAATAAAACATCAGTAAGTCTTCATTACCTCAAGATGGCGGCGCGTTGGGTAGACGCTGCGGCTCGGGCTCCAGTTCGTCTTTTGTTTTTCAGTGTCCCCTGATCCCTCTTATTTTCCCTTCGACTCCTTTCGCATTTACAATAATATCCACTACATCCCGAGGGATATACAAAGACCACCGGATCTCCCTGGAAGATTTGCCGCCTGCCGACAATGACAACGACGGAGCAAAGGCTGAGCTAAGAAGGCGACCACACAGACCAGCGCTCCCAAGCATGTTCAACCAACGCCAGATCCATCGTCAACAATGAGTGAATTGAGCTGCGGATCACCACCAACAACGTCCGGAATTGGAGGACTTTTTTTTTTTGCCATCACGGAGTCTTGGCTTTCCCGACGCCGCATTACATCACCGGCTCGAACGAGACGAAGACTCCGGTAAAAACAGGGGTTGGAGACTAAGCGCTACAATAATAGCCGAACCATTGACACACACTGCTCACTCGATATGGAGTTTCTAGCTATGTACCGGGAGAGTTAACTGTGGTCTTTGTGTTTGCTGTATACTTTCCACTGCTAACAGTTTCACCGGATGCTAACGTTAGCATAGCGCTAAATCTCCTGCCCGCTGCTAAACAGCAGCTTGCACTACCCCAACGGAGCTTTATCGTCGACGGCGACTTTAATCGGGCATGTTTATGGACTGTACTCCCAAATCCATTCAATTGTGGACTGAGCAATTCGGAAAAACGCTGGACTATGTGTAATGTAAGATCAAACATTCGGTTGTGTCCGGCAACTCTGTTTGACCCTCAAACCCCCCCCCCCCCCCCAAGGACAACAAAGTCAGTTAGTTCTTTGTTCCTTTGTGTCTTTGTTTCCTTATCCTCACTGTAAATGTGGAACTGGAGTCGTCCAATTTCGTTGTCACAGCATATCCCATGTTGTATCAATGACAATAAAGGCATATTCTTTTCTATTCTATTCTATTTAAATATTTACAAATTTATACTGTTTAAAGTGGGGTTTTACAATTAAAATAAATTCAATTATAGATTGAATTATAACATTTTATAAATACAGAATAATAATAATGTTCAACTTGTAAGCTCATCTCATCTCATCTCATCAGCCGTACCGTTTAGGGTCGCGGGAGGGCTGGAGCCCAGCCCAGCCATCTCCAGGCAGTGGGCAGGGGACACCCTGAACTGTTTACCAGCCAGTCGCAGGGCACACAGGGACAGACCACTCATTCGCTCATTCACACCTAGGGACAATTTGGACCGGCCAATTTACCTGAAATGCATGTTTTTGGAACGTGGGAGGAAACCGAGGTGCCCGGAGGAAACCCACGCAAGCACGGGGAGAACATACAAACTCCGCACAGGAAGTCTGGAGCTGGATTTGAACCCACGACAGGTTCCCATGACATGAACTGTGCCGCACAAGCGCTAACCACTGCGCCGCCGTACATGTAAGCTCTTCAGAATGAAATAAACCTGATATTGGTTTACCAAGGACTAGGGTAGGGTCGGGTTACACCTCTGCATAACAGCTAACCATGATTAAGTTGTTTCGATTGAATAATGATTGATCGCCAGTTAAGTGCCCGAAAATATAACAGGACATTTTATTGGTAGCAATAACTTTAGAGCTGTTGTTGTTTCTGTTTTGCCCCAGAAATTTATTAGCATGCAGGTGGCTGCAATGAAAAAAAGGACAACATAGATGAAACTGCTGAACAGTATTTTCAAAAGAGGATATCTGCAGATTTAGACACTGTTACGAGCAAATGTCTAGAAGACTTTGTGTCCACTGGATCTAGCTCTTTCATCAAAATCATGGACCTTCCTGTTGGCTGTGTTGATGTTGAATCACAGGAATGGGAATAGCGGGATGACTTCAAACAAGCTTTGGAAACTGCTCAGGCAATAAGTGTGGCGCTGATTCAGGAATTCTGTGGTCATATCGCAAAGGATGAAATTAATCTGCAGCATCTACTGCAAATTGATGAAAAATACGGCAAAACTTTTCCTGACAGCCGATTCTAATAAAGGACTGAGTTTTTCTTCTTGTTTGTATTATCTACCTAAGCCATGATTTTTTTGTGTGTGTAACCGGCTTAATGGGCGCTAATTCAAATTTATACAGTGATTGAGCTACCTGTAAATATCAATTTACATGACTGAAACTTCTGCTGTGTAGTTTTTGGTGGAAGTGGAACATTTTTGTGGGGTAAGATAAAAGAATACATGAAAAAAAATATATATTAGTCATATACGCTCCACCCTAATGTAGGTACTTGCACGCAACACTATTGTCAGAACATGAACAGACGGTGGACCCAGACGCCTAACATTTTCACACAAGCTTTATTTTACGGGAAGAGGGACTGTCACGCGCGGGAACACAAACGCCAGTGATTCGGCGATCGATGGGCAGAAGAGATCGAAACCGGTCAGGACAGATGGGATCGATACCAGATACTGGATACACGAGCAAGATACCGGACAGGAGAGACGGGATTGATACCGGATACTGGAGCAAGAAACCGGACAGTACGGATACACAAGCAAGATATCGGACAAGGCAGGACAAATGGAATCGATACCGGGTACTGGATACACGAGCAAGATACCGGACAGGACGAGACAGACAGGATCGATACGGATACTGGAAACTGGACCAAGATACCAGACAGGACGAGACAGGTGGGATCGATACCGGATACTGGAGCAAGATACCGGACAGGACAAGACAGACGGGCTTAATACCGGATACTGAAGACTGGAGCAAGATACTGGACGGAACGAGACAGGCAGGATCAATAACGGATACTAAAGACTGGAGGAGGATACCGAACAGGACGAGACAGGCGGGATCGATACCGGATACTGGATACACGAGCAGGATACCAGACAGAGTCAAAACACAAGTCTTGCAAGTGCAGAGGTTCGTTGACGGACTGACCGGGAGTGAATGAGAGCACTGAGTTTAAATAGGAGGGGAGATAATCAGGCAACGAGCAACAGCTGGCGCCAAACGAGCGGGCCCAAGTGAGGGCAATGGGCAACCGTGACCACTATAATTGTGTTAACTTAACAATTCCCTTTGTGCAGTGCTTAAGCATCAGCTAACAAAAAAGCTAATGAAAAAAATACCGTATATTAGTGGAACTCACCATGTAAACCCCAAAATATCATGATATTTATCGTAGTATGTTGCCTGGATATTGTACGTATCAATTATTTTCAGTTCTGTATCCCACATTCTCAAAACAGCATGGACTAATTAATTACTTGGAATCATTTGAACCAACCTCAATTTGTTTAAAATAACAATTTCATCCAAACAACAACAAAAATGGATTGTATATGAATATAAAGAAAAAACCCTGAACAATATAGTGGATTTTCAATTTTGCGCCCAAAATCACATTAATTCGTGTATCACAAGAAAAAATTAAGTTTATTTTTTTTATCAACACAGAAAGTTGAATTGATCTGAATAATGGATCTGTTATTATTTTCTCGGGTTAGGGTTAGATTTTGACTCGAGTGTGTAAAGGGACAGCATGTATAATTCAGCCATTATATCTTGCTGAATTGCGTAAGAGAGACGGGCACTGGAAAAGCTGCGGTCAATCATGGACAATTCATCACATCCACTACACAGCATTATCTCCAGACAGAAGAGCAGCTTCAGCGACAGACTGCTGTCACAGTCTTGTACCACGGACAGACTGAGGAGATCTTTTCTTCCTCATGCCATGAGGCTCTTTAACTCCACCCGGCGGAGTAAAGGCCCACATTAAACCACACCCTCCACATTGCATATTACCGTATTTTTATTGCAGTGTGTATTCTGTGTAGCACTATCTAGATACACTATCTAGATATATAACACGCCACATTGGGTATTAACACGTCACATTGGGTATTTGTGCATTGTATTCTTTTTGCTTTATTATTGTTTTGTTCTCCAGCGCAGGGATGCTGCTGGAAGTGTGAATTTCCCTGGTATGAATACAGTATCTATCTATCTATCTATCTATTGCAACTGGAAAAATGTTGTGCTAAAACTGAAGGAAGAATACAAACTACAGAGACTCAAAATGACCAAACAGAATAATTTTCTTTCTATTTCCCCCCAATTTTTGGCAAACCTTTCTCAAGGTTACTTCAGAACATTATGAATCAAGTAAACAGTACTCATCAAAATAATTACTTGAGTGAAAGTAAAAGTCTACTTGGTGTAAAAAACTACTCAAGTACTAAATAATCAAAAAATTTTGGTAATTTATTGATTTTTTTTTAAACAACTATTCAATCAGATCATCAAATCATCAAAGTCCATCCAATGAACAATACATTACATTTCATTTAAAGATAGATTTAAGTAAAAAAAGGAAATACAAGTATTTTAGTTTACAATAAATAAATAATGCTATAAATCAACTAAAAAAAATTAAGAGCAAGTAGTACATTTTTAGCAGGCCCTGCAGGCAGAGCAACCAGCTCGCCCAGGATTTGGCAACCCAAAATGTTTAAAGAGCCACAATGGACCAAAAAAAATAACAATTTCAGGAGCCGAAAAAAATTAAAAGCCTTACTAAAGCTTTAAAATGAACGCAACACATGCGGTATGTATCTATATTAGCCTATTATCAAAAGGACTATGTTGGATGCAGGATATCCTGTGGAGAAGGATGTGACTACTCTATTGTATGATGCTGCCTAAAGTTTAACTTTGTTACTATAGTAATGCATTACGTAGTATTCAATTCTTTTGAAAAAATTTTTTTAACAATGCCACTAGAAAATTTAATTTTTGATGTCATTTTTTCTGAGGGTTGGAAAAAAATAACAAAGATAATGTGCTCTTTATATGGGTAACAAAAAGAATGTAATAAAACGTAGCATGTATTTATTTAAATAAAATAGCAACCTTTTGAAAAGGTGAAGTAAATACAGTATTCATACAGTTTAAGTTTTATTTCTGTGCATTATTCTTTTTACCTACCGGGTTCCATAGCGGATCACACACACAAGCTGGTATGCTACCCGTCTGGCTAGTGACGCTGCCCCTTTAAAGATCGGCTCTCGCTCAGAGGAAATGAAAGAAAACAAGCGAAGGAGGGATGTGTGTACTTACTTAGGTATCGGGTTCAATGTAGTCAAATGTAGCGGACTAAGCGTACAGTTCTATCTTCACAAATCTACTCAAGTAAAAGTAAAACTTATAGTGATTTAAAAATACTCCCAGAAGTACAAAAAGTCCCAAACACTACCTAAGTAAATATAACGAAGTAAATATGTCTCTTTTGTCATGGTTGCCATGGCGCCCAATTGGTCCCCGCCGTGTGGCGCCAGGTTCTGCCCCGGTTGCCACGGCGCCCAATTGGCCCCGCCCACTAACACATGCTGAAACGCGTTGACAGATTGCTGCCGGACTACTTAAACGTGGTCTTGCGAGTTGTCTGGTGTCAGAGCGTCTGCGAAACTCCCGCTGAACTCCGTGTGATATGCCTGTCCTGTTCATCTCTGTTTTTGCCTGTGTTTTGATCCTGTTTTATTTTCGGCCCGATCTGTTTGTTTATAACCCCTCCTTAGTTCTGATTTCACTCTACTTCCGCAACCATCGATTCCCGGATAGAGTGTGCGCGCATTCCTCTTCTCCCCAATAAATTGTAAGTAACGTTACGCGATTGGGTTCTCATTCCTGTTTCCTGTCCTGGTTCGTGACATCTTTACTACCCACCTCTGGATTTTGAGTAGCTGTAGCAGCAAGATGGCGACAATGTAGGCTCCCTCGAGGTGATGCTCAAAATTCTCGACCTGCATGTATTTAGAAAAATGCAATGATATATAATTTTGCATCTCTATTCTGCTTATTATTTTAACCAATTTTATTTTTCCATTATCTTTTTGCCCAGCTTTGCGAGGTTTTCCGTTTTTAGGGGTACCCTAAGAGGTGGACAATCATGTCAGGTGATGCTCATAATTGGTAAAATAAATGCAATTGTTTTGAGCTGGGAGTATTTTAAAAAAAAATGTACATTCATATGATACCGCATTTATTTTGCTTATTGTTTATAATTGTTTTTTTTTTTTTTAATAAATGATTTTATTCTTACCACCAGAGGGCACCAAATTATACATACTGTCCCTTTGAAGAGTGCACTGTTTCGTATGTTTAACTGTAAGTAGACGCTACAAAGTTTCAAAAAGGTATGCTGATATATCATAAATCACATCCCGTGCTACGCATTTTAATTTGAAATTGCTTTCGCAAGATTGTTTTTCTTTGTATTCCCTCAAGATGTTTCAGAATTAACAAGGAATTTTCGAAAATGTCAAACAAATTAGTTAAAGTCCCTAGCGCATATTAAAAAGACTCGCCTGTCCTGGAGGGAGCGACACGGATGACACGACGGCACCAGAAGCCTCCGACGTTTCTGACGTGTTACACAGACCGCTCTCATCCGTCACTGGTTTCAGGTGATCCCGCATCTTCGACGGTCTCCAGCTTCCACGGCACTGCACCCCGAAACACTCATCCATCAATGACATCATTAGTATGAGTAACATTTGGTCATGCCACCATATTTATCATATAGAATAACTAGAAAGGATGGGAAAGCAATTAGTACATCCCGAATAAATACCGTTGCAATAAATCACTCCTTTCTTATAATGAAATCTTAAACATGCAATAGCCTACTTGGCATCTAGACATCTACTTATGCAAGAATAGAACATTTTTATTTGTGAACTTATGTTTAAACATGAGTCCTGGGAGGCGCCACTAGCCCACGAGATACTTTTGTCCGACCAAAAGTAACGCAAGAAATAGATTTCCCAACAAACTGTATGGTCTCATTTATAAACATCATTCTGACACGCTATGATGTAATTTTTTTTAAAATCGAGCTTAATGATCAGTACTTACAGAATTTCTCACCCCCCTCTTCCCTTTTACCACAACAAGTTCTCTAATCAACAATGTCCTTTGTTTTATTGATTTGATTTTCCTTGCCATGTAAATAAATCACCGGTTGTAGAATATAACTATGTTACATTTTGTTGTGTCTATATTTTTCATTTGGCTTGATCAATCATCAGTATCAATGAACTGCCAAGCTAAAATACAATATGTTTGGAGAATTGCTTCCTTTAATATGTAATGTGTCACGGTTGCCATGGCGCCCAATTGGCCCCACCCGTGTGGCGCCAGCTGTGGCCCGTTGACAGATTGGCTTACCTTCTATCTAAGCTCAGTGCTCTCACTCTCCCTTTGTCAGTCCATCAACAAACCTCTGCCCCGCAAGACCTGGGTTTTGACTTTGTCCGGGTTCCTGCCTGCATTTCCCGTCTATTTTTATCCTGTTTATTATTCTCTTCAGTTGTCCTTCCCGTCTAGTTTGTCCCGTTTAATTTCGATATACTGTTTCGATATAAATCCAGTCATACCACACCACACTGCTGCCTAATGTGCATGACTCCTCATTTCCCGTAAAATAAAAGGCTTGTGTGAGAAACTTCACGCATTTGGGTTCTCGTCCTGTTCCGGTTCATGACATAATGAGACTGTATTTTGTGGACTAGTTGTGGTTGGGAATATTAAGCACCGCCCACTGGTCAACTTGGTAACCACCAATTTAGGTACTAAACCAAATGAATGTGATTTAAAGTGATTACTCCTACATATGTATTCAGTGTTTATGAATTTTCACACTACATTATGATTATTATCAGTACAATTAGTAGGTAATGTAGGTACTGTGCTGAGCGTCTGCAAATGCTGAGTGAGGCAAGCAATTCTCTTGCCTCACTTGACTTGACGGCAGAGGTTGATAGAGAGACCAAGGATTCTGATTTGGCGCACACCTCAGCCCCAAACAGTAGTAGTAATGATAGCATTAGCAATGTAACAGCAAGTCAAGCCATCCAGTATTTTCTATCTCGTTGTATGGACTTTTTTTATCATAAGGGAGGATTACATGTCTATTTGTGCTTTAATTAAAAATGCCCAGCGCCTATAGACTTCATTTATAAGTTAAGTAAAGACCATTTATAGGTTACAGAAAACTGTATATTGCTTTCTTGCTCTGCCAACCAAATGATATATAAGATGTAAGTTCATTATTTGTAAATCTGACTATGACTCACCAGACAAACTTTACTACACATCACTGGTCTCCTTTAACATGAACTAGAAACCAGATGACAAAAATAACTTTCAGCAAGAATGACAAAGTCCACTAAACATAAACACAAAGGAAAATTAATCGAGAGGGAAAACAAAAATCGGACTGCTTTTGCTGTCGGCACAGTCATAATATACAGAGTTCTTATGGAGTGGCAGGTATGGGAATCAGTCTATTTTAAAAGTCCACCTGCTTTTTACCTGATAAGTTTTACACGTTTACTTTTCACATGACACAATTCACATTTTCACGTGGCCAGTTCAATGTTTTACTGTTGTAATGTGAAGACAAAAAAAAGTGTCACGTAGAATTATTATAAGGATCTTGCTTTTTCTCCCTGGTTTGGCAGCACTGTGTTTCTGTAAAAGTACAAAAAAAAAATACTTCAAATGAGAAAGTAATTGTGAAATGGTTAATGGCAGGTAACGTTGCTCATTTTAAATATTATTTTCCTTGTTTGACCTAAAAAAATCAAATCTAAATCCATTATCCATCGTGGACTCAAATCTAAATCATAAAATAAAAAGAATCATAATTATTTATAACAATGAAAAAACACATTATGTCAAATGAAATTTTTCTAACTTGATCGTTTTCAGTGAATCCACACATTGGACACCATTCATTTACACGAATCCTAAACAGGATGACATTTTACAGTAATTGGTTGGTGATGCACAGTGGTTGAGTGGTTAGCGTGTCTGTGGCACAGTTCTGAGGTCATCGGATCAAATCCAGCTACAAGCTTTCCCGTGCAGAGTTTGCATGTTCTCCCCGTGCTTGCGTGGGTTTCCTTCGGGCACTCCGTTCTTCTCCCACATTCCAAAAACATGCTTGTCAGGTTAATTGGCCGGTCCAAATTCCTCCTAGGGGTGAATGAGCGAATGTGTTGTCTGTCTCTGGGTGCCCTGCAGGGTGTCCCCTGGCCACTGCCCAAAGATAACTGGAGATGGGCTCCAGCACCCTCGCGACCCTACTGAAGATAAGCGGTGCAGATAATGGATGGATGGATGGTTGGTGATGAATTTCATTTAAAAAAAAGGATTTTCTTTAAAGCAACACTACATTATTTAAAGGCAATGGACAAGTGGATTAAAAGACATTAAGAGGATAATTCCAAAATGGCTTCATAATTCCCAGGAGAGTCATTTTGATCAGTTGCAATCTTTTAGTTGTATAATCTTACCGTATAACAGAGACCAAGATTGAAAAGTCACATGAACCTTAAAACGATACGCGAAACCAGATATTGGTATTTTTTTCCATCCACAACAGTCAATCCGTTCTTTCGACACCAAACCTGAGATTGCCAGTGTGTTTCTGTCCTTCCTTTCTCTTTTAATTTAAAGTTACAAAACACTTTCAACTTGTGTTTTGTCTTTCCCTCCATCTCTCATCCTTTCAAAATCCATCCATCACAATCTGTCAGCCCGAAAGCGCCTGCTGTTGTTCTCATGGTGACAAGGGTCAAGGGTGCATCTGAGCATGAGTGCTCTTGCACGTGTGTGTACGTGTGTTATGGCTTATTTTGAAGAGCGTGCTGAAGACAAAAAATGGACAACCTCATCACCTGTGAACCACATATGTAACCCATGTCAAAATGTTTTCTTGTAAAGGAAAGTAAACTTTGACATTTTCAAAATTATCCATTCGTTTTATGGAGTGCCTTAAGTTTGACGTTCTTGTCTGTTATCTTAAACTAAGGATTAAATATTAGGTCCATCTTCTCAGAAGTCCATTAAAAGTTGAATATTTTCTCGTTTAAGTATGTGTTAACAATGCTCAACTGAGTTCAAAGAGCCTTTAAACTGTGATTTGCACTGCATTTATCAGCTTTTATCTTACAGTTAGCAAAGCTGTCTGAGGAAGAACACATTAGGTAGGAGGAATGGAGTGACATCACGCGGTAACTAGAGGAGTGGAATGGGGGGTATGTGTTTATTTGTTAGTGTTGCGTGAAAATGGTGAATGTGAGAAGAGGCCTGCTTCCAGTCCGAAAAATATGTAAAAAGAAGAGTTTATTCAAGTACGTCTAAGAAATGCAGATACTTACACATGTATCATGAACAACTTGACGAAGCTGCAATGAAGACACAGGACTGAAGATTAATGAATGATTCAGCGAGTAAAACAGTTCCACATGCCTTACAGCTCATTTAACCCATTCAGTGCCATAGCATATAGTTTTTCAGAAGAATTGTTCCTGAGTGTCAAAACTTAAAAATAGGTATTTTTATTTTTTGTTTTATTTTTAAAAACTGTTATAAAGGCTTTGGTGCAGCTTATTAGTAATTATCAAGTCTCCTGTCTATCAGAACACTATGCACAATACACTAATATCAATGACAGCAAAGACAAAATCAATTAAATTTAAAATCCGCAAACAAGCGAACCAGCAATGACTCAAGCATAAAGTAGCGAGGGATCTCTGTTTATCCAACATACACCCAATGGTTTCGACTCACTTTCCATCATAGCTTGATGTATTCGACTATCGAATGTAATCGGATACAATGGTTGGCTGAGTGTTTTATTTCCCACTTTTAAAATTCAAATTTTATGGGATACTTTAATTATTTGTTTATTTATGTTTTCAATGGTCATTTACTGTATACTTTTTTTTACTATCATCATTATCATATATATATATATATATATATATATGATTGTATCCCCATTTATTTAGTTTTTGTTTGTTTTTCACCTCATAGTTTTTTGTTTTTGAATATAGGTCCAGATTGTGATGAATTTGCTTAATATGATGGTGACAGTTATAAAATAAAAACACATTCGACCCGTGCCTCAGTGGCTTTCTTCACACACTCCGTAAACATGTATGGCAGGTTGATTGGCACATCTAAATTGTCACAAGGAATGGATTAGAGTGTGAATAGTTGTATGTCTCGGTGTGCCCTGCGATTGACCGGCAACCAGTTCAGGGTGTCCCCTTCCCACTGCCCGAAGATGGCTGGATGGGCTCCATTACTCCTCATGACCTTTGTGAGGCTAAGGGGTGCAGAACATGGATGGATGGATATATTGCCTCACAAATTACAACCCCTTTTATTTAATTCTATTTTGCGATCAATTAGAATATAAACCCATCCCCCCCAAAAAAATGATGACATCCCTCCCAGATTTTGAATGAAATGACATAATGACATCCAGACAAGATTGTGTGACCCCGTAAAATGAGATTGGAATGCTTTGTATTCAGTTCTAACAGTCGTATGCACAGGAAATCAGTAACCGCTTATCTGCTAGTTCAACACGAACTGAAATAGTGTTATTGCTCTGCCTGTACAAAGAAGATCTTTCGAGGCAGATATTTATTTTTCCAAATGTACGACTTAACTGAGCAATAAAGAAGAACTTTATTGGCCTCTCAAATTTCAACTCTTGAAGGCCACGTCTTACTTTTTTAAAAGGAAACAGCTAACGTACGAGTATTTGGATTGTTATTGTCGCAGCTGTTGGGTGCTAAAATTTGCACACGTACGTATTTGACGGCCATGTGTTGTTATTGCATCAAGTTCACAAGAATCTTGAAAATCACATCAACACTTGCATCACAAATTGAAAATCAAAGAAAACACATTATTTTTTGGTAAAGGTGATATTTATGTTGCAATGCTGAGTGTAGTACATAATACTCAGTTACTTTATTTCTTTAAATTTGTGTCATATGAATAATATCAATCTGAATGTTTCATACTACTTTCTTTTTGGACCGATAGATACCTTACAACGTGACGGCACCGTGACGGACAGCAGTAAACCGTAGTAAAAAAGTACCCCTGTGGGTGAGGCCAGTAAATAGCAGGCAACAACAACAAAAAGCTATACTATTTAGCACCATTGGCAATGACATATGGTGCAGCTTTGGAATGAGGCGGCTCGGAAAGCACAAAAAAAAGGTATTTAAAGGAACTGAGGCTAGCATGAGCAGGGCTAGCTAAAGACCCACACCGTCTTCTTCCTGTCATATTCACCAATCTATCCAAATCATCTAGTCTGCCTGACTTCAGTCCACATGATCTGTACCACTTTATTGTAGATGGAGTTTTACCATACACCGGTGCTGATCTAAAAGCTGATAAAAGTCTGAAGCCTGAGTACTTACCACTGACGCGGAGAGGCTCTTCATTACGGCAAAGATAAAACACTATCCTTAGCTGTGTATGCTAATATGTTTGCCATCAAATCTCAAACCGAAATCTGCTCAAATTGTTTATCATTTTTATTTTAGCTGCAGTAGTTACATTGAGTGCAGAATCTCACCCCCTTTGACGCAAACATGCACTTTTTTTTTTTTAAATTTGAATCATGCCCATCAAACACATTATGCAGACTACTATCATGACACTCGTACTGTCGTTCTATCAGAAACGCAGCGCGCGAAATTCTGCAGGGAAGTTAAAACTCAAACTGGTACCTACTTAACATAAAATTGGTTGGAAATACATGAAACGTACCTTGTAAAAAATGATCGCTGCAACTCCTGGAGGACCAGTACCTCCGTTTGATTGCAGATAAACATTGTGGTCTTCTGCTTTCATCAAATGGGATTAGATAAAACACCAAATTGAGCTTAAAATCTTGCAAGTTCACACAGCAAAAAATCCCCATCATAAAATGTCGTGGTTATATTATTCTGTCGTGGCTATTTGTATTTGTTTCAACTCATCTGCCTGTTAGACTGCCTATTCAACTGCCTTGCACTCAAGTGCTTGCAGCTGTCCGTTATGGCTCTCTGCTTGGGAAGGCAACGTGACGTCACGTGCAAAGGGTCAATACAATACCATGTACTGATACTGCTAACACAAATCTCACAATTTCTGTACTTTTTTATCCCGATAGTTTTATTCCTCTAATTTACATTTGTTGGTCCGAATTTAAACGGGCTTTTAAAGAGATACAAAAAACTTCACTGGTAATATCATTGTCGGCAACACAAATACCTCTAAGTAAGAATGGCTACGGCACTAATACTTATACCTGGTTTCAGTACTTGTCCATTTTTCAATATTCATGCTGGAATTAGAATGCAACCTTGTACTTTGAGAAGGTCATCATTCCTAATACGGCATGTTAATTTAAAGGCACAGTGTGTATTATTTAGCGCTTAGTCATGCTAAAAGAATGTATTTGTTAAAGAAAAAATAATACAAGGGGGTAAATAATAAGCAAAAATAACTCAACGATCATTTTAAAAAGAAAATGCGTGTCGAAAAATCTCATCATTAATTTCCCCTGTGGTTTTACCCAAAAAGTTGGGGGGCCCAATATAATACAGGGAACTGTTGTGGTCACATATTACACACCGTCACTTCAAAGTAGCTTTTTTCTTTGGATGCCTTTGCAATTCTCAAATTGAATAAATACATATATTTGTTGTATAAAAATCCAGCCTGACCCAAGCTAGCGGCTATTAAACCCGACTCAGCCCGAGCCCAACCAAATATCTTAATTTGCAGGACCGAGACCAAGGGGAACCCAAAATTTCTCATTTTATTTGTGAGGACTCGGGAGGAGGAGAGGTGATTTATGATAA
Source organism: Urocampus carinirostris (assembly GCF_059441175.1). Classification (NCBI taxonomy): domain Eukaryota; kingdom Metazoa; phylum Chordata; class Actinopteri; order Syngnathiformes; family Syngnathidae; genus Urocampus; species Urocampus carinirostris. Next base: position 34,513,755 of record NC_142351.1, on the reverse strand, counting down.
CATCTGCAAAGCGATGCAATTGTGGCACGCGGGATGCACCACTATGTGCAATACCGGCGTCATGGAGGCTGCAGTCAGTGGTTTGCAGGCAAAATTGTAAGCATTATTATTATCCCTATATTTGGATTTTGGGGCATACAATTGCATACAATTGACTCCACGGCACTAAAGATAATAATGCCAAAATCCCGGTGAATGCATTGAAATACACCAGGTATATGATAAATCAAAGGTTCTAAATTATAATGGATGTCACTACGTCCAAACAATGTACATAGCACGCTTTGTGTATAGTATGTAGTTAAGTCCAGAGTTGGGTAGGGTTACTTTAACTGGATTACTTTCAATTACTTCTGGATTACTCCAATACCAAATATGCTAATAAAAGACAAAAGAAACTAAATATGAATAAAATTACTAAATTTTGTCCAGGCTTGGGGAGTAACGGAATACATCGAACGTCAAAAATGATGTTGGCAAGCTGTTTGGATTTATTTTCATTTGGTTTCTGTCGCATTTTATGTTAGTTTTGCCGGAGATCAAAGAGATCAAAGCCAGGAGAGAAAGCTTACTACGTGTTGTGAGTCATAATTTTATTCACATTTAGTTTCTTTTGTCTATTATTAGCATATTTGGTATTGGAGTAATTCAAAAGTAATTGAAAATAATCCAGTTAAAGTAACCCTACCCAACCCTGGTTAAGTCCTAAATTTAATATTATATAAATCACAGAACAATTCCAATTTAAATATCCACATGTTCTCACAACTTGTGGATAATTTGAGCTACCAAGTGTTTACTTTTCAATGCTCTCTCTTTGATTGAAAATACAAAAAGCATGATGATTGTAAGTAATATTTACCTGCATGCCTCGGGGGTTAATATTATTGATGCTCCTATTATATAATTAATATTCTTCTTATAGGTTTTCCCTTTTTCACCTTTCGAATGGGTTCCCCAACCCCATTTCGGCGGTGAAAAGAAGAAAGAACAAGTTTAACTTATCGGTTTAGCGCAAACAGCTTTAGATTGCATCCGGCAAAAGCCATTTCATTCCGCTTCTGAAAGAGAAATGTCCTTGCTTATTATGAAAACAGTCTGCTGTAGCAAGTCAGAGAACTTTTTCCCAGCGAGGTGTACACCCACCTTTCTTTCAGTTGTGCTCTCTGTCAAGGCTGATCCCACTCAATTTTGAACCGCGAGTTTAGCACTTTACAAGATGACATTTAACTTGAAATTCAATTTTAAAAAGTTATTTTCTCTTTGCTTCAAACTTAATTGTAAAGGAACGGGATTGAAGCATCACTCAGTGTGACTTGCGACTTACAGGTGAAATGTAAAAAATGTTTACACAATTAATAAGAAACAGAAAAGAAATTGATGCATATCCGTCAACCTCCACGGCTCCATGCCCGCACAAACTGTCGTATTTTCCCATACAAATTACAAAATAATCGTACAACATATTTTTTTTTTCTGAATGATGCATTATGGGAAATCCCCAGGCGGCAGACGCATGCGCACAGCAGCATCAAACCGCTCGCTCCGTTTGCAACGAAAAACACGATACCGAGATAGAGGCTTCCGCGGAGAACTCGTTAGACTTGATTGATTTGCCGTTTCGTGATAGTCGGTGTATACCAATAATTAACAAATTTGCGTTTTTCCGTACAGATTTCCTTGTACATCATACTCTTCTAAAAATGCATAAAAAACATACTTTGTACGGCAAAAACGTACAGGTTGACAGGTATGTTGATGGCATTAAAGTGATTGAAAAAATGAATACATTTATGGCGAGATATTGAAGTTACGAGAACATTTAGAGCATTCGAATGTTATTCTGAATAACATATTCCCTCTACACGAGATCTTCTGGAAGAATGCAATTCAACCGAGTCAGGACAGCCAGCTGAGACTTGAACTTATGTGAAAAGACAATTTCACCAGGGTCAATGCTAACCCATGTCTTTTCTTGAGCTTTTCACCTCTTGAATTCCCAGAGACTGAACAGCTCGTCAGTTAAAATCAGTTCTCGGTAAAAAGATATCTAGTCATTGTTTGTTTGTATTGGGAAAAGACCACACAGAGTATTCCCAGCAAATGGCTGTTTTGCAAATTTCAATTGCTTTCAAAGAGTTAGGGGGACATTGTGAAGAATTTGGCCATCGGATGTCGCTGTATTGTATAGTGTAACCGAAAACAATTGCTACAAAGCAGGACAAATACAAAATGAAGTTCATGGTTCACGGATCCCATAACCGCAAGTGCGTCTTCATTTCTCATCTATTTATGTTTTCGTTTATTAATGTATTTTTAATGGAACCATTTTGTCAAATTATTCATTTAGGTGTATTTTTGTTACATTCTTTGGAGGATGGAGGAGGTTGGCCTTCAGAAGCTGAATCAATCCAACCCTCAAAACTATTTGATTGCTGTAAAACATTTACTGAAGCTACAGCTGTGACATATATACAACATGATCAATAACAACTTCTTAGAATTGCAATATTATTTGTTTATTTTACTCAATGAATTAAGTTTTCACAACTAGGAGGTGCTAAATAATACACAAAATCAATTTAATAAAAGAACAAGCTGTTAAAATTGCCACAGGCGGGTCAGGTTCTGGGTATCTTATTTTTACACTTGTAGAGAGGTGTGCAACCCTGGTTCTCGAGGGCCACATTCTCAAGATTTTGGAGTTTGTCTGCCCAAATACAAGTGATTTTAATCACAAGGATGTTTAACTCGCTTCTGCCAGCTTGCCAACAAGCTGATATTTTTGAATCACCAGAAATGATGGAGACAAACCTCCAAAAACATGCATGAAATGCGACTCTCACGGAACGGGTTGCCTACCTCTGCACTAGTATAACAGTTACAAATGATCCAACCAAGAGTGGTGTAAAAATAATATTTACTTTGTGGATATCACCCAACCCAGAAAATGAGTCAGTCGTGGACCACCATTCTAGAGTCTAAAGTCTCTACCTACGCAAGCACATGGAGAACATGCAAACTCTGCACAGGAAGGCTGGGAGCTGGCTTTGAAACCATGGCCTCATAATTTAGTAGAATACTAGTTTTTAGAATTTGGTGTATTAAAGCCACCTAGCTGACGTTTCCTTATGCCTGCTAGAAAGCCTTGATGTCACGAACTTAAAATCTGATTGTTATGGCTTCCAGAATTGTTGTTAAATCCCTTCGGGCAGATTTCTGAGCCTGGCAAAAATGGCTGAATCATGATTAGGGAAATCCTGAAATTTGACAGCACACATTTGTAAGTACCACAACCAGGGGAAAAACAACGAAAGGAAGCTGACAGACAACTTGGAATTGTTTAATAAGTATTCATGAAACAAATAGTTACATTGTATGATTCAAATATTTTTTAGGCAAGCAGAGAAGATCTTGCAGGCCAACCACTGACTACAATTAAAGTCATTTATCTATTGAGGAGCTTTACCTACCCCCTGTGTAAACATGTTCAGGCTTCTCCTCGAAAACAAGCATCATCAGAGCAAATCCTTCATGTCATTGTTTGTATCAATACAATTGATGCGTGACGATATATGAAAAGAATTGCCACGAGGGAAATGAGATCAATCCATTTTGGTAATTATCTGATGATAAACGAGCCGCTTTGCACACTCAATTAGGGTTGGTCCTCAAAATCCATTAAGTGGATCCCCTCCTTATGTTACTGTAAAAAAACAGGCACGTTGTTATTCATCTAAACACCTGGCAACTCTCTCACTCACTTGTTTTTATTTTTTGTTACAGTGCAGTGGTTAGCACATTCGCCTAACACGCAAAAGGTTCCTAGTTCGAGACAGGGTGGTAACATTTGTTGGCCTGGAGGGGGATGGATGCCACCAGGCTATATTTGCCCAAGACATACCACAGGAAATGGTGCCCGTACGACCCGAGTGGTTAAGGGAACCACCCAACCAACCGCAACTTCTTGGCTACTTTGGCAAAGGCAGGTCATGTGTTTCACACCTAGGCCTTCAGTAATGCTACTTCTAAATCAATCCAGACCTCAATAACTATTTAGGGTTGGTCCTCAAAATCCATTAAGTGGATCCCCATTGGGTCATTTACTGCAGCTACAAATGTGACACATATAAAAAGTGTTAAAAATAAACACATGCAATTGCAATCTTGTTTGGGAGTTTAGCAAATTTTACTCACCAAAATTGCGTTCGACTTGTCCACAAAATCCACGAAGCTAAATTTTCCTTTCTAGCTAGCCATCTAGTTTTGGGTCTGGCTATTTAGATGCCTTTTACTCTTTTAGCAAGCTATCTAGCTCCCTTTTAGTTTTTTACCTGAGTATGAACTTTACATAATATGAACTTTATTATCATTGCTATAATCATATTTGGCATTTGGATTCAATGTAAACCAAGTTTCATATGTACTTTTTCCCTATTTTGCCTGAAATATTCCCTTTCTTACAAAAAGCTCTTTGAGACTTTTTGTGATAGAGGGCTATACAAATAAGTATGACGACTCGAGTCTTTCCTCAAGAAGATGTCAAATACTCTATCGTGTGTATTATTCGTGCGTTTCAATTCCATCAAGAAGTTCTTTTCCATCGCCATTGAAGCTAAGGCTGAAAATCGACCTTGTCCTGTCGTATTTATGGCACAGGTTTTTATTTGATTTGGATCTGAAAATGTCCGTTTGACAGAAGCAGTGGACACAGATATACTGTATTTTTCTTCACCTTATTGTTGTGATACTTAGCCAGTAGCCAACCATTGTTTGTGAAACTGCTGCTGTTTTGTTACACCTCGCCAAATAAAAATCTGATTGGTTTTACCAACATCTCTTTCAAAACTTATGCTATACCTCAGGGCCTGCCGAGGTGATTGTGAAGGCCTTCAGGTAGATTTCTGACCCTGGCAACAAGTAACAGCTTAAATGGGATTGATTAAATGCTTAAATATGAAAGCACACATCTGGAACCAGCGCAACCAGAGTCAAATCAACGAAAGAAAGCTCACAGACAATTTAGAATTATTTATTAGAAATTGCTGTGCAAAAGATAGAAAAGATCTGAAACGTGATGACTAAGTCTGCAGAGAAGGCCTTGCAGGCACTGACTGCCCACCACTGCTTGAACGATGGGACTACCTTCTTCTGTTGCATAGTAACTACCATTTTCCTTTCATTAAATAAAAATAAAAAAGGCCCTCTGTGATTCCAAGTGTTTTTTGATTAAAAGGGTCTCTGGTCTGACACTAGCTTGTAAGCAACACCATGAGGGGTCATTTACATATGCTAACTATAGCGTAAAATGACTGCGACACATCAGCCTCTTGTAAGCCATGTAATATAGTCACCAATTACGAGCAGCACAATTATACTTTTAATGTGAGTCTTTAATGGGTAGGAATTGTTGGCAATTCTGCTTATGTTAGTTATAATATCAACATTTGTCATGGCTTCAGTGAGAAATATTAGCTGCCATTCTGGTCATCTGAAATACAAGGAAGCTTACGGTTGTAAATTACGCAAAATTGAGTTCACCCCTCAAACACGTATTTCTGCAGATTTCATTATAATGCTTAATAGAACATCACTACAGAAACATCACTAGAACACAAATAAAGAAGTATGTAAACAAAGGCCATGGCTTACTGAAAAGATATATTCTGGTCTAATGAGACAAAGATTTATTTATTTGGCTCAGATGGTTTGAAGCGTGTGTGGCGGCAACCAGGTGAGAAGTACAATCATATTTGTGTCTTGCCTAAAGTCAAGCTAATGTTGGGAATGTCATGGTTTGGGGCTGCATGAGTGCAACTGGAATTGGGGGGGTGCATTTCATTGGGGAAACACAAACTCAAGGATGTACAGTTAACAATTGAAGCACCGAATGATCCGCTCCCTCCAGAAACTGAAAATGAACCCAAATACACTTCTAAGATGACCAAGGCTTTTCTAAAGGGGCTAAGGGTGAAGGGGATGGACTGGCCAAGCATGTCTCAAAATCCAAATCCAATACAACATCTTGTCCTGTCATGTGTTGTTATTGATTCTACTTTATGACAAAAGAGACAGCTCTTAAGATTGAGATGAAACAAGAGGCAATAATTACAATACATCAATAATTTATCAGACAACTGTTTACAAAGAGGGCAGCATGGCGGCGCAGTGGTTAACGCGTGTTCGGCACAGTTCTAAGGTTATGAGATCGAACCTTCCTGTGTGGAGTTTGCATGTTCTCCCCATGCTTGCGTGGGTTACCTCCGGCCACTCTGGTTTCCTCCCACATTTCAAAAACATGCATCTCGGGTTAATTGGCTGGTCCGAATTGTCCCTAGGTGTGAATGAGCGAGCGAGTTGTCTGTCTCTATGTGCCCTGCGACTGGCTGGCAACCAGTTCTGGGTGTCCCCTGCCACTGCCCGAAGACAGCTGGAATGGGCTCCAGCACGCCCGTGACCCTAGTGAGGATATGCGGTGCAGATAATGAATGAATGAATGTTTACTAAGGACATCTTTGGCGAAAATATTATTTTGTGTTTTTTTTAAATGCAAAATAATGTAACTCGACTGAAAACAACCCACCCTCTACCATCTTATTCCCTAAAGGGACACAGTGTATTATTTGTCCACTGGATGTCACTGTATGATGTTGTGGAACTGAAAACGAGAGCTAAAATGCACAAAAAAAGAATACAAACAAGGGACACTCGAAGTGACCAAAACACACATTTTTTGACAAGCTTTGTTTTCTTTGGGTACCTGTAGCAGCAAAATGGCAGATAATTATGTCAACTCCTTCAAGGTGAGGATCAACTTACCTGTATATCAAATAAATACAAGTTTCTCAACCTATGTGTATCTATAATGAACATTTGTATGATAGCTCATGTATTTTTATCTATTTCTTTTAAATTAGTATTGTTTCTTTTTCTTTTATTAAGTGTTTTCTTAAAACTAGGTGGCCTGAAAAAATACACCATGTCCTTTTGAAGAATTAAAGTGTCTAAACAAACTACTTTCCATGGGGAAAAAAAAGCTTTTGTGTGTTGATGCAGTCGTAGGTAAATCTTGATCAGCTTTAATGTATGATATTGCTCAAAATTAACTGACAGTCAATAAATCATCTTAGAAAAAGGCTGGCATTGAAAGTTAGGCTTATTGAAACAATGCCTAAACTGTGAAAATTGAGATGCTTGGATATAATTTGTGGTGTAATGAAAAAGAGTTTCTCTTGTGACGGTTGTGTCTTTATAAATTAATAACAACACTCCACGTCGGTAAATCAGCACAGCTTGTCCTTGTCACAAAGACACCAGAGCCTTCCACCAGTGTGCACTAAAACCAAATGATGACATTCGACCATCAATATTATTCTGTAGAGCAAATAGGCCCAGCACAAAAATGACTTCCTCATTTGCTTTGGAATGGATGGAACGACTGCCTCCCCTTTTAGACAGTTCCTGCTCATACTAATTCACCATGTACCAAAATGAAATCTGATGACCAAGTTTTGAATGTAATTAAAATCTCCAAGGCAATGTATTGATAAAATAATGTTCTCACCCTACGTAATTATGTCGATTGGAGGGACATTCTCAAGTACAGAACATTATGCAAATTTCTCACTTCTTTGGCTTTCTAACAAGTTTAGCAACTTCAAACACTGTCACCCTATACTGCGAGTATCAGATATCTAAGATTACGCCCATAAAGGCACAATCTGCGAGTATCAGATATCTAAGACCACGATCTGGTTGAGCATCACTGGTCCATATAAAAAGATTGAGCTCGCCAACCTCTTTTTCACCTCCTTGACTGATTCACCACACGCCAGCAGCATCGCACAGGCGCGCAGGCCTGCACTAGTCTTAAGTTCAGCTCATGGGCCATACATTGCGAAAAATCGGAGCACGAGGCCAAATCTCTCTGCAAAAACAAGTAGGAGGACGGTTTCAGATTTAACACCATGTTTGTTGGTTCTTGGGAATGATCTTTTTTTCTGTACAAGGAAATCTCTCCACATTGACTAACATTGTAGCAGGATACTTTCTTTTTGTGCTAGTAATTTTCAGCGGTCGAAAACTCCCATAATCTCCGGCGCCTTCCCCTCCTCTTTTTTTCCCCATCATTAAATGTATGTGTTAATAAATTGTGTGTTCTATTTCAATCTGCCTGATTAATTGAATCAATTTTCTTGGGATTAGTAATTCATATCAGAACTCAAATAATGTAATTTAATTTTTATCAGTATAAGAAATTCTAGCATCCTTCAGAGAAAAAAAAAAAGATTTATGGTGAGGCACAAGCAACACCTAGAGGCAAATTAATTTACTGGTTGCAGTAAAGATTAATTTATTTCAATCCTAACGATTTTCAAAATTAAAGCTAGAAAAATGACTACAATTGATATAACTTTACAGTCCAAGCCCCTGTTATCATCATTGACGCAGAAAGTTTGCCATCAATGAGACTTGAAAGATTTTTTTCCCCTATTTAAACAGACGCTCACACACACAGCTGGTGACAAGGACAAAAGGGTCATTCAGGTCTCAGCCGTGATTGAGCAAGGGCATTTTAATAGAGTGCATGCATTAATTTATAACAGTAGCTGCCTTCTCAAGGGATACGGTTCAAATATCTGATGAGGCCGCATCACATTTTGATCGCAGAGCATGTCGATGCACCTGACACGAGGCTCAGTCCATCTGTTCTTCCGAGTTCTGCTTTAGACAAGTAAGAGTTGCATCACTAATGGATTCATTGATCACAGGACCTTTCCATTCATCACCAAAGGGTCATTTTGCCGTCTCCAGCTAATAGCGTTATTTAAATGGCAATCTTTCATGTTGGAAAGAAATGCCACTTTGGAGGAAGTGCCACGTGCACTGCGAGGGCCACAGATAGATAAATGAAACCAGTCGGATCTGTAATTCATTACAACAGTCCTGTTGTTGATTTTGGTCCGAAGAGCATTATTTTTCAAAGTTCTAGGGTCGCAGGGGTCCTGGGGCCCATCCCAGCTGACATTGGGCAATGAGCATGGTTGCCAGCCAGTTGCAGGGCACACGGAGAAAGATAATCCATACGCTCACTCGTTCATATCTAGGGACAATATGGAGTTATCAATCAACTTGCCATGCATGTTTTCAGGATAAGGGAAGAAAACTGCAGTGCCTAGAGAAAACTCACTCAGGCTCGGGGAGAACATGGGAATGAAGAAAATGATACCAAAACAAGAAAGAAAACAACCAAAAAAAACTCAATAAAGATGGACCTTGAATTGAAGAATGGATCAAATCATTCCAAATAAAGCCTCACAGAGAGGGAGCTGATATGATAAACCATCTGTACACCCGAAAAACAAAAAAAAACTTGTGATAAGGAAATTATAATTATCATAAAAGCTGGGGAAAAGGGAATTTGTCACTTTGAGTCTCCGAGGTTTGTACTTTTCCTTGAGTTTTGTAGCGGTAGTTTTCAGTCGGACCACACTGAGACATCAAATATTACGAAGTGTCCCTTTAGAAATATAGTAACATAAAAATGTGCAGTTATCCGCTAACAGAAAAGCAATGTCATTTTTTGCAGCGTAACACATTTTTGACCGCGATACCAGTCGCCGTGTGTAAATCCTTCAAGTGCAAAGCCTTATACAGAATTCTCAAGTTATGTTAGAAAAACAATCCAAATACATAAAAACATACATATCAAACCACAAATATTAGCGCAACAGTATTCCCTGTTAACATACTTCCAGAGTAAAGCAAGCAATATTCAAATTGTGTCGATGACACAAATGGAAGCGTCAGTTTGCACTCACGCCTAGACGAAAGGCCTTGATCACCATCTAGCGATACATGACACGCACTGCATTACAATGTTAATGTGTCTTGATGTGAAATGAAATGTCATTCGTAGCAATGTCACTTGTAAATCATGCCCATTTTAAAAACTTTTAATACCGTTTTCTGCAGGCATTTATGTCACGTCCAGTGCTAAAATAATAAAATCAAACCCCGCTTTATTAAGGTGGGGACATAACATTGCTTGTTCGGTATTTGTGGGGACACAACCCCTCAGTCAATGCCAAAACTACGCCCTTTACTTTAATAGTCTTCTTGAAGTTACATTTTGATTTTTCATTGTCTGTGATCAAAATAAAAAAGCAGTACAGTTCTCCACTTTTAAAAAGAACGATAGCTACATAGAGCGCCAACACCCTCCCCACCCCAAATGATTTAAAATAGTAGGAATTATGGGCAGCATAGCGGAACAGTGGTTAGCGCCTGTGCGGCACAGTTCTGAGGTCATGGGTTCAAATCCAGCTACCGGACTTCCTCTGCGGAGTTTGTATGTCCTCCCCGTGTTTGCGTGGGTTTCCTCCCACATTCCAAAAACATGCATTTCAGGTCCAAATTGTCTGAATGAGTGAGTTGTCTGTCCCTATGTGTCCTGCAATTAGCTGGCAACCAGTTCAGGGTGCCCCCTGCCCACTGATTGCTAGGATGGGCTCCAGCAACCCCACGACCCTACAGAGGATAATGGATGGATGGATGGATAGGACCTTTTACTAGTTATCACATCCGCCTGACTCGCAAAAGGTCCCTAGTTCGAGACTGGGTGGAAACATATGTTGACCTGGGGAGGGATTGCCACCACTAGGCTGTACTTGCCTAAGACACACCACAGGAAATGTTCCCCTACGACTCTTTTGGTTAAGGGATCCAATCAACCAACAAGTAAATCACAGTTCATCTTGCGCTATAATACTTTAGTACCGATATCAAACTCATGGCCTGCGAGAGCTTAAAATGTCTAAGCATATATTAAAAAAAAAAAAAAAAAAAATAGGCCAAGAGTGCTTTGACCAAACACTACATTTCCCACAACGCTCAGCGTCACTACACGGGAGTGTTATCTTGTTGCATTGCAAAATTGTGTAAAAAGAAAACAATTGTAATTTTTGTTATATTTAGTGTATAAAATATTACAAACCTGTAGGTGTGGCTACAATATTTCCATGCAAATGTATTGTTTCCGACTTGAAAAAGTAAAACATTCAGTTATGTTAAATAAAAGGAGAAGTTACATTTAAATGTCACATCAGGCCCTTCGAAGGAAGCTATTATGCTAATCCGGCCCATAGTGAAAATTAGTTTTACACCTCTGTTCGAACTGAAGAGTTTGCATGAAAAAACAATGAACTCCAAAGAAGTTGATGAACTGCCACCAGCGGTCAAAAAAAATGTGTAACTTTATTTAAACCCAAAATTCCCGGGGGGGAGAAACTAGGATAAAAATACTGCACCTGTCATTTAATAGGCATAAAATGGATATTTAAAGTTACAAGTTGGATTTTCTTAAACACAATGTCTGTATGTATTTGAATAGATCTCAGCTTCCCCAATTTTTCTCTCATCAAGTAACACTCTTATGTTATATTGAGATGCTTTAGTGGAAAAGACTCTTTTTGATACATTGGTTCAAAGTGGTGACAGAAGGTATATGCAAACAAAATGTAAAAAATAAAGAGGGCATTTAATACACCGTCTACATTTTGAGTCACAATGTCGCACAATTAAACGTCAGAAAAAAACATGCGCTGGCACCACCACAGTTCACCTCTCTTTCTGCAGTCTTTCAAATGAAACAGAGGTGAACAGAAGAAAACAAGGATATTTGCATGAGAAAATGATTTGATGACCATCCTTCCAACAAGAAAAGAAACAGCGGACATGAAAACACAGATCAATTAGGTTGAAGACTTAAGAGGGAACGAACAGAAAATGTGCAGAAAACATGTTTGGTCCACTGTGGTGTGTGTGCAAGGTGAACCACCTGAAGAGGCAAACAGTCTTTTCAGGGGTCACGCCCCCTAGGTGTCGGTTGCAGTTCACCAACCCTTTAAAAACAAAAAAAACCTGGCCAAGGACCTAGATATCATTTTACCCAATTTAACCAATGGGTGTAGCTGTCGCGCTGAGCGAAAAAGAAAAATCCACACATTTTGCTTTTCCGCCTCAACACACGAGTCAGTGCTTGTGGGAAAAAAATATATATATTTATAAAAAAAAAAAAAGGGGATTTAACAAAAATGGACAACAGCAGCGGCGGCAACTGACTCAGTCTATCTTGACAGCGGCGTAGATCTTCCTGATAAACATGTAAGCAGCGTAGAAACCGATTGTGCCCGTTAGCAGCCAAAAGGACAGAACCATCAGCGTAGTGTAGCCAAAGTACAACAGCGACGGGATGAAATCCACTATGTCCAGCTGTAGAGAAAACAAGAGGAAAACAGCCTTCAGAACACATTTTAAGTATTTGAGGAAATTGATTGAAAAATGAAAATCAAACTCAATTGGAAATTTGTTTTTGTTCAAATTTAAAAAAAAAACAATTGTTGTGGTGTTTTATTTGCAAATAGAAAAATAATAAAGACTACCAATGCTAAATGGTAAAATACACAACCTTTACTGTCACTAAAAATATACACGTTCACAAGGAGGCTACATTATTATGCTCCATTTGTAGGCAGTACAGAAAGTTGTAGTTAGTCACATGTAATAAAGTGCAGTTTTTGAACCTCATGACAAAAAGTTACCGGACACCATGGCAGACAACTTTGAAAAGTTGTCTGCCCAGCCGTAAAGTTGCCTGCCCCGTTTTTCACAACTTTAAACGCAATAAGACTTATCGCAAAAAAAAAAAAAAAAAAAAAAAGTTGATGCAAAGTATAAAGGATTAATAACCGGAATATATAACAGAAAAACACTTGAAAATTAAGTTTATTATAAATCTACTTATAACATTCATTGTATGGATATGACATCGCTGTTTTCCATCTGCCATCAGTATGTACCTGTATTTATTCACCTTCATTCATGCAATGTTTGCGTTGCGTCTGCTGCTACAAGCCACGGTGCTTTTAATGTACGTTTACGTTTTGTAGCGTCATCAATTTTGCTAGCTCCTTTTGAATCTTTCTTCTGGGGCTGAGGTTTTGGCTTGATTCCTAACCAGTTATCCATTTTTCTTAGGTTCTCCGTGCGTCTACTTTGGAAAATGATATACAAATGCCCGACCTTATAGGGCTCGGGAAAGTCCGGAAGCAGGAAGTTATTCGATGCAGGCTTCTGATTTGCTGCAGAGTATGCAAATTGCCCAACGAACCAAAATTCAGAAATTTCCAAACCAAACGAACATTTCAAAATCGGAATAAAGCAAACGTTTGATTTGGAAAAAACTAAAATAAAATAATAATAAAAACAAAAGATTGTTTTTTTCTAGAAAAAGTTGTCGGCACCCGAGCAGACATTGTTGTGTAAGTTGTACGCCCGACGTAAAAGATGAACGCCCCCGGGCAGACGTTATTTCAAACACTGTGGAGTGTGATGAAAACGAGATAATTGCTGAAATTCAAACATGTGAAGAAGCTACAACGACAACTTTTACCTTGTTGACAAAGTAGAAAATGGCGTACACAAGGACATAGAAGGCTGACCCTCCTGAAACCAGGAATGTTCTCCACCACCACCGGTAGTCCTTTTTCAGAGTTGGGACGGACACACACACACACACACACGCACACACACACACGCACACACATATTGTAAAGCTGAGCATGGGTAAAGCAAGATCTGTTATTGCAATTTTGAAGAAACTGTTGTTAATCAACAAATAAGCTGATTCCATAAAGTAAGTTACAAGCCGACTTCCACTCGATCTAAAATACAGCGTCAAAAACAACGACACTGAGATGCCAGCGTTTGCTTCCTGATGGTGCCGCCAGACGAACCAAACGTCTCTTCCACCCTCCTTCGGTTTTACTCATCACTTCTTGTGGAGGAACAGTGCTGCTCTCTTTTGGCCTAATAGATTTGCATACAACTGTGCTGCATGACAATAGGGTATTTGAATATATAATTCCTCACTTAAAGGATAATCGGTATCAGCAAGAACATCACCATGATGCTTAACTAACAGTCTTATGTAAATGTAATTAAAATACATGGCAAAAATATACCTCTGCGCAGAGCTGGAAATACACCATTACAACACTGATCTGAGAGCAGGACACAACCAATATGATGAAGACCAGAAACAGGAAGCCAAAGAGGTAATAGAACTGATTCTCCCAGATTGCCTAAATATGTGGATGTACAAGGGAACACTCATTTTATTTACCGTGAGGGAGTTTTTGGCGGCAATTATTTAGTCATCACACTCACACTGAAAATAAAGAAGAGCTCGATGAACATGGCACCAAATGGTAGGATCCCAGCCATCAGGATTCTAATGATTGAAAAAAAAAAAAAAAAAACCACCATCGTGTGATAAACAGGAAGGCCTCAATCAAGTCGAATACAATTTATTGGGACTATACAAGACTCACCCTACAAACTTGTTCATGTACCAACGCTGCTCTGGGACTTGCCGAGGGATTTGGTTGGTGCGCACAGGGTTGTCATACGGTTGTTTGCGGAACCCAAAGTAGTAGCCCAGGTAAACCAAGGGCATAGAGATTCCAAACCACATACAGAGAAGAGCCAACATGGTCGTGAAGGGCACCTGAACAAGGGCAGAGTGGGCGTTAGTACCGGATACCCATGGTGATGTCATTCACAGAAAAATGTGTGGACTTTTCCTGTCGTATAAATCAATTATGGGTCTTACCACAGTTTTATAAATATTCAATACTGTAATACCTTGCTAGTTCACGCTTCATACTTCTCAGCCAAAGTGCATCGCAGGTTAAAAAAAATGTCCGCAATTCTCTATCCACAATCACATTTTTTTGCAAGCGGGGGGCAGAAGCCTCTCTGGCCTCTCTTTTTTTGCTATTCTGTCCCCGAAATCAAGAACTGCATTGATGCAGGCATGATCCATTATCCCCAAATGCATATTGCTGCAAGTGGGGAAAGGCACACTTTTGTCAAGCCTGGCAGCCCCTTTTTTGCCAGTAATGTATTTCCGACTAAAATAAACTAGGCTCTTGCGGCCGTGATCCATTATCCTCAATCCCATAATGTTTGAAACAGAGGCTGGCAGAAGGCACCATAGTCAGCAGAAGTGCCATTCCGGCCTGCCTGAAATTAAATAAATGGTTGTGATCCATCATATCCGCTCGAATATTACTGAGAAAGCGAAGTTGTGTCAAGTATGGTGACTCTTTTTTCCCATGTTCGTTTCCACCTAAAATGAATGGCCCCAAATTCCTTATGCCTGGTCAACTCTTGCTGTTTGAATGGGCCAGCAGAGCACATGTAAAAAATAGGGGGTTAAATGTGAGGTGTTATTGGCTAGTTCGCAGATTTTTGCATATCACGGGGGTTTCTGGTCCCCCTTAACTGCGATAAACAAGGTACTACAGTAAGACCTCGGTTAATGGGGACCAAAACCACCCGCGATAAGTGAAAATCCGCGAAGTAGCGGCGCACCTTTAAAAAAAAAAAAAAATATATATATATATTTTTTTTTTAAAATTATCATTTTTAGACCCGGTTGATAGGGACCAAAACCACCCGCAAAAACTGAAAATCTGTGAAGTAGCGACGCCACTTCAATAAATAAATAAATAAATTATATATATATATTTTTTTTTAATCATTATTTTTTAGACCGTTTAATGGGGAGCAAAGCCACCCGCAAAAAGTGAAAATCTGCGAAGTAGCGACGCCCCTTCAAAAAACAAAAAATCTCATCTCATTATCTGCACCACTTATCCTTATTATTCGCGAGCGAGCCCCTAACCCGCGGTGTGGGTACTTTCGGGCGCGATACGCACGACACTGCGACGGCCTGTCGGAAGCGCAGCAGAATGCGCGTTCACGCGAGGGGGGGAGGATTTTGTACGGGAGTCGGATTTGGGCACAACACTGGCGAGCGGTTTTGGTGCGGCTTCCGCTTCACCGCCGTAATGCATAATAGCCTTTGAGATCCCGTCAGCAAACACGAGCTTTAACGTGCGCCACGAGCACCATGCTAAGCTGGGAAGGCTCTCGACTTACTCTGGCCGTACTGATGAACTGGTAGCCCACGGCTGCCACTGCTGGGTCCACGCGGCTTCCGCTTCACCGCTCCCTAACCCCCACAGGTCCCCCCTACCCCTTTCCCCCCATCGAGTGCCGCGTAACGCTATGTAAAGCCATCGCGGCCCAAGCGGGAGACGTGACGTTGGTGACTTTTTCATCTGCGTTAACAAACGCATTTTGTAGAATACGATCGCGCTTTATTGTTTAAATAAACGCATTGTATAGACTACGATCGCCCAATTATTTTAATTAGCTCGCTTTATGGTTTCAATAAGCGTATTATATAGAATACGATCGCTTTTGTCGGAAGCGCAGCAGAATGCTCGTTCACGCGAGGGGGGGAGGATTCTGTACTGGAGTCGGATTTGGGCACAACACCGGGAAAGGAGAACGGCGCGCCGTGCTAGGGTCGTCGGCCGAGGGGGATTCCCGCAAAAAGTAGCGAAGCCCCTTCACCATTACAGACAGCCCCTTCACCATTACAGACCGCGAAGCTCTGAATCCGCGAACGTCGAACCGCGAAGTCCCACTGTACAGTGTAAAGACTGAATAGAGATAATGGGGTTTGTATAGTCTGTCTACTTACCGCTCCAGAGGAGTGCTCTCCCCAGATGAAACAGTTGAGCACAAAGCAGATTCCAAACACCACAGCTGGATATAAAGTTGCAGTCTACGGGTGAATACAAATTACACTGTAGATAATATTGCTAACTTCTACAGTTATCCGGAAAAAAAGTTTTTTAACTCATGTATATTATAGGAGATGTCACTTGCACTTAAATGTATCAAACCAAAATATGTTTTTTTATCTTTTTCTCTACAATGTCCCTAAAATCCACGTACTTGTGCTCTACAGTTGCTACGCCACCCAAAATTAGCCATATACTGTTTCATTATGTTATATTTAAATAAATATCGAATACATATTTTTTGTATATGCAGCATTTCCAAACGCATAAGGTATTAATAAAATACTATATTAAATGTTAAGAGACAGTGTTTAAGATCTAGTACACCAGCTAGTCCAACAACATTTAATTCAGTAAAATAAAACAAAAAATTCGAATACTAAAAACATATGGTAATATGAATGTTGAGAAATTTCTATTTCTTTTACATAGTGGAATCCCTCCCTCGCCATGTTTGTCTAGCTCTTACTACTTTGTTTTGCTCTAGGCACTGTTTTTTTGTGGACATTATACAATATAAAGCCTTTTAGTGGTCAAGTATTACACAGTGGGGCTTTTAACCTACCCCATACTAGTTGTTTTTGTTTAATTCACTTAAAAAAATGCCCCTTTAATCCTTTTATACATTCTGTTGTGCATTCGGTCATTGAACGCAGCTAAAATTTACTGGCAAATGAAAAAACTGCATGTTTCCTTTCTGCAGTTTTCACTACCCAAATATTTATCACAAACACTTGGTTGGGCAGACACAAATGTAAGCCTTTGGACATAATATGTCGTGCACATAAATATGAAATCTGACATAGTATTGACAGCATGAATTTGAACCAGCCAATTACCCTGACATGCATGTTCTTTGGAATGTGGGAGGACACTGGAGTGCCCGGAGGAAACCCACGCAAGCACGCGGAGAACATGCAAACTCCACACAGGAAGGTTCGATCTCATGACCTCAAAACTGTGCCGCACACGTGCTAACCACTGCTCCGCCGTGCTGCCCGATTAATGACATCTGGCCAAATATATTCATGAATGGTAATTCAATTCAAAATGTTCATGTTTTTAAGTTGTTTTATAGGGAATCAGTTACATCAAATGTCCAACAAAATCCAATAATGCTTTGAGCAGGTTAAGTTGAGATC
Organism: Urocampus carinirostris; assembly: GCF_059441175.1. Classification (NCBI taxonomy): domain Eukaryota; kingdom Metazoa; phylum Chordata; class Actinopteri; order Syngnathiformes; family Syngnathidae; genus Urocampus; species Urocampus carinirostris. The sequence goes on along the minus strand of NC_142351.1, from coordinate 34,495,892 downwards.
CTTTGTCAGAAACAAATGTCCCTGTGATAGGAAACGGAGGTAAAAACCTCACACAAAATGCTCCTTTCCTCCACCGGTGACCTTTCAGTGTGCGGTACAGTCTTCCGGCAAAGTAGCCTCCAAACACCCTGTAAAAAGGTTAAAATAATAACACATATTTGGCATCGTTTAGGGAGGATGTAAAGTTAGAATCCTAATGTTTCTCACCCCATAAACATGAATAGGAAGCAAGCCGTGGTCATTAAAGCACCTCTACTCGAAGGAGATAACATACCCAGCATGGCAACAACTACGAAGCAAAATAGGAAAATCATTCACTATAAAATTTCTGGTATAGGTGCCCAACTTAAAACATATGTTAGACTGTTTGTAAAAAAAAATAATTACATTTAAAGAATGCTGATAGGAGTTATATAATTTAATGTATAAAAATACCTCTGTAGAAATATAAGTCATCATATGTGAAAAGTAAACACTTACAAATGACAATAAGGATCATGCAAAAGAGCTGTATCCCTGAACCCAGAAGGGAGCTTAGAATCATGGGATATTGTGGCGGCCTGAAGACATCGCCATGGACGTTCTTCCACCCAGACTCTTCCATTGTGTCTTCCTAATTTGTGAGAATTATAAAAATATGTCACAAGCATTTAGTGAAGCAAGACGAAGAATTACATTTCGTCAGGGACTCACGATATCATCCTCTCGGTTGTAATTCGCTATGTCCTTCCTTAAGGTTCTGATAATGATCATACTCAAGATACCTGAAAGAAAAAAGTAAGGCTTTTGTGCAATTTAACCATTCATTCCACTGGTTTCACTAGTATGTAACACAAAACAAGAAAGCCATGTAGTTCACCTCAGCTAAATAACATCAATAGCATCATCTAAGTAAAGCATATTTGTGCAAGATTTGATAAACAAACCTGACAGGAAGAAGACAACCACCACCGAGTTGACAATAGAGAACCAGTGGATCTGGACATCACTCATGGTCAGGTACGTGTCCCATCGAGAAGCCCATTTCACATCACTCTCCTGCACAGGTCACAAAAAATCCATGTGCATTAAGCACACGTTCATCTTAGTTGAACATACAGTGAATGTCAGATGAAGTGATAAAGTGCCAGAGTATATATATTGACCATCTATTGACCACAGTGTTTAGTAGGGAGAGAGGGCAAAATCAATCACTCAATTTATCGAGGCCAACAGACTGAGCAATTCACTTATGGAATATCGCAATGGGCCAATGACCTGTGAATTTTGCTAGTTAGTATTCTTTTGGCTTCCTATGACGCAATGACTTGCAGCGGCGATTTATTACACACTGTCACTTAAAAGAATACAAATGTATTGGTAGGTGGTGGAAAAGTGTGCTAACCATTTTAACAGGGCATTTGCACCTACCTCCCAATGCACAGAGTACGTGAAAAGGACCTCATTTTCCTTGGAAGGGTCAATCTCTTGAGGAGCAGAGCCACTAGCATCTGGTAAGGTGCAAGTTTTTTCTTTTTGCTCAGCCATCAAATCTGGGAATACACAAAGACCAAGTTGACCTTTGGGTTAAGACAACAGCTAGTCGAGGAGGACTGAAAACTACCTTCCAGTTTGACACTTTGTGGAACAACTTCAAATCGCACTACTCTGTAGTTGTGCTGCTCCCCCTCTTCCAGTTTTTCCTTGTGGAAGTATAAGATGAAGGAAAGGTGGTTGTGCAGATAAAACTAAGGGAACAAAGACAACATTTAGCATACATTTTTAAAACAATGACAATCCTGATCATATTTTGTCTAGCATCTGAAAAGCATACACCAGGGGTCAGCAACCTTTTCAGTGCGGAGTGCCACTTTCAAATTTCCTTGTAAATCAGTGGGGCACACCAGGATTAATGACTCGCACAACATTTTTTTAATATCCAACAAAGCTGTCATTTTACACCAGTCCAAATATACAACATGAATATACATTTTAATCGTATAACTTTTTCAACCTTTTTCGAACTAAGGTACACTTTTATTGATAAAAAAGTTCAGAGGCACACCGTCAAAAATGTTTGAAAATGAAGTTATGTCAAATATTTCACTGTACTACCTCATAAGCAAATAATTAGTATATAAAAAGAAAATAATACTTAAAATAACAAAGAATGATGTGCTTTATGTTTTTATTTTTTACAGTACAATCTTAAAGCACTTTGTTAAACAAATTAAGTTATTAAATGTACTGTGCTACCTCAAGAGCAGATAATTAGTACATAAAAACTAAATAAAAATCTACTGCCACGTACTGATATGGATCACTATTACAGTCCCTCGTCTGAAGAGTGAAAAAATACTGAATAATGGCCTAAATTTTTGGAAAGATAAAATTCCAGCGGCACACTGGTATAACTGACCTATTTATCTCCCACTATTCTTGTTAATCAATTAACTAAAATATGAATGTCAACAACATGTGGAAAGGCCTGTAGCCATTCTGACTTTATCTTTTTACCAAAAGAATTAACCAGAATCAGCCGTTCTTCATCAACAATGAACTACAATCAAAAAACAAGTGCTATGGACAGCTAACATACCATTCATCAATGATATCTTGTTGCAGAAAAAAATCAAAACTTGAAATAACAGCAATGCAGAAGCACGCACGCACGCACAAACGATTCTTTAAAATATTCGCCATCAGTAAATGTTTTTCCGTGATTTACTATTCAGTGAGCAATTTGTTAGATAGCTTCAGTGGTGGTGTTTTTAGCAGCGACAAAGGTTTTTAGGGTCTGTGTTTGCCCCAGTCATCTGTCCACGCTGGCTGGAGAGCACACGATCTTTTCGCTCGAGAAGCCGGTGTTATCCGGAGAAATGCACCCCAGCCAAAATTTGCATCCCGTAGCGGGAGCGCGCACACGTCACTCCCGCTACTATTACCACTTTTTATCTCACTTTTATATTACTTTTCGGGAATGTAATGGGGAACATAAAACACAAACCACTTCGTCTTGCATTTGTTGGGAATGTAATACAACTTAAAATATTCCGTCTTGTATTTGTTGTGAATGCAAACGAACGGTAATGCACACTGTATATAAATCACTTTTGAGCATGTAACATGTTTATTTTGCCTTTTTCTACTCAAATCGCTCGTATTGAAACTGTTATGCACTCTACCCTAAAGCTTATCATGCTGAAATGAACGGTCAAATCATCAACAGCTAAACAGGAGACGAACGTGTTTGATTTCGTCTCATCATCAAACGAGACGTAACACGTCAAAAATTGTATTTTGTATTTTACTTGGATAAACAGATCATCCTGTGCCTAACATTGTCACAGCAACGGTGTCATTTATTTCTAGTACAAATGATCCAACATCACGGGATGCAAATTTCAGCAGGAGTGCATTTCTCGGCATAACACCGTCATGATTCGTTCATTCGTGGCGCGCGTGTGTTTCGTTGGCTGGATCCCTCTCTCTCTCTCTCTCTCTCTCTCTCTCTCTCTCTGCGAGGCGCCGTGCAAACTCACACTGAAAAAAACACGTCAAGCCTAATGTAAATCCATTACATAACATGGCGCGCAACTGAAGATGTCTAAATTTCAGGTAAATGCGCTTATAAAAAACAACAAAAACAAATCATTATTATTTGCCCATGCGTTCGGCTCGCGTGCCACTGGTTAACTCCTCGCGTGCCACTGCTGGCACGCGTGCCACTGCTGGCACGCGTGCCACTGCTGGCACGCGTGCCACTGCTGGCACGCGTGCCACTGCTGGCACGCGTGCCACTGCTGGCACGCGTGCCACTGCTGGCACGCGTGCCACTGCTGGCACGCGTGCCACTGCTGGCACGCGTGCCACTGCTGGCACGCGTGCCACTGCTGGCACGCGTGCCACTGCTGGCACGCGTGCCACAGGTTGCCGACCCCTGGCATACACAATATTTACCTTGTTGTTGTCCACAAAGCCCAACCTGTAACCATGTTCGAACTGGGTATCTTTGATCATGTCCTTCCTAAGCTCTTCTTCAGCTCCTGCTTCTCTATTGAGATACACTTCCAACCTTGTGGCTACTGGCAGATTATCTGCAATACTAAATGAGATCAGGAAAATGATTTGCTTAGTATAAAACTAAAAGCCATGAAATGTCCCGACATTAATAAAATGCTCTCCTCATTGTGCAAATCAGTTGACACATGGCAGTATAAAAATATTCTTGTTAAGATCGAACTTTTGTAATGCAATGTAGTTTAATCATAATATTTGAATCACAACATAATAAGATGAGAAATACTCACAGGTGTACATAATACTCCTCTTGTATCCTCTCAGCAAACAGTTTGCTCTCTTCTTTGCTGAGCATTTTCTTGTCACACACCACCTCGCATTTCTTGTCTCTGCTCATTTCCACAGTAAAAGGTGTATTAACTATTCGGTCTCCACGTATTACCTCACCTGCAATTGAAAAACTATGTGTGAGAGTTGAAACATTAAAACATTTGTGTTTTTCCTCTTTATTTTTCTCTTTTAGGTCACAATATTTCAAATGTCGCTGACTCAAACCACCACTTACCAAGGTTCTCTCCTTTGTAAACTACAGATGGCGGCTTACAATACGGCAGTGAGTAGTATTCGTAAGGAAGCTGGGTGTGAGAGCTTGTCATCTTAACTGCCTGCAAAACAAATGATCAGACTTGACACATTTATATAAAGTACAATCTTAGTAAACACAATGACTCTTTCAAAGCATGCAAAATTAAATATTTCTATCCACTTCGAAATACTGTACTGAGGACGTGTCTGTTGAGACCACTTCTCTCTCAACTAACAAACATCTTTACTCCACCTACAGTACTCTGCACCTTATTTTAAAATATATATCATTTTTCATTCATTCATTCATTCATTCTCCAAACTACTTATCCTCTCTTGGTTCGTGAAGTTGCTGAAGCCCATCCCACCCTGGACTGATTGCTAGCAAATCACAGAGCACACCTCAACATACAGCCATTCACACTTATTGATACCCAGGGACAACTTTGAGACACCAATCAACCTGACATGCATTTTTCTGGAATGTGGGAGGAAAGCAGAAATGCCTCGAGAAAACCCACACAAAGAGAACATGTGATCGTGAACTATACACAGAGAGGCCAATAGCTGTAATCAAAGCCGGCACCTCTTAACTGTGAGGCGGATGTGCAGACCCGTTACCTACTGTGCCGCCCAATATAGCAAAATGGCACACATATCTGGGCAAAAATCAAAGGCTTTAAAATAAATATCTTTAACCCGCCCCAATAATTTTTTTACACCTTCAAGAATCAAAATTGAATTTTACCCTTCCTACCTTAATATCTACAATATCCCCCTCGTGAAAGTCCCGGGGAGCAACACCAGGAACGTAGAAGGGAAACACTACAGGCAACAAGGAAGACAGCAGCAAGGCCCTCCACGTCCCCTGTAACACAAACGACAAATAATGTCAGGAACTATAAAAAGAAAATAGACTTTCTGGACTAGTTTACAGGCTGGGGGCATCGTTGCTGTCATGCACTTTCCGGACAAATTTTCAACATGTTAGCTAGTGTTTACTATGTTTGTGTGCTGTAATGCTAAATCTATTTCACCCTGGTCATCCTGGAAGGGTGATTACCACTTGTGAGGCCCCTTCTCAAGGTTTCTTTTTTCCTCACGCTGAGGTTTTGAGTTGTTCCTTGCCCGCATGTTGGTTTAAGATCAGGTAATTGTGTAATTGTAATCCTGTGAAGTCCTTTGAGATATTTTTGTGATTAAGGGCTATATAAATAAATGTGACTTGACAAAAACAAAAATAAACATAGGCATAACTTTTCTTGTTAACACACAGATTCACATTTGATTGCAGTGCATCATACCATGAGAAACGAACTTGTGAAGTTAAATTGCAACCCTCTTAAAAAAATAATACAGATGTTCCAGATGTCCAGATTAAAATTGTGGTTATAGGTGTTTACAATTTAGGGATTGTGTAATAATAAATACGTGTGTCGATTAGATCGATTTTTCTCAACTTGTTGGTCTGGTACCAAAAGTGCGTCGCAGGCCTTTTTTCTTGGCAAAATAATGCTTGGAAGAAGAAAAAACAGAAGTTCAAATACACTCCTTGACTGTATATGGCAATAAAGCCCTGCTTAATATTTTGAATTGCTTTTAGTATGCGTCTACTAAAAGAAGTTTTAGGGGGTCACTAAAATGCAATGTAGGCTTACATGAGAGTATATACAGCACTTGAAATCGTTTTGGTTTGCTGGTATTTTTTTTTGGACAAAAAGGAGAATATATTCTCCTATCTGCTTCAGACAGCACGGCCCTTTCATTGGATATATTTGGGATGTGGATTTCCTTGATTTGGGTAGCAGCCTGTCGTTAAGGTTGAATGGTGGGTCCTGAAGTCTGATCAGTTGACAACCAATGGTTTAGATTAGCACTCCACATTAAAATATTGCATAGGGTGTGAATACTTATTTAACAATAATCACAACTCAGGACAACACGTTTCAATCGTAGTACCTTGCACAACAGAGTATTTAGGAAAACACTACAGTCAGGAATGTGATCAATGACTCCGGGGATGACCACAGCTAATATAGAGCCTGAGTTTGTCTTTTATTTGAATTTAATGAATCAAAAAAAAACAGATCGCAGTTTCACAAATCGCCCCTGCTCTCCTTTACTGTGTCGACTGTGTCCAATGGATCTGACAACACATCAGCTACACTCCAGCAGACATCAACATCTAGGTGACGTTAGCTAACTACCAGGAAGTTAGCAAGAGCATCAACAGCAAACAACAGTCACGTCACTAACAATTCTAAGACCGTTACAGATAATAATATACTGATTTACGAGATCATTCAAGACGTAGATTTTTTTTAAATTGTAATGGACACTAACAAATGTGTGCTTATAAGAAAATTAGTAATTCTTCTACTCACCATTGCCGCGGCAGCCATTTTGAATACGTGTCATTGGTGACGTCACACATACGACATCGATTTTTTTTAAACCTTATCAGTCCTCTAGGTAAAAATATTACTCAACATTGAATTGAACAAATATGTAATAGTTGATTTTAGTATTAATTTTGCAAGCTGTTATAATCTTAGGAAAAGGAACAACAACAAAAAAAACGCTGAATTATAGGTCACACTAATTTGCTCAGCTTTGTGATGGGAATTCCAGCTCTTTTGAGAGGACCCTCTTTGATTCGGCTCCCAAAGGGTTCTTCATATATATATTTTTTTAATAATAAACTAAAAATAATTACACAAAATAATGTATTTTTTACCAAATCAATTAATTTTGAAAACGTATTATCCCACTATATTATAATTGCCTTTTCAATAATGATGAAACAATTCGTACCAAAATAAATATTTTTATAAACGTATTATGCTACTGTTATATAATAGCTCTCAAACATACAGTAATCTTTTACCTTATTTTAAGTGTTTATTTTTGTTAATATACATGCTTTAGTGAACAAATGCAGAAACATTTCCATACAAACATCTTACCACGGAGTTGCATAAACAGTACTTTCAAACTGTACAACAAATCAAAATACCAATGAAGAAAAAGGTAAAAAAAAAACAACAACAACAAAACAGTAAAATAAGACATGCCAGGGGGAAACACAAAGTTACATAAAAATACCAAAAATGTTTGCAAATATTATTTGTTTTAATGACCTTCTGGTTCTAGGGAAAGCTTTATGGATATCATGTAATATTTCATTTCACATTGGAATGCAATAAAAAAAAATATACACGAGAGAATTTCTACTAGTACATTTGTGAATGTAGAAATTCACTATGATGATGATAAGATTGACAATAAATATTTCCTTTGCCCTTAACTGTTGCTGGGTCATAAATGCCAAGTCCAATATCTTTCCAAAATAATTGAACCCACTGCCAATTTTATCGGCATTAAGGTGACAGATTTCAGACCGTATTTTCAGTAAATGTGTTAAGGTTTCCAGAACAGAGGGGCAAAATGTAAATTCAACATCGAAATGTTTTGAACCTTTTGGCAAAATGCATTTTGGCGGGGGTAAATCCCGTGAATTGTTTCAAATAAAATTTATCTCACATTGTTTCTTAATAAATAACATTTGGGTAACAACCAGACTTATTTCCAGTCAATCAATTGAAAATATTACTTCCAAAAAGACATGACAAACGAACAGATACATTATCCTTTTTACACAATGATCTGATAAGTAAGTCCTTTACTTTGATAATGATTGTTGGACATAATTGTTTAATGTTTTTACTAAGAAAACAACACCAAGATGACGCCACTCATTTTGACCAGCCACAAATGCCTTTAAGAAAGAGCGACAGTGAGAGAAAGAGAGAAAAAGAGAGAGTGGGTGAAAGAGAAATAAGGAAATGAGAAAGAAAGAGATCAGGCAAGAACAAAATTAATGGAAAAAGAGGGATAACAACAAAAAAGAGAAAGTGGGGAAAAAGGAGAGAGAAAGTGAAAGAAGAGAGGTATAGGAATAAAAAAGTAAAGACTCAGTTAAAAATTTAGGTGTCATATTTGACCCCGATTTGTCTTTTCAAACACATGTGAAAAAAAATTACTAGAACCGCTATCTTCCATCTTCGCAACATTGCTAAAATTCGTCCTATACTGTCTCAGTCGGATGCGGAGATTATAATTCACGCGTTTGTTACCTCCCGTCTTAATTACTGTAATGCACTACTCTCCGGTCTCCCGAAGTCCAGAATCAAGTCTTCAGCTGGTACAAAATGCTGCAGCGAGGCTTTTAACTAGGACAAAAAAGTCCGATCACATTACGCCTGCATTGGCTCCCTGTTAGCTTAAAATGTGATTTTAAGGTTCTGTTGATATTATACAAAATCATACATGGAGTTGCTCCCTCATATCTTTCAGGTCTGATTTCCCCCTATATTCCGGTCCGAAGCCTTCGTTCTGAGAGCGCCGGTCTTCTGGTGATCCATAGAGCCAAGAAGTGTTCCGCTGGTTCGAGAGCGTTCTCCACAACGGTGCTGTGGAATGCTCTCCCCCCTGAGATCCGATCTGCAACCTCAGTGGAAATGTTTAAATCTAAGCTTAAAACACACTTCTACGCTATAGCATATGAATAACCTATGCTTTTTGTGGACAATATCTCTGTATTATTTGTGATTGCAACATCCTTTGCTGTCTGGTAATCCTGAAAGGGGGATGTCACATGTGAGGCCTCTTCTTGAGGTTTCTTCATTTTCCCCATGTTGAGGTTTTTGAGTTTTTCTTTGCCCTCATGTTGGTTCCAGATCAGGGGATGGTGTAACAATAGTCTGAAAAAAATAGTCTGTGTAATAACCTGTGAACCCCTTTGAGACTATTTGTGAATAAGGGCTATACAAATAAAAATGACTTGACTTAAAGAAGATAGAAAGAGAAAAGAAAGCAAAAGAAAGAGGATGAAATAGAGTGAAAGATAGACAAAAATGAAAGAAGAGAGGAAAGAGAGAAAGTGAGAGAATGAAAGAGAAAGAGTTTTAAAGGGGAGCAGGCTCCTTTTCGATAGGGACCTGCCTCTTGTCATTCACTTCATTGAGCTGTTTTGTTCTTGAACAACTCATTACTAAGCCAGACAAGTATTGGTCAAGCCACTGCCAGACCCGCTAGTTTTTTACATGCTTCATTCCAAGTTTCACTGATTAATACACAGATTCCAGCCTAATCATGCATTTCATAACTCATCGTCAGAGGGCTTAAAAAAATCAGATAAACTCGCGTGATACTCTATATCTGCATATCTGCTTGATGATGGTGGTTTAACGGCAGAGGAAATGGTCGAAACTAACAGTTCTATAATATTGAAACGGTTTATGTGAAAAGCCAATTCACTTCGATTGTCACTGTTTATGCAATGTTTGTTACAGTTCTTTAAAAAAAACTTCTCTTGAAAACACAAATAGAATAGATAAATCCTTTCATGCATGGGCGGCAGTAGCTCAGGAGGTAGAGCACTCGTCTTGGGATCCAGGAATCCCAGTCGAATCCCGGCTCGTCGAAGTGTCCTTGGGTAAGACACTGAACCCCTGATAACCCCAATAAGCAGGTTGGCGCCTTACATGGCTGCAAGGCCGCTATTGGGAAAATGTGGAGCACATTGTAAAGCGCTTTGGGAAGTCATTGACTTGAAAAGCGCTATATAAATGCAGATCATTTCATTTCATGATAATCATAAATACTATGAAATACCAACAACTTGTTCAACATTTCTCCTAATGCTGAAATAACATTTACATCTAGGTATCGTTTGCCCAAAGATGAAAATAAATGATTTTTAGTTAATGATATTTATTTTGAGCACAAATTAGACGTCTAAAAATGCATTGAATACTGCAAAGTATGTGCTTTAACATTGTTATTGAATAGCACATTCGCCTATCACTGGAAAGGTTCCCGGTTTGATACCTGGGTGCAAACATATGTTGGCCTGGAGAGGGATTGGTGCCACCAAGCTGTACTTGTCCAAGACACACCACCAGAATGGTTTACGACCCTGGTGGTTAAGGGATCCAACCAACCAACCATATATTGGCTAACACACTGTGTAGCGTATATCATTTAATTTATGAAGGTTTTTCCATTTTCTTGCAACACTGAAATGTATCAGTTGAAGCACAGATGGCCTAATTTTAGACGTGCTTGATCTGTTAGAAAACTATAGATACAATTATCATGTATTAAAATAATCTATAAATTGTGGTTACTGGCAATTCTTTAATGTTTGAAAAAATTCACAAAAATAGAGTAAATATTTAAAATCCATGCTTTTTTGTCCACTGCCAGCTGAGACATTTATTATTATTGAGTGGTGCAGAAGGATGGAAGATGGTAACATCAGGAAATTGTATAAAGTTTTTGTACAAGAAAAAAAGGCATTTAATCATGGCTGCTGTTGGTATTGGCTCTCTGTGGCTGTGTAGAAGTCCTCAAGGACGCTCTGCAGGTAATCAAAGGTTGGACGGTCATCTGGTTTGTTCTTCCAACACTCCAACATGATGTCATACAGTTCCTTGGGACAAGTGTCCTGACGCTGCATCCGGTAACCTTTCTCCAAGGATCGGATCACCTCTGGGTTTGTCATCCCTGAATATAAAATCACCTCTGTTAAGAAACTTCCTTATATATTTGTTGCATTGATGAGTATTATTTGATCATTAAATGTTGAAGTTCATGGAACCAGTTCATATTTCATTCAAGAAGCTTTTCTTTTTTGTTGCTGTGACAGGAATGGATTCACAAACAGTAGAAAGTGGTTAAGATCAGAACGCTCTAATTAGGTTTACACTGGATCAAATTTAAAGGGATAGTGTGTCTTATTTAGCGACTCCTGGTGGTAAAAACATCATGTATTAAAAAAAGTACCGTAAAATTCGGACTGTAGCCGTGATATTTTTCCCAAGCTTTCAAACTTGCGGCTTGTACAATGTGGCTTATTTATGCATTTTTTCTAACGGCCACAGTAAAGATAAGTGAGAAACGTGCAATATATGTGTCGAGGAAGACGCACGTTTAATGTAACTTCGGCTTTGTACATGAATAAAACTAGCATGAACAGACCCTTATCATGGAAAAGGTGTCAATCGAAAGGGAAGGGCTAACTACCATATTGGGAATCATTTTATAAGTATGTTTATTTGTAAAAGGAAAGAATTTGGCGAAACAATCGGATTATGAAAAGCAACGTCCAGCAAAGCAGAAACATCTAAGGCGGATTCCTATTTATCTGTCGGCATTATCGTGTATTTTACACAGTTGGATTCTATGGATTGTCCTTGGTGTAGCGAAGCCATTTTCGCAGACATTCAAAGAAGTTGAAGACGGTCAGGGGACCTACCGGCTTTATACTTTTCAGGTATCGTGTTGCAGACTGATCGTGATGTTTCTCTGATGAGTATATTTTGAAACGGTCATCATAAGCTTTCCATTGATAAGTGGCAAGACATATTTCAGTGACTGGTGACATCGTACGGATACATATTTGTTTATCAAAAATCTGCCGGCCCACCAGCGTCCGTCAGAACATTAAAGGGTTAAGGTACTGTATATTAATAAAATATAAAATAAAATATTTCTGTGTAGCATATTTCTTCCTAAATATCTTATGGTTAAATGTGGGCACAGGCAGCATATAGTCAGGTGCGGCAACAAAATGGTTTTCCTTTAAAAATGTACTGGGTGCGGCTTATAAACAGGTGTGACTCATAGTCCAAATATTACGGTATATTGATTTAAATAATAGAACAACAGTCATATAAATGTGTGTTTTTAAAATCCTCTCAAGTTGAGAAATTTTGCAAAACATGCGCCTCACCAGTCAGCCCTCTTTCTGCTACAACTAGCCCAAATAAATCAGGTACATGTTGGATTTTTTTTTTTTCTCTGTGGGGATATTTCTAAAAACAAAAAATAGTTTGTGTACTGCAGGGTTTACCTGGGTATGGCGTGCGTCCATAGCTAATGATCTCGGTAAGCAGGATGCCAAAAGACCAGATATCCGATTTAATCGTAAAACAGCCGTAGTTGATGGCTTCTGGGGCTGTCCACTTAATGGGAAATCTTGCTCCTGGAGAATTACAGAAGAGTATTTCAACTTTCCACCCAAACATTTTCTCATCCATTTATGGTAAACCTCAGGTTCACGCTCAGCCTTTTTTCACAAATTAGAAACCCCGACTAATGCCAGGAAGAGCATTATCGGAGTTCCCCCAGGATTTTTCCATTAAAATGTAAGACTTTTTAAGACATCTTTAAGACCACATCTGTAACCACTCATTCCCCGGTACAGCCTGAAGAAGGTTATACTTTAAACCACAACGGGTTTAACCTACACTACCCATCCCAAATTAATCTGTTGACGACAGCGGGTTAGAGACTGACTGTATGTAAAGCTCCCTCATAATGCTGCATTGAAAAATGCGGAAATCTATTTTTGCGACTCACACATTGCATTTATTGGTCAAAGACAAAATAAAAAGTCAGAGAAAATGAAAACTTATTTTACGACACAATGTACTTTATTATAAGTTTACTCCTTATACAGTTATTAGCTCTATTACACATATTTGACAGGGAACAATTAGGACATTTGAGAGCTCTATTTTAGATTTGTAAACAAAATTTAAGACCTTTTCAAGGCTTTAATTTGCAGTTATCAAATTTAAGACATTTTCACATTTTCAGGAACTGGGGGAACCCTGTTTATATCTTTTGCATTAACAGAAAATTTAAGGCAAAGTTAAGAAGCACTATTGCATGTCTAACCTTCCCGTGCTGTGTATTCGTTGTCTTCAATAATGCGGGCGAGGCCAAAGTCTGCAATTTTGCATACTAAAGCTCTATTGACCAGAATGTTAGCAGCCCTCAAATCACGATGGATGTAGTTCCTCTGCTCAATGAAAGCCATGCCTTCTGCAATCTAGGGGAAAAACAGTAAAACAAAAACAGCATAATTCCAAGAATAGATATGAGAGAATTATTTTCATTCAAGACCTTTAAGGGCAAAATATTGTTTTCACTTTCCATTGGTCACCATTTGTCTGTTTTTTTACTTCAGAGTCCACAATTCAATGTCAAATGTTTAGCCACAGGTTGAAACAATCCATTACACAGCAAAACAAATATCCAGCTTAGATTTAAACTCTGGTATCAAGCCAAAATTGATTATTTTCTTGGCTTTTTATGCGAATAACCTACTATGCAAAATTTGTAAACGCTTAGAGTCTATATGAATGTGTAATCTTGTTTTAATATTGTTTGTCTTAGACTTTTTAGTTAGCTTGCCAGTTGTAAAAACAAATGTAATTTACAATGAGAGTAATCTAAGAAAAGTGTCAAGTCTTTGTTCGATGCCATGATTGATACATTTTAACAAAGTGTAATGGCTGATAGTTAGAATGCTTTCAAAATAAAATTAAGTGTACTTATTACATAAATTTGGACAAATTCATGTTCGCAATGTTGGTTAATTAGTACGTTGGATCCCTTAACCTCTAGGGTTGTAGGGGCACCATTTCATGTGGTGTGACTTGGGCAAGTACAGGCTGATGGCACCCATCCAACTCCAAATACAGTAACTGTGGTCCTTACCTGGGCAGAAAAGTCGATAAGTTTTGGAAGTGGGATGCGATTGCCTTCATCACTCTTCAGAAAGTCCAATAAACTACCTGTATACATGAACACAGGCAAACATGAATGAAATAATGGAACTTTATTTCGAACATGAGCAAACAAAACTTAAACATTACAATAAAAAAAAAAAACAATGGTAGCGTAACATATCCTAAAAATATTATGAAGAAGCACATGCTTATTTCATCCTACCCCTTTGACTACCTGAGAAATCTTACAGTGAGATCTCCTGTGTATTTACATGTAACATACACCTCACGAATGTACATAATTTCTTAGGTTCTGTGGATGCAAAGTCACTTCATAATAATCATCATCATTATCATCATCATCATCACCACTACCACCACCACCACCACCGCCACCACCACTATTTTCACCATCATATTCATCATCATCATTGCTGTCTCCATGATTTTTTAGCATACTATAAAATAAGATTATCTATTATAATAACAATAACTCTCATTGGCTCTCATGGGCCCTCATGGTGACAACTGACTGTTTTGTGGTGTGTGTTGTCCATCATAAAAAGTATCTTTCCAAGAGCCAAGAAGTGTTCCTCTGGTTCGAGAGCGTTCTCCATCCGGGCACCGGTGTTGTGGAATGCTCTTCCCCCTGAGATCCGATCTGCAACCTCAGTGGAAATGTTTAAATCTAAGCTTAAAACTCACTTGTACTCTATAGCATACGAATAACCTAAACTTCTTATATGTAATAACTTGTGAAGCCCTTTGAGACTATTTGTGATTAAGGGCTATACAAATAAAAATGACTTGACTTGACTCTTTGAACCTGCTGCTAGAAGGGGGCCGCTCCCAAGCACCAGGATCACCAATAGATAAGTGTCCTGATCTATGCACAGGATTTATGGTAAAAGTATGCTTAAATTTTGGTGTTTTAATCTGTAAAAGTATTTCTGCATTACACCATGCATGGATTAAAAAATAAACATCTTGGACGGTACCCAGAATTGAAGATCTTCGAGTAGTTTAAAGCCTAGAGACAAAGTGGATGTGGAGTGTTTCAGCCAAGTGTTTGGTTGCAGGCTCTCAAAATTGAACGAAACCAAGAAATATGAAGGCTTCACCGCTTCTACAGGTTGGTGTATGTTTTCTTCAATTTATTTTATTATGTGGCTATTCTAAAGCTGTTTTAGGGGGTCTGATTCTCTGCGAGTATATACTGTAATTTGTAAATAGGTATTTTTAGACTAACTGTCATGATTTCTTATTCGGGGCACCTGCGGCTGCCCTGGTGGCGTCAAAAGCCCTGGTCGCTGATTGGCTCTTTGCCACTTTTTATACTCTTTTATAATTTTTATTCCCTGTTACCGGCGTCCGATAGTTGCGAACCTTCAGCTCCCGCAAAAGCAAGCCTTCCGAACCCGACTCCCTGTTTTTGACTCCCGTATGTTTCCCGGCTTCGACCTGTTTTGTTTGATTACGTCTCTGCTCCTGCGCCCCGGTAACCCAACCTGCTTTTCCCTCTTCGACACCGCTATCGCTCGGCAGAGAAGTGCCACTTCCGCGTCCCGAGCGACCTGCTCCCCACAATCAACAATCAAAGTATCGTGGGTGCCAGCTTACGTCTCTTTTCAAATAAAACTAATAAACTAACACAATTGGGTTCCCGTCTTCGTTCCTGGTCCCTGACACTAACACGCTACACACCCAACAATGCAGATTTTCTGACATTTTACTGCACATAAACTTAAAAGAAAAAATGGAAAATGTATCAAATTACTTTTGGGACACCTTATTTACTGCCTATTAGCAAGGTGGATAAGTAGTACTTTCTTTTTTATTAAGGTTGTATCTCAGAACATTGGGTGGCATTGTATTCCCAACAAGCTCTATTCATGGTTTGGTGGTTCCTCATTTAGATGATGCAACCCAAGTTGACCCTGATGCGATGTTTACATACCTTTTTCCATCAATTCAGTGATGATGTAAATGGGCTCCTCCTTGGTGACAACAGCATGGAGTCGAACCAATTTGTCATGCTGTAGAGTCTTCATCAGGTTGGCCTCAGCCATGAAGGCTTCAACCGACATGCTCCCCGGTTTCATGGTCTTTACTGCTACTTTGGTATGTTTGTTGTATGTAGCTGAACACAGAATATTTAAAACAAGACATTCAAATTATATATCCTTGGACAATTAATTGCCAATAAAATAAGATCTTGCAAATGTTGTACCAAGCCAGACTTCTCCAAATTGTCCAGCACCAAGCCTCTTTTCCATCTTCAGGGATGACCTTGGAATTTCCCAAGCGTCTTTCTCCCAGGGCTTCTCTGGTTTTGGACTCAAGCAAGGGTTGGTCAGGGTTTGGCAAAGTCCATCACCTTGCTCTGCATGAATAGGGAGTATATTTAATTGTTTAAAGTACTCTTGTTTTTCACACAAACAAATGTGATCTTAGTGTCAGTTTTACTGTTCAATTTAGGGTAGATGAGACTGCACTTGTAGCATTCGGAGGGTTAACAGATATTGAACCTGCAATGTGCTTAAAAAATGTATGGGCTAATGATCTTGTATTGTTCTGATGCTAGCAAGTCACAAACATGCAGATATACATGGATTTAAATGATTTACCGGGACATGTTTAAACCTTAACAGTACTCACTCTTGTAATGCTTGACCATGTCCTGCAGGGTGATGAATGTGATTCGGGGAGAGATGTAAAATCCTCCACTGTCCAACATACGAATCTTATAATGTTTAACCGTGTCACTCGATGGGCCGTCTCTGTCTCTTACAGAAAGGGAGAAGCTTCCTGTGGCCAAATACAGAGAGAGGGAAAACAAAGATAATTCAAGTTTTTTTTGTTTGTTATAGTCATGTCTGTGGATTGGTTCACTTATGTTTTTGTCACTGTCAAAGTTTTTTTTTTGTTTACTTTGCGGAACCCTCCTTTCCCTTGTAATTAATGTAATTCCTATGTAAATTTAGCTTGTCGTGTCTGTTACTGTGCATTAGGTCAACCTACTATCTTTTCTGCATTGCATACTTAAATATTTACTTGCATAATGATTTGCACTTAACAAGTGTTACAGACTCATAACCAAATGTCAACAATGTGCAAATGAACTGTTCAAAACAAGAAAGAACAACAAATAGTTAAAAGTCTACTTTTTACTGGGGTAAAAATCAAACTTCTGTGTTTTCACCCTAAATTTATGGAATTTATCTACTTCCTCTCTGTTAATAGTACCGTGTCTGTATAGTTTGTAACTACCGGTACCTAGCAGTTTTCGCTTTCGTTTTGTAGACAAGTTTAAGCAAATATTAGGTTTCTAGGAGGGCATATCTCGTAGATATGGCATGTCTCACCTAATGAAAATAATATAGACTAATGCATGACTAAGGTACATATAAAGTAGCACAACTAGACCAGTTAGCATCATTTAGTTCTAGTTCAGGGGGCCCGACCTTTTTCAAGCTGGGAGCTACTTTGTGTTACTAACTCGCGCAGTCCGGTTTGATATACATTTCTAAAATAGAAACTTAGATAGATGGCTTGCTAAACTGCTAAAAAGGTATCTTGATATTTAGCTAGAAAGGTTAACAGGCCCCGCGACCCTACTGAGGATAAGCGGTGCAGATAATGGATGGATGGATGGGTTAACAGGTAAAAAACTAAAAGGGAGTTAGATAGCTAGCTAAATGAGTAAAATGACATCTAAATATTTAGATAGAAAGCTAAAAACAAAGCTAGCTGGAAAGAAACTAGCCCAGAATGTAGCTTAATAACTTGAAAAAAGGTTACATTTTAGCTATACCTGTATAGCATTAAAAAAAAATAAAAAGCTAACTAGATAGCTTGCTAACTAGCTAAAATGGTAGGAATATGGCTAGATACAAAGCTAAAAAGGTAGCCAGATAGCTAGCTTAAACAACTGCACATGTTTTGTTCATTCGCTTTTCAAAACCCATACATTGGAATTTAGTTTGTTGTATTTCCCATCAAATAAATCAATAAAATGATGCGTAAATGCATTTGTTTAATACACGAATAGATTCTCATTCTTCTTGCTTAATATATTGCGTAAAACTCACTATTAATACTTGAATAGACTTTTTGTCCATGAAGCCCATGAACTGGAATTTATTTATTTTGAATTTCTAAAATAATAACATATCATATTGTTACTATTTTGTTACTGTGCTATTGTCGGGTTAATTAATGAAAATTAGGATAAACAAACTTAGTTAGCCGATTAAAAAAAAAAAATCATTTTACTAGTAAATCACAATGACTCAGCACGAGAGAGCTATTTTCAGAACATGTCCGCGGGCGCCTCAACTGTCAATATGGGGCACCACGTTGGAGTTCCCTGTTTAAGTGGTATATTTGATGGAAGTCTAAGTTTTGAATATATTATTAGATTCTTGACTAACCCTTGTTGGTCTCACTGTCTCGGATCATGAAGGACCCTACTTTATTTCCAGGGGCCAGCAACTGCCTCTCGGCATCTCTTCTGCTGATGCCCTTAAAGAACCAACTAAACAACAGAAAACAACCATTAGAGCAGAAACCGCATATCAGTCCTTTAAGCTGTGTTACTACAAACAGTATTAGAATAACATTGCATTATAGTTCCACAGTTTTTCAAAATCAGCATGGTAAAAAAAATATATTTTGGAAATATCAAAGTTTAAGAATTTTATGTGTCCAACAGGGAATCTTGAGCAAGCTGGTTGCAATGATCCCATAAACATGTTTCATGAAATACCACTACAATGTTTAATTTTATTCACCAGTCTTTGATTACAAAACATGTCTACAAGTATTCATAAAGTTTTCCCTATACTTCTGAGGCAAAATAGATCCATCCATCTATCAGTTCATCTGTAAGAAAAATTGCATGGATGAATAAAGATGGATGGATTGACAGGATGGATGGATTTAGGCCAAGTGATCCATTAACCCATAAGAGTTTTAGAAAATTGTTGTATCTGTGTTATGAGGTTATGTTTTTGATAAGGAAAAGACTAGTTACTCCTCTGCCTCCAGTGTATCTTTAGCAACATAATTGCTGGGAATGAAGCCTTCTTTATTAGTGATGATTGACATTGCTCGCCACCACTCCCCTGATCTGTACATAAAGACAAACAAAGAATTTTGAATGCTATTAGTCTAATCAAGCTGTCTAACGAGACAGCCAATGTATCTAAATGGCAAATTGTCACTACTCACTCTTCCAAAATTTCAAGTCGGTCCCCCTTCTTGAAACCAAGGTCCCCATCATGAATGGCATCATAATCGTACAGTGCAATAGCAATGTTGTCTCCTGTGTCAACATATATGAAGAAAAATATCTTAAACTGTGCTCAGGGCTGAGTATTCCTCCTCAGAACTCCTATCATACCAATAACTACACAGTTTGTAAAAAATAAGTCAAGCTTAACTATTTAGTGTGAACCTTTATTAAACGTAATCACCAGCAGTATCCTGCCTTTGTTAGTCAAAATAAAAACAGAAGATATTTGATATTATATTAATTAGGGTGGGACGATAAGCTTTGGTCACGATTAGTTTGTATCATGTAAATAATGAATGTGCCGATTCGATTTATATCACGATTCCCAATAATTGTGATTCTACATGTATTTCAATTGAAGATAATTGATTATAGTGATCCGATTTTATTTCCTAAAACAAGCAACTTTAATCATACACTTCTGGGGCAATAAATGAATGAATGATGTTCAAACAATGCACATCGGTCTTTCAGTCTGTCCGGAAGCTGACATTTATCTTAAGTTGAGACAATGAGAACATGACATGTACACTGTGCAGCAGGTTAACAGTCAAAACATGTCATGAAGTGAAATGTCAATGTAACACAAATGTGGTCCTTAAACACATTCAACACTGTAAGATGATACAATGAAATTGAGCCTTTAAAGGAAAAAAGAAACAAAACAAAAAAACAGCACAAGAATAAGCTATCAAATTAAAATCAAGATCCTTCAAATTCAAAAAGATTTTACACATTCTTACAGACTATATATCATGTAATAAAAATCGATTCTGGGGAGAAATGTCGATTTTAAAAATCGTCAAGAATGTTTTGACATGTTGCCATATTTCAGGCATCAAACTTTTAAATAACTAAAAACCGACAACATGTGAGACACAAGTGTGAAAGGAAACAAAATTTATTATTATTATTATTTTATTTTTTTGCACTAATAAAAATTAGAAATTAAAAGTAGACATTGTAAAAATGTTGGCCCCCTTTGAGTTGATACTTTGTGCAACCTCCTTTTGCTGGAATCACAGACACAAGTCTTTTTGGGTATGTCTCAATAAGTTTTGCACATTTTGAAGGAGATACATTTTCCTATTCTTCCTTACAGAACAACTCAAGTTCCTTAAGGTTTAATGGGGATCGTTTCTGCAAAGCATTTTTAAGTTCTATCCACAAATGCTCTATAGAATTGAGGTCTGGATTTTGGCTTGGCTATTCTTAACACCTTTAGACTGTTAGTTCTAACAGTGTTTGGGCCAAAAGTTTAGGGGGGCGGCCAAGTATTGGTAGGTTTGCAGTGGTTTTATGTTCTCTCTATTTTGATATTATTGCTCGCACAGCGCTCTGGTAGATGTGTTACTGTTGAGAAATCGTCTTGTATTCCATTCCTGCTTTAAACTTTTCCGCATCTTTATCCCGGACCTGCCTAGTGTGTTCCTTGGTGTTCATGATGCTGTCTTTTCTCCAGTCTCTCCTTTCACAGACATCTGAACCCATTGCAAAGCAGGTGTATTCAAACTGAGAATTAATGACAAACAGATGCACTCTGTTTGTCATTGTTAGTCATTTAGGACGACGTTGGAACCTTTAGGTAATCAGGGAGCTTCTGTAATCAGGTGCCTGAGGTGAGAGAAAAGGGGGGCAATCTCTTTTGCATACTTCTTGTTTTTTTGTTGTAAATATTGTATAAAATGTTGAAATAATTTGGTTCCACTTCTCACATGTAATTTATTCTTAGAAACTATTTTCAGTTTTTTACTTTCAAGTCTGAAGCCCTAAATGTGGCAATAAAACAAAACATTCATGGCTGGAAAGGGGGGGGATTATACTTCGGCTAGGCACTGTAAATATAAAAGGAATGTGTGAGAGTATCTTTAAACCATGGTATAAATTAATGTAGAAGATGTGAATGTAGTCAGGGGTGTCAGTAAAGCAACATAAATATAGAAAGAGACTGTGATACGAACCGACTGCTAGGTTTGCATTGGATGGTGTTTTGCTCTGTGGACCAAAAAACAAAAAAGTCAAAATGTGGATTTCAACAACCTCTTGCACGGCATAGATCATGTCAAACAAATATGCTATGTCAGGAAGGACATCTTCTTATCAACTTTAAATATCAGGGTCCTTCAGTAGTTTTTAACTTGCTTAGAATATAAAAAGCAACCAGGAAGTAAAACTAGCTGTGTGTGCTATCATGCTGCAGCAAATGCTTGACTTATCTTAGTGGTTGCTTAATAGTGAAGTTTTAATGACACATCACTTGCTTTCTTGACATTATCCTTCTGCTTTTTTCAATTCAGAATTCTTTACTTTGGGTGCAAGAAAGCAAGCAATGGCCGAGTGAACCACATTTGTTTGATAGCAGCAGTTTACTGATACCTAGGATGATACACATGTTAAGTCATACCCATGTCCAAGTTCCAAATCTAAATTTTCCCAATTTTGCAAATTCAATGTAATAAATTACAAGTGCATATAACTCACAGGCAGATCAAAAGGATAACATTTGGGCAAATTACAATTTTTCATATTATGGAAGCATTAGTGGGAAAATAGCTAATATTACGGTTAAAGTAGAAGGATCTTTGTCAACAATATTTAACAACACAAAAAGGAAGTAAAATTTAGCTATTAAAATATTTAAAAAATGGACAACATGTTAGATGCCTGCTTATTTTAAGGCACCCGTGACATTTTCTTTAGAATGGGGGTTTTCTGTTTGAATACAGCTTGCTCCATGTCTTGACTTTTTGTATTGTTGAATTTGTTGGACACGGCACTTTACATAGATTCTAAGCATTTCCATTCATTCTGGTTAATATATGTCACAAATGGTTTGGATGCAAACATTACCGTAGTATTAGACGCAAGTACGTGTTTATCACAGCTTACCGCTTTAGAACTTCCTGATGTGGGATCTTTGACATAGTGGGCTGTCTGCGAACCTTTCTGTACTCCACTGTTTCCTTTCTGAAGAAACTCATGGTCTTTCTTTGAGCCGACACAACCCATGGTGATGTCCTGCTGGTTGAGAGGGAAAGTAAAAGAGAAACATTTTAAAAGCTATTATTTAGCATTATTTGAATGAGATTGGTATTTCATTGTGTATCATAATTGTTTGCACATTGAAATGTACAAGAATATGACTCACTAAACAACACATTTTACTTAGCACATACATGTGAAACTGGAGTGTCATGCCCAATTTTGTTGTCACAATATGTTAACCCATTTTGTAACAATGACAACAGAGGTGTATTCTATTCTATTCTATTCTATTCTATTCTATTATATTCTATTCTATTCTACTTGTACACTATTTGTCTATGTCCAGGGATGCTTTAAAGAAGACATGTTAAACTTCCGCCTACGGACCGGACTACCACCCTTGGATGATTTAATACAACTTGTAATAAATTTATGAGTACTGTATGTCAAAAAAGAAGGAAGTCTCTGAGTCATTTTTATCACCTTTGTTTTAATAACTGCAAACCAAATGCTCCCTCTGGCCGCTAGAGAGCAGTAAAGGATATACTCTATGCTTTAGTAGGCGCAGTCTCGTAGTTTGATCTGAATTGGTCTAATCTTATTGGCCATCAACTTCTAATAAATTTATTCTATATCTATTTTGTATTCATTTAAAACCAGTTAATAATGTAATTAATATTAATACATTAAATGCATGGTCAAGATCGAATGATATGTTTCATTATGAATCAAGCATATTTTGGAAGTGACGGCCATAATTCCAAAATGACTAAGGTAACAAAAGCCATTTTGGGTGTGTGTCAAAGCATGACTTAACCTAGGATTTGAGATTATTTTATGAGGTTGATTCAACGTCAATTTTTTCCACTGATAACATATTTGTGGTATTCAGTGTTTTTGCATTTTAAGGCATAGTTTTCAGAACAGAAAGATGCTTTCTTCTAATAGGCCATTGTTTTTCAACCAGCGCTCTGGGGTACACTAGTGTGCCGTGAGACCTTATCTAGAGTGCCATGGGGGCCCATGATATCTTTTAAAAAAACATGGCATTGTTCAGTATATTTGCTTTCTTCCAGTGATCAGCCAAGAAACTGTAACAATCACCCATTCCAGTAGGTGGCAACCGTTTACCTTTTTTTATTATTATATTTTTTAAAATGAGTTGAATTGTTTAGCACGCAGTAGAGGGCCAGGGTCCAATTCCAGCTACAGCATCCTCCCCCGTGCCGGTTTACATGTTCTCCTGTATGTTCTCTCCTCCAGGCACTCCGGTTTCCTTCCTCCCACATTTCAGAAACATGCATGTCAGGTTGATTGACCGCTCCAAAATTGTCGCTTAGTGTGAATGAGCGAGCGAGTTGTCTGTCTGTGTGACCTGCTACTGGCTGGCAACTGTTTTAGGGTGTCCCCTGCCCACTGCCCAAAGATGGCTATGATGGGCTCCAGCAAGTACAGGAAGTACAAGGAAATAATTTGTTCGATTACGGTGTTTTAGATTTAACTGCAAAATAAATCAATTAAAGTTAAAATCTCGCACATAATAATTGTGATTGTTATTTACTAAAAAATACAGAAAAAAAGTTAGTGTTGTAAAAAAATGTTTGATATGGTGTTAATCATTTCAAGTTGAGTGTTTTTATTCTTTGGAAAAAAAGGTTGAAAAAAATAGTCAAACCCAAAATCAAAGCAAAATTACTAACCATAATAGGAACTTTATTACATCCCAAGCGCTGGAGACCACAAATGACTAGGATAAACCTTATTCTTTCAATTTAGAGCATCTGAACTAAAACAAACATGAAAGACATTTCATTGTGACTCAAGATTTTTCATTTAAAAAGTGTACAGTGGCTCCAAATATTAAAGCAAAGGATATCAATGTTAAACACGATGAAACTACGCTGTATAGAATTTAGTATCAGGGTTGGGTGGGGTTACTCTAACTGGATTACTTTCAATTACTTTTGGATTACGCCAATACCAAATATGCTAATAAAAGACAAAAGAAACTAAATATTAATAAAATTACTAAATTTTGTGAAGGCTTGGGGAGTAACGGAATACATGGAACGGCAAAAACGATGTTGGCAAGCTGTTGGATTTTTTTTTCATTTTGTTTCTGTCGCATTTTGTTAGTTTTGCCTGAGATCAAAGCCAGGAGAGAAAGCTTACCACGTGTTGTGAGTCATAATTTT
The DNA here is from genome assembly GCF_059441175.1 of Urocampus carinirostris. NCBI lineage: Eukaryota > Metazoa > Chordata > Actinopteri > Syngnathiformes > Syngnathidae > Urocampus > Urocampus carinirostris. Next base: position 34,471,248 of record NC_142351.1, on the reverse strand, counting down.
ATTCATATTTAGTTTATTTTGTCTTTTATTAACATATTTGGTATTGGAGTAATCCAAAAGTAATTGAAAGTAATCCAGTTAAAGTAACCCTATCCAACCCTGTTTAGTATTATTATAATTACTACTATGTCACACAGTCAATGAAAACGGTAATTTGTCGGTCTTTTGATAATTCAAACCGTATAGCCACAATTACCAAAAAATTTTCATAAATCTCAATAAATACTTGCGAATATTTTAATGTGTATTTTGAATGGCATTTTGGCTCACTATTTCACAACCCCAATAAAATAAATTAAGACTTACCGGTCGCTTAAACCGAGCACCGCTACGACGAATTCAAATAAATTACTTATTCTTCCGTGTCCGAAATAATTCCTCATTTCGTTGTGTCCTCCATTATTTGCCAGCGTGCCCCAGGATGTCAAGCAAGACAGCGACTAACGAGGAAGTGTGGCGTTAAATTTGAGTGAGCTCTAGAAAAGGGGAACCGAACAAGCTCGCTCCAAATTCCACTTTTTTTGCCTCGGCTCGCACTTTTAGCTCTAATGGAGTCACTGGTTCGAAAATATAAGATACTGTAAATCAACTAAGCTGTCTTACGTTTGACTAAAATTAAATATTTTGGTTTGACCCGTTAGAAGTCGCCCCAGGGTGTCAATTACTTTCCTTGTACTGTAGTTTTTCACTGTAAAATTGGTAATTTCGTCCCTCGAACTCCAAATACTTTTATTTCTTTTCACAATAGCATAAAAACATTTTCAAGGCTTCCTACTCTATCTAGTAAAATATGGTTGGTTGGTTGATTGTATCCCTTTAACACTAGGATCGAAGGGGCACATTTTCCTGTGGTGTGTCTTGGGCAAGTACAGCTTGGTGGCACCCATCTCTCCCCAGGTGATCATATGGGTTTCTAAACCTCTTTAAACAACATTTTTCATTGAAAAAAAAAACTGAAGGCACAGCGCCTGTAGAAAATGTTTATAATAATGTAATTCTCAACTCCAGTCTCTTGTAACAATTGTTTAAACAGACTACAATATAACCCAGTGGCGTGCAGTCAATCATCATGAAAATATAAAATGAAAAATATATAATAACCATTGTTATATTTATTCATCCATCCCATCGTTTTCTGCGCTGCTTATCCTCACTAGGGTTGCAGGGGGTGCTGTATCCCATCTCAGCTGTCCTCGGGCAGTGGGCAGTCGCAAATATTTATTCAGTATGAAGGTATTTCTCATTTAACTTCACAAATTTTGCATTATTTTTCCGAAATTGCAGAATTTTCACATTATTTATGAAAATGATTAACACGATGAAAATGTAACGAACTAGTTTGCAGAGCACATGCAGGGTGAGGCACGCAATTCTCTTGCCTTATGGCAGAGGGCGATATTGAAACCAAGGATTCTGATTTGGCGCACACGTCAGCCCCAAATAAAAGCAACGTTAAAAAGCAAGATAACAGCAAGTCAAGCCATCCAGTTATTTCCTTTCTCTTTGCAGATAATGTTTTTAAAATGGAGTATTACCTATCTACAATGCTGGGAATACAACATTATTAACGGCGCTGTTTTTTCATTAATAGGGTAGTCCAACTTTATATATTTTCCACTGTTGCAAGCTGTTACCATTACTGATGGTCAAAAGCGGTGCATTACTTTGGCTGCAGAACGCGCACACCTGAAGCCATTTTCCACGATGCATTTGTCAGCTCTGCTATGAATTGTATACAGGTACATCGCGTCTTTTCACTGTTTAAAATAGCGACTACCATATAGTTAGATAGCAATTAAGAATACAGTAATTACTAAGCACTGAAAGAAAAGGTGAATGATGGCTGCATCCCCAAAAATGTGAGCCCTATATACAGAGCCGTTCAAGGCATAAGCTAGCTAAGCGGCTGCTTAGGGCCCCGCAACCTCTAGGGGGCCCCGCCAAAGTCGTTAACTTTTTTAGTGCCAACATTGTGACTTTGTGTGTCCACTCAAAAATAGTTCTACAGAAATACAACAAAATACTACACAATAAATAGAAAACTAAATATTCAATATAGTGCTTAAAAACAGGGACTTCATATATCATTTTGCTTTCATTCAGAAAACAAAGAAATTGTATAGAATTACTACAAAAATTCGACTACAGTAATACTATACTTCAAAATACTACTACAAAATTATTTACTCCAAAAACACTACAAAAAGACAGACAGAAATATTACTACAAATATACTACTACAAGAGGTTTATAACAGAAATGCTGCAAATTACTGTCATGGTTAGGATGTGACTCACCTGTGCCCGCTCCTTTGGCGCCAACTGCCTCGGACTCAGATTGGCTCTCTGTCCCTATTCAAACCCCCTCCTATCCGTCCCCTTTCGTCAGTCCGTCTGCGAACCTCAGTTATCACTAGGCAAGCCTTCTTTCGACCCTGACTCCCACCTGTTTCTGTCCCCCGGCTTCGACCCGTTTTTGATCCTGACCACGTCTACTCTCCCGACCCGGCTTTCGACCTTTTTTTGCCCTTGACCACATCTACTCTCCTTTCCTGGCTTACAACTCGCTTCCGACCCCGACCACGTTTTTGCTCTCCTGTCCCGGCTACTGACCCGTTTTTTCCGTTCCCGACAACGCCATCGCTCGCCACGGAAGATCCACTTCCGCGTTCAGAGCGACCTGCCTCCTGCATCCAGCAATCGGCGGATCGTGGGCGCAACCCTTTCTCTTCCTTCAATAAAACTTGTGAGAAACGTAACGCAATTGGGTTCTGTTTCTGTTTTGGTCCTGACAATTACACCTATAGTGATGCTACAAAAGTATCCTATGGAAATATCACAAAAATACTACAAAAATAAAACTACAATAACACTGTACTACAAAAATACTACAGAAATATTACACATATACAACAAATACTCGCATATGGAAATATTACAGAATAAACAGAGATAGAACAAAAATACTTAAAAAAATAACACTACAATAATACTAAAAATACTATAATCATAAAACTACTGTAATAATACAAAGAAACTATGAAAATACTATGAATATAGAACAGAAAATCTACTTTCCAAACACACAAAGGTACTACAGAAATACAAAAAATACTACTATGGAAATACTATGTAAAAATTACTTCAGAAATACTACAAAAATAGCACGAAAAAAAATACTGGCAGACTACAAAACACGACAGAACTTCAATAAAAATCCAACATAAGAAATACTAAAAAAAACAACAACAAAAAAGCAACAGTAATACTTGAAAAATAAATAACAAATGAAATGCTTAAAACAGGGACCTATTATACTGTTATTCTCTAATTTTGGTCGTTTCAAACTAATTTTCAAAAAGAAGTACAGTTGGACGTCGCTACTTCGCGGTTCCACGTTCGAGGGTTCAGAGCTTTGTGGGTCTAAAAAATAATAATAAAATAAAATAATTTTAAAAATATATATATAATAAATTTTAAAGCATTTTTGAAGGGGCGTCGCTTCTTCGTGGGTTTTCACCTTTCGCGGGTGGTTTTGGTCCCCATTAACCGGGTCTAAAAAATAAGAATAATAAAATAAAATAATAGGAAAAAAAAATAAAAATATATATATATATATTTTTTTTTTTCTTTGAGCATTTTTAAAGGGGCGTCGCTACTTCGCGGATTTTCACTTTTAACGGGTGGTTTTGGTCCCCATTAACCGCGATAACCGAGGGATTACTGTATAACATGTCTTATGTGGCCCCCGACTACAAATAATTGCCCACCCCTGGAGTAGAACATGGAATGAGTTCTAGTAGGTATGCAAATTAACAAGTACACAATTTGAGATTAGGAATCACAGGATGTTGGGCGTTTCAGCAGTGAATATCGCCCCAAAACTGTTGTGAAGGCCTTCACCTTTCAAATAACACATTAATCTTAAAACACACTTCATGTTCCGTTAATTGCTAAACTTGGATTGTTGTTTTCTTTGTACTTGTTTTGGTCTTGCTTTGCTTTGATTCTAGAAATTCAACAGTTGTTGAAGTTGTTGCAGTTAGTGGTGGCATTACAACAGCTCACCAATGGTACACAAGAGAAACATCACCAGATCTCAAGCTTAATCCGTAATCAGCGACTAGGATTAGAAGTTCCCCTGAAACATAATGGGTCTCCAAAGATAGGGTTGAGAGGGGGATGTGGATATAAATTAAATGAAATGAAAAAAAGGAGGGGGTCAAAAGTCGTGTGAGGGTAGAATATGAGTTTTTCAAAAATGTGGAAAGATATTCGAAGACGGGTGAAAGGATCAAGAATTGTAGCTGTCCAGCTGTTTCCCACTGTTGATGTCCTCATGCTCCCTCAATTACAAATAAGCTTGTGCTGACCTTGTGGTTTTGTTTGTAACACTAATAATAAGAGAGATAGGAGGATTATATAACCGTTGTTCCTGCCATCACCGCAAATCAAGTTTTAAAGGATTACCTTATTTTCTGTTATATAAGGCGCATCGAAATATAAAGCGGACTCTCCAAAAAAAAGTATTTTTTCGTATATTTTCATACACAAGGTGCACCTGACTATTAGGCGCATGAAATTGAGACGTTTTTTGACGGATTGTCGAGACTTGACAGGCAGGCTTGGCGGGAATGGTCGCGGACAGGCGTAGTCGTCGTGTTGTAGGTTGGGGCTGGAGAAGAAGGGCGTCGTTGTGTTCGGAAGAGAGATCAGGAGTCAGGCGGGCAGGGCAGGTCGTAGGCAGATTCGGAAACGGGTCGGCAACGGAGATCAGGTAGAACAACAGGAGGCAGGCAAAGAGTCGGAGGTACGGGCTTTCTGAGCAAATGGCAACAGATCGCATAGTACAATCGAACAAAGTATTACCGGAAGCTGGGGATTTAAATATACAGGGTGCGCCAATCAGCTGTCCTGGCTGTTGGCGCCAAATCCTGAACACAGGTGTTCCCGATCCGGGTGATTGTGACACATTCATGTTTAGACAAATACATTAAGATATTTTATATCGGATAATGGTGGACTTCAAATAAATCTCAGATCCTCAGGTGTTTAACAATAAGGAACCTAATAAGGCCAAGCAAATATAATCTTTCCACAAAGTAACTAAATCGGTTGAGGAACTTCATCATAACACAAATACTTTTCTGAAATTACCCTTTATACTTCCCATTGTGCTTCGTTTGTGGGGAGAGCATATCATCGAGACATCCAGACCTTTATTGACTGGTCAATGGTAAATTCGCCATATAGGCTACAGTAACTTTAATGAACACAAATACAACAAAAACAATGACTATTTTACAGGAAATATAACAAATGTATCACAGCATCAGGTTTGTTTACACAAAGGCTTAAATGGCGTGTAATACATATTTAAATCTACAGTCCAAACAGTGCAAATTCTAGTGAGAACAAAAATCAATGGCGGCATTTATAAAATCGAAAATTACACCGCAATTAGACTGATTTTTGTTTTAGGTGTACAGGAGATTCTCAGGAATCTATTATTAAACTCTTATTGCAATTGTACTTCATCACACGCATCCTTCCACAAGAACAGACTCTGTCACAGCTGTAAGTGGAAACTCAGTAGTTGCAAAATATGTGCGTTTTGAAAATGAAAAAAAAGGAAGAGGAAGTTGTTTAAGCCTTTTTACCTCCTTTTTTGTAAGACTTTCATGGCCAGATGAGGACTTTTTTTTGGCAATACTATCCAAGTGGTGGCACCACCGGCATGAAAAAGTAATTGTTACAAACACGGTGACTGAGTCTTAGTGAGGCTCATGATTCTTACAGCCTTGGTTACAATCACACATAAATATTTATTTGGAAACTATAAGATCTTTTGTGAGTAATGTGCTTCTAAATCAGTCTTATAAAATTCAACAATGGCGCCATTTCCTTGTGTGGTGTGATTGCGGTGTCACATTTATGGAAATGGCAGGTAAAGAATGTAACCTCATAGTGTTCTTTGTGGATAGGTTATGGTGTTACACAAGTAACACAGCTATTGACATAATGTGTTTTGGGGCATTGAGAAAATAATCTTCAGTGGGTCACAAGCTAAAAATTTGCAATTGTTTCCAGAGATCTTGACTGATGAGACACTACTGACAAGACTGGTGTTATTATCACTGCTGCTCGGATTAATTTAGGCAATTTTAGGATTGCTTTGAACTAGCTTCTTTGTTGTCAGTTTATTGAATTCTTCTAACTTCAGTTCTTTTTGAAGTTTCTCAGACTCTAGGAAATTTGATACTGCTTTAAAAATGGCACAGCCTCTTTTAAGACTTCGGTGATTTTAAATTTTATACGTAATATGACCGTTCATATCTCCTATTCCAAGTCAAAACGTGTTGTAGTACTTTGCAACGTGAAAGCCCTCAAGTCCAGTCAGCTGGAGGTGTTCTCCTGAGCTTTTACTGTGATCTTGACTTTCTTTGTTGTTGCCATGGCTGTGAAGAAAACACAAGGAGGTTTGGAAAGGTGTTTAAGTTAAAAGATGACACTGTTGTGATGTTTACCGTTAGTGTCTGAGTCTCTATCTATTTCTGTGTCCACAAAACATTTTTTCCTTTTGTAGCAAAGTTTAGTTTCCTGTCCTGGTCCGTTCTTCTCTTCATCCTCTTCCTCTTCAACCTCTTCTACCCGTGTCTTTGAACTTCCTGGCTCAACTCCTTGTGGTGATGACTGTAATGAGGCACATGTTATCATTTTCCTATTGAAACCGTTGCAAACTCTGTTGCTTGTTATTGAAAATGTTAACGCTCAAATAAAAAACAAAGTGCTGCTGTTGTGCATTATGAGAAAAGACAGAATTTCAAATAGTTGCAATGTGACATTCACTAGCACTTTGAAATGACCCCCCCCCCCCCCCAAAAAAAAAAAAACATCCTATTGCTAAGAGAGGATAATCAATTATTGTCAAACTGAAAACACTCTACAATTAGTGAATGTGAATTCATCAGGCAATACAAATGTAATAACTTTCCTCACATGTATCAGGTGCCCTTGACTATTTTCATCAACAAGACACCCAGTCTCAGCATCATCTCACCTTGCCATTTGTTGATATGGACTCTTTCGTTTGAAGAGTTGAATTTGAATTCAGACTCTCCAGTAATTCTACTTCAAAAACAAAACATGAGTAAGTTAAATAAAAGGTGAAATAAATTAAAACAATTTATAAGCATTAGTTAGGTAACCTGAACATCTTGAAATACTGAGGACAGGGACTTTATTTCCATTGCTCTGCTCCATCTTTCCAATGGCTTCTTTTTTCTGCTCCAAATTCTGAATGTGAAAAAGACCATCAAAGTAGAGACCAGTCTCCTTTTGACTCTTGTCATCATTTACTACCTTGTGTTTTTGCTCCGCAACTTCCTCTTGTTGTGTGAGCAGAGGTAAAGATGGCGACACAGACCGAGAAGATAGAGGTGATGCTACTCGACCATAGGTGGGAATACTCTGATTAAATTCCTTGTCCGTTCGTTTGTTTACAACCTCCCCTTCTTGTGAAAACAGAGAAAGTTCATGTTTTGTTGTTGACTTGAGTTTTGACTTTCCTCTGTCGGAGAGGTCAAGAGGACTTTCACAGAGATCTCTCAGCCCGTCTCCAGAAACATTGTCGGAGCAGGATGGTTGCATGTCCTTCTCTTGAGATTTACTCAGAGCCCCTGCGTGCTCTGAGAGATGCTTCAACCTGAATACCACGGTTGGTTCCTTAACAGGGCTTTTAAAACTGCTGGGCTTGTGCCAGTGTGCTGGATAAACTTGGTCTTGGTTACTGGAAAGGCTGTTATGCTGGCCAGTTGAGACCAAGTTTGGAAATCGAGGAAGATTTGACTTGGAATAAGGGTGCCTCGGTAGGTTGGCGCCTGACGCAGCCATTGAAGCCCAAGTAGAAGATTCAGACAAAGACCAAGGAAAGGAAACCGGGCTGCTTTTAATTGGGTGAGGACGACAGGGCACAGGCGCTTTGATTGAGAAAGTCCTAGGCAGAAGAATTTGTGACGTGTTCAGGGGTGGCTGGTCAAGAGTTCCAATTATCTGAGACCTTGGGGAAAAAGTAAAAAAAAAACAAAAAACATTTGCTTCAGTTTCCAGTATATTGTATTGAAGGTCTCAACGGACTCCAAGTTTTTTTGTGAACCGAGAAGAGGCAAAAACACATGTCATTGCTAGAGTCCAATGAACGGTGCTTACCTCCTCTCCCCATGCGTCACACTGGTTCGTGTCTTCCAGGGTGGTGAAGAGAAAGTCGGTAGTGCCTTTAGGACATTGAATATAAACAGTTACAAACTGTTTTGTTTGTTAGTTTGTTTGTTTTAGTTTAACCTCTTTTGAATTCTTAGTGCTGTAATACATTTTCTGTTTACTGTTCAATGAATCATTGACTTAAGTGACTGGAAAACAAGTCGATAATTAGGCGACGATAATAACAAGGCAGGCAAATAATACTTTAGGGATGTAGCAAACAATACTGCCAGGTACCAATATTTCCATGTACACAGTCTTGTTGTTGTCAAAGTTAAAAAAACAGAACATTGATTTTCTTGGAAAAAAAAAAAAAAAAAAAAAAAAAAGGGAAACCACTTGATGGTGGCATCAACTTTGCTTCAAACTCTATCGAGAAAGCTTAGTCACTGTTGATCATTGATGCCAAACAACTCTAACACAAACTTCCAAGAAATGTTTAGGTTAAATTGAATAACTAATTAACTAACACGCCAGCTCCACCTCTTGCCGTCTACAATCCGTGGAATGTAGGGTAAAAATAAAAATTACAAATGGTAAATTGTTTTACTTACAAAGTGACTTTTGCTTATTGCTTGCAGCTGTCTGAGATCTGAGTGAGGGTCTGTTAGGAAATGTCAAAAAGCAAGTAAACGAAAAAATATTAAAAAAAAATATATTAGAACATGAAAAAAAAACTGAAGTGCAAGCGGTTTTTACGACTACTACTGTTTTATGTTCACACTTACCATCAGGAATTTGGGTTGGGTCAGTTTTTACTTCAACATTGCCATCTAGTGGCTGGTCAGAGGTGGATCTATCGGTCGCCATGTTGATTTGAGTAACAGCTCCAGATGAAGGTGAATGTTCAGGGGATGTATTTGGTTTGGCTTCCAAAGGTGTGTGGCTGTAAAACAAGAATCCATTTTAGTCTCACCAGCTTCTCACGTTTTTTTTGCACTTTCGGTGTCATCATGTACTCACTCCAGCGCTTCTCTTAGATTATCAATCTCATCTCGTAGTCTCCTGTTTTCCTTTTTTAGACTGTTAACCTCCCCAGCTATAACACAAGGCCAGATGGAATACAAATGATGTTCATGCAAATACTATACTGATACTGCAGCTAATACAAAGTAAAGATCCTGACACTGGAAATCCCCCCTTTAATCATGTTGACTGCAATATTAATATTTTGGTTGGATTTGCAACATGCATTTCTAACTGCAGGAAAAAACATGTTCTATATCAAGGCATTGTTTACTTTATCTAGAATTATATCACATCTTGACCTAGGGAAGAATTCTGTTTATTGCAACTATGGTGCTGTACGGACTTCTTTTTTTTTTTTTTTTTTTTTTAACTTTTTTGGGCCCAGGTATGTTTCATTGCCGACATATCTTTGAGCATGTGGAGTTAAAGCGTGGGGAAAAAAACAGAATTTTGATCAGGATGAGGCATTCTAAACAAGATATGAACATGAAGATTTGAATCAAACTGGACATCATGTTTATTTTTTAAGATGACCCTCTACTCTTTTTTGGTCTTAAAGATTTATTTATTTCTATTTTATTGTGAAATCAACATTATAATTTGTGCTAAAAACATGTACCTGTTGCTTGTGACTAATTTACCTAAATGCCACAACATACGAGGCCAGGGGTCAGCAACCTTTTCTGTGTGGAGTGCCACTTTCAAATTTTCTTGTAAATCAGTGTGCCACTCTAAGATTAATGACCCGCACGACATTTTTTAATATCCAACAGAGCTGTTATTTTACACCAGTCCAAATATACAACATGGATATACATTTTAATTGTATAACTCAGTGTTTTTCAACCCTTTTTGAACCAAAGTACGCTTTTATTTATAAAAAAGTTCCGAGGCACACCGTCCGTCAAAAATGTTTGAAAATAACGTTATGTCAAATATTTCACTGTACTGTAATTAGTATATAGAAAGAAGAAAATAATACTTAAAATTAAAAAAAAGATGTCCTTTATGTTTTTATTTTTTACAGTGCAATCTTAAACTGCTTTGTTAAACAAATTAATTTATTAAATGTACTGTGCTGCCTCAAGAGCAGATATTTAGTACATAAAAAAAAATAATCTACTGCCACCTACTGATATGGATGTCTATTACAGTTCCTCGTCTGAAGATTGCAAAATGGGGGTTTTTAAGGGTTATTTATCTATCTTCGTTATTCATTATCCGTTATCGGTCAGTTCATAATACGCTACAAAGCCTAGGAGCCCGGACACTTACTCTCAGCCAAAAGGCCAAGCTAAGGTCCTAGCCCTAAAGCCTTGTTGCGATCATTGCGAATGCACCGTTCCCGGAGGTACTGCAATACCGGGCCGATGCGTGGAGTGGACAGAGCAAGCTCTTATTCCATCTCCGGAATGCAAAAATCAAGGCCTAGAACTGACATAATTTTTCGTCATCTTACCCGTCCGGTAGATAGTACATAATTCTAGAATTGCAAAATACTGAATGATGGCCTGATTTTTTGGAAAGATAAAATTGGGCAAATTCCAGCGGCACACTAGACAAGGTCTCACGGCGCCCTAGTGTGCCCTGGCACACTGGTTGAAAAACACTGGTATAACTGACCAATTTATCCTCCACTATTCTTGTTCATCAATCAACTAGAAAATTAATGTGAAAAAAAAGTGGAAAGGCTGGTAGCCATCCATGAATTTAACTTTTTTGCCACAAGAATTAAACAGAATCAACCATTCTTCATTAACAATGAACTACAATCAAAAAACAAGTGCTATGGACAGCTACCATACCATTCATCAATGATATCTTGTTGCAGAAAATAACAAAACTTGAAATAACAGCAGTAAAGCAGAAGGCACGCGCACACACGCATACACGTATAAAACATTCGCCATCAGTAAATGGTTTCCTGTGCTTTGTTATGCAGTGAGCAATGTGATAGCTTGCTTCAGTGGTGGTTTTTTTTTTTTTTTTTTAACTTTTTATTTCTCACACCAATTTTGACAGAGGTTTGATTCCACCATCTTACACCAACACAAAATATATACACTTGACACACTCATAAATAACAGAAGGAACAACAAGGAAGAAAAAATACTATTAATAGAAAAGAAGAATAAATGTTCATACAATACATCCATACAAAAAGAAATATATATATATATAAAAAAATAATAAATAAAAATATACACCCCAAAAAAAACAAAAAAAAACATAATAAATAGGGGGAGGTGTTTAGACATCAAGTAAAATTTGTGTGATAGGCTTCCATCTTTTCTCGAATTGGTCAAGTTTCAGTTGAAGTCTTGCAGTGATTTTTTCCATAATGTACATTTGCTTTAATTTGTCTCTCCATTGTTTTATGTCAGGAGGTTGTGGTTTCAGCCAGGACACTGTGATCATTTTCTTTGCTACCAGAAGCATTACCCTTAGTATATATATTTCTGTTGACCAGATAGTAATTCTTCTGGCAAAATTCCTATTACGTAAGCCTTTGGGTCCAACCGCAACTCCCAGCCAGTAATTAATTTTATGTCTCTCTGGATACTTCTCCAGAAATTTAATATTACAGGGCAATTCCAGAAAATATGCGTAAAGTCTCCGACCCCCCCACAGTTATGCCAACATAGATTTGAGGTATTTCTATATTTTGAAGTGATAGGGGGTGTATAGAAGAATCACATTTTTACTTTCCATTCAAACTCCCTCCATGTCGGGCTGTTGGTTATTTTGTGTCCCTCTTTCAATGTTTTTTCCCATTCGTTGTCTTTTATCGCTACATTAGTTTCTTGTTCCCATTTTTCCTTAACTGCCATGTCCTCATTACTGAGATCCATTCTCAGGGCTTTATATAGTTTTGATATAACCCCCTTTATTGATTGTCCTTTTGTATATGATATTAATAATTCCTCTACCTTAGTTGGCTCCTTACATATTTTCCCCCATTCCTCGTGTTTCTGGAGGTAATGCCTTAGTTGAAAATATTTGTAAAAATCATTTCTGGGTAGGTCAAATTCTTGTTGGAGTTGTTCGAATGATTTCATTGCCTGTGCTTCCAATACTTGGGTAATCAACATCAGTCCTTTTTGGGCCCATTTTTGAAACCCTACCTCCAGAACCCCAGGTTTAAAGTCTGGGTTTTTCGCTATTTTGGTAGCCCTATTCACAGATCTTGATATTTTTAATTTTTTTTGTATTGTTGACCAAGTTTTAATAGTTCCCTTTATCCATTCATTCTGGATTTTTAATTTCTTCCACCTCGTGACTGATATGTATGGTAACGATTCCACAGGCATATTTGGACAAGATCGCTGCTCCATGTCCACCCATATCGTATCTTTGTCTGTAGTAATCCACAAGATGAGTGCTTTAATTTGAGCTGCCCAATAGTAATATTTAATATTGGGTAGGTCTAGGCCCCCTTTTTCTTTAGGAGCTAACAGGGTTTTGTATTTTATTCTAGGTTTCTTGTTTTGCCAAAGGAATTTTGTTATCAATTTATTTAACATTTTAAATGTGGATGCCGGGATCAGAATTGGAAGGGATTGAAACAGAAATAATAGTCTTGGTAATATGTTCATTCTAATTGTTTCTATCCTTCTGATAAGACTTAAGGGCAAAATTTCCCATTTTTCCAAATCTTTCCTTATTTCTTTTATCAACATTCCATAATTTGCATCAAACAGCTGTGTGGAATGTGGTGTAATGGTCACCCCCAAATATTTAAACCCTTTATGTGTCCATTTAAAATCAAATCTTTCAATCACATCTGTTGGACATTTTCCTGATATCATCATTGCTATTGATTTGCTCTCATTATTTGAATACCCAGCTACTTCTCCATATACAGGACTGTCTCAGAAAATTAGAATATTGTGATAAAGTTCTTTATTTTCTGTAATGCAATTAAAAAAACAAAAATGTCATACATTCTGGATTCATTACACATCAACTGAACTATTTCAAGCCTCTTATTATTTTAATATTGCTGAATTTGGCTTACAGCTTAAGAAAACTCAAAAATCCTATCTCAAAATATTAGAATATCATGAAAAAGTATACAAGTAGGCTATTCAACTAATCACCTGAATCATCTAATTAACTTGAAACACCTTGCGAGGGTTTCCTGAGCCTTAAAAACACTCAGCTTGGTTCAGTAAACTAAATCACAAGTATGGGGAAGACTGCTGATCTGACTGCTGTCCAGAGGACCATTATTGATACCCTCCATCAGGAGGGTAAGACACAAAAAGAAATTTCTCAAAGAGCAGGCTGTTCACAGAGTGCAGTTTTAAAGCATATCCACAAAAAGTCTGTTGGAAGGGAAAAATGTGGCCGGAAACGCTGCACAACCAAGAGAGATGACCGCAGCCTTAACAAAATTGTGAAGAAGAGCCGCTTCCAGAATTTGGGGGAGCTTCAAAGACAGTGGGCTGAAGCTGGAGTCCAGGTATCAAAAGCCACAGTTCACAGACGTGTCCGGGAAATGGGCTACAATAGCCGTATTCCCATGGTCAAGCCACTTCTGAACTCAAGACAACGGAAGAAGCGTCTGACTTGGGCTATGGAGAAGAAGCACTGGACAGTTGCAGAGTGGTCCAAAGTCCTCTTTTCAGACGAAAGCAAGTTTTGCATTTCATTTGGAAGTCAAGGCGCCAGAGTCTGGAGAAAGGCTGGAGAGGAGCAAAATCCAAGTTGCTTGAAATCCAGTGTGAAGTTCCCACAGTCAGCAATGGTTTGGGGAGCCATGTCAGCTGCTGGTGTTGGTCCACTGTGTTTCATCAAGTCCAGAGTAAATGCAACTGTGTACCAAGAGATTTTAGAGCACTACATGCTTCCATCTGCTGAAAAGCTCTATGGAGATGAGGATTTCATTTTCCAGCATGATCTGGCACCTGCCCACAGTGCCAAAACCACCAGTAACTGGTGCACTGACCATGGCATCACTGTCCTTGATTGGCCTGCTAATTCCCCTGACCTGAACCCCATCGAGAATTTGTGGGGTATAGTTAAGAAGAAGATGAAAGACACCAGACCTACAAATGCAAATGAGCTGAAGGCCGCTATCGAAGCATCCTGGGCATCAATAACACCTCAGCAATGCCACAGGCTGATTGCCTCCATGCCACGCCGGATTGATGCAGTAATCCGTGCAAAAGGATTCCCAACCAAGTACTGAGTGCATCAATGGACATTTTCAAATGTTTGATTTAGTTTTGCTGTTATAAAATTATTTTTTTTACTTGGTCTGAGGAAGTATTCTAATATTTTGAGATAGGATTTTTGAGTTTTTTTCAACTGTAAGCCAAAATCAGCAATATTCAAATAATAAAAGGCTTGAAATAGTTCAGTTGATGTGTAATGAATCCAGAATGTATGACATTTTTGTTTTTTTAATTGCATTACAGAAAATAAAGAACTTTATCACAATATTCTAATTTTCTGAGACAGTCCTGTATTTTAAGGCTCTCCAACAGTGGTGGCATTGATAACGAAGGTTCCTTCAGCATAACCAACAGGTCGTCTGCAAACAATGATATTTTATGTTCTGTTCCTCCTTCATCAAATATCCCCCTTATTTGCTCATTTTGTCTAATTGGTTCTGCGAGTGGTTCTATGCTTATTGCAAACAAGAGTGGGCTTAAACAATCCCCTTGCCGGACTCCTCTTTTGATATCAAAGAAATCTGAACAGTGACCATTTACTCTAAGACGAGATTTAGGATTTTTATAGATTATTTTCACCCATTCAACAAATATTTGAGGGAAGCCAAAAGCTATAAGTGATTGATGTAAGAAGCTCCATTTCACCCCATCGAAAGCTTTTTGTGCATCCAAGCTCAGTAACATCGAGGGTTGGGTCTTAGATTTTGTGCTCGTAATTATGTTTAGTATCCTCCTAATATTGTTTGCACCCTGCCTGCCCGGAATAAACCCTGTTTGATCATTTCTAATTAATTTCGCTATAAATTTCTGCATTCTTTTTGCCAATATGCTTGTAAGAATTTTTAGATCATTACAAAGTAAACTAACTGGTCTATAGCTTTCACACAATATTGGGTCTTTTCCTTCTTTGTGCAAGACTGTTATGATGGCTTCCGACCATGATTTGGGGGGATCTCCTTTTGTTAGAGCATAGTTAAATACTTTATGCAGTACTGGTGTTAATTCTTCCTTAAAGCTTTTGTAGAACACCCCCGGGAATCCATCCGTTCCTGGTGATTTATTTATTTTTAAGTTATTTATTGTATCTTGTATTTCCTGTTTTGTAATGGGGCGAATAATTTCTAATGTATCCCCCCCTGTTAGTGTTGGTAAATGTAGTTTTCCTAAAAAGTTTTGTGCCGTGTAGTTATCTAAGTCATTTTCTGAGTCCTTGTATAATTCTTTATAATAATCTGCAAATGCTTCTGCTATACCTTTGGGTTTTACTAAACATTGTTTAGAGAAAGGATGGTGGTGTTTTTATCAGTGACAAAGGTTTTCAGGGGCCGTGTTTGTTTGCCGGACCTGGACACGACGCGTTTTAATGTCTCTGCCATGCCAGACTCAATTTTGAATTCATGTTTTGTCTCGTAATGACAATTAACAGTTGAGGCGCGAGGTACAACGCTCTTGAGGCATAATGCACAAACAGCACGGTCATTTTTTTGCACAAAGCCCCAGTCATCCGTCTACGCTGGCTGAAAAGAACAAGATCTTTTCGCTGGAGGAACTGTCATGATTCATTTTTGGCGTGACAGGGTTTCTGTGGCTCGGTTAAAACACGGATCTCTCCTCTGCGAGGTGCCGCGCAGACACACGCTCACTCGCGAAGCAGAGGAGGTGGGGCGCTACCGTATCAAAAAAAAAAAATCATTATTATCTTGCCGTGCACTCGCGTGCCACTGGTTAACCCCTTGCGTGCCACTGCTGGCACGCGTGTCATAGGTCGCCGACCCCTGTACTAGGCAGTACCTTTAGTTAATATTGATTTTAAATAATAAGCAAAAATACATGGACTGTCATAAAAATTTGCATTTTTTTAAAAACTCAATAAACGAGCATTTATTTTCCATAACTTGAGCCTCACCTAAAAGGAACTGAAAAAAAAAATAGCTGCCATTTTGTTGCTATGGAAACAACCACCCCCACCCCAAAAAAATAAAAGGCTGTAAAAGTGACAATGATGCTCCTTCCTTGGTTCATTTTGATCACTATGAGTTGGGCTGTCAAACTCATTTTGACGTCGGCAAAATTAGCTGTCCTCAAAGGGCCTGATGTAACTAATAAATGTAACCACTCCTTAATGTAAAATATCTCGGAATGTATTACTTATTTAAGTCACAAACATTACAGTTGCATTGAATAAATTTAGCGAAAAATACACATGATATTAACTATATCCATCCATCCATCCATTATCTGTGCCGCTTATCCTCAGTAGGGTCGCGGGGGTGCTGGAACCCATCCCAGTCATCTTCGGGCAGTGGTTGCCAGCCAGTCGCAGGGTACTCAGAGACGGACAACTCACTCGCTCATTCACACCTAGGGAAAATTTGAACTGGCCAATTAACCCGCCATGCATGTTTTTGAAATGTGGAAGGAAACCGGAGTACCCGGAGGAAACCCATGCAAGTATGGGGAGAACATGCAAACTCCACACAGGAAGGTTTGATCTTATGACCTCAGAACTGTGCCGCACATATGCAAACCACTGCGCTGCCGTGCTGCCATATCAACTATGTTATATAAATAAATCCTTATGAGGACTTTTTATTTCTCAATTCCACCTTTTTAGAAAGACTGCAGTGTAGTGGCAATGAGCCATCAGTTCGTACTAGACAGACATTGTGTAAAATGTAGTTTTTAGCAAAAGCAGTCTTGAACACATCCATCCATTATCTGCACCGCTTATCCTCAGTAGGGTCGCGGGGGTGCTGGAGCTCATCCCAGCTGTCTTCAGGCAGTGGACAGGAGACACCCTAAATGGGTGTCCAGCCAGTCGCAGGGCACACAGAAACAGTTCACTTGCTCATTCACTCATAGGGACAATTTGGATCGGCCAATAAACCTGCAATGCATATTTTTTGAATGTGGGAGGAAACCCATCCATGCCCAGGAAAAACATGCAGACTCTGCCCAGGAAGGCTGGTCGCTGGATTTGAACCCATGACCTCAGAACTGTGCCGCGCACGCCCACCACTGTGATGCTGTGCCGCCCAGTCTTGAACCAAAACGCTCTAATATTCTAGGCCTCTACAATAAACATAAAATAATATGGCGCTCTGCATTTTTGGGCCGAGGCCATGAGTTTTACTATTGTGATATAGGGTCTTTGTAGTTTGTATGTTCCATTGGGCTTTTTAGCATTCATTTCCAGTTGTGATACACACTGTCCCTTTAATTTCCTGCTCTTGATTTGATAACTTCACATTTTTATATTTTACATTTTTAGTTTTAATTTGAATAATTGCACTGTCCTAGTTTGTGGATGTTACTACAAACTTTATGATTTTTTTTGATGCGACTGACAATTTTGTCTCTGAAATAAAACATAAACCCGAAAAAACACGTCTGGGCTTCGAGCCACGTGTCTTATATGAGCTAAAGCTAAAGTATTTTATAGGTTATTCATATTATTTAGATATTTCAAAAGAAGTGGCATTTAAAGGAAATTTAAAATCTAAAAAGACTACCTAGCAGTGTAATGTGCTGAATGGTCTGCATCTGAGAGACTTCATACTCCTGCTGTCGTCTTTTGGCCACGTCCTGAGTGACTGTGCATCTGTCGCACAGGCCTGCTCTCAGCCTGTCGGTTGCGCACAAAAACAAGGAGAACTTGTGAATTATTCACTAAATATGACACAGAAATTTGTGTATACCTGTTTTCCAGTGTCTTGATGTTTTCGGTGAGTAATCGCTGCTGTTCCTTCATCTGCTGGTTCTTGGTGAACAGCTCCTCCATTCGCTTTGTATCACTGAAAAATGGGAACATACACAGGGAATTGTATTGTAGCAAATACTGAGATTTCAATGAGAGGTTTAGAATATGGGAAAATGTTTGAGAGGAACAAGCAAACTCGACAAAAAGTCTGACTGTGGGCCAGATGAGCTAGCTGCTAGCTACATACATATTTGGTTTCCAGGAAGTCAGACCAAAGGTCCTTGGTTTGAGTATGACTGCAGAAACTGAAATTGCAGATTTTTTTGTATTTGAGATGAATGTCCTTGATACTGTTCATTCCACATTTGCATATCTGCACGAGGTTTAACAACAAATTATACAGCAACCACTAGAAAGAGTGATATAGATAGAAATAAGTCTATGATTTAACAGCTTATGTTGTTCGTACATCGGTTGGCCTTGGGGGTATGCCCATGGACTGGGAGGTTGTGGTTCAAGCCTCGGCCGAGTCATACCTAAGACTTAAACATTGGTACCCGTTGCCTCCCTGCTTGGAGTTCAGCATTAGGGGTTGGAATTGGGGGGTTTGGTCACCTAATGACTCCCAACACCTCAGTTGGGTTGAGCGAAGGGGCTGGGAATCCCCTCCTCTGAATCAATCTCCCAAAAAGAGTCAGAAATGACTCAAGCCACCTCCCACTAGGGGGATATGGCTGTGGTATATAAAAATAATAACATCGGTTATATGAAGCTGGACTGCAATTTCTGATGATAGAGAATTTTCAGTCCAAACTTGGTCTCAACTGGCCAGCATAACAGCCTTTCCAGTAACCAAGACCAAGTTTATCCAGCACACTGGCACAAGCCCAGCAGTTTTAAAAGATTTATTATCAGACACACCAAAAAGTAGTTTTCTTCATCGACATTTTTTTGGTGTTTATTTACGGTACATTTTTCTGAACAACTCTCTGTTTTATTCATTTGTCTTTGGTACCGTGATAAAAATAGTGTGATAACATAAATTTGACTGCCTATATCATCCATAACACTGGTGGTCAAGTGGTTGGGGTTCCAATGTTTTGCGATTGTGAGCAGCGATATTTTTCGACTGATCAATGATTGCACAAATACGATAATGTGTTAACGTAAAATGTGCACTCAAAATTGGAGGTAATTTTCAAGTAAAACCTGTGTTTTTCACGATACAATTGTCTTTGGAACGAGGAAGGTACCACGGAAGAGTTTTGCTGACCCCTTGACTACAAATAGCATAATACACAACACGTCACTGTGCCTAATTTGTTTGTATGATTGAATTTCACTTGGAGTAGAAGAAAATGCTATGAGCATTCCGATAAATGCTACTGCTAACACCAACAATGAATTATTCTTTTTTTCATGTTGTCATGCCACCAAATTGTTTTATATTTTTTGACACTTATTATGGGGGGACGGATTTATATACATGTTTTTTTCATTGTTTATTGTGTATTAGCAAGCACAATAATGAACGATCTGCATTTATAGAGCACTTTCCAAGTCACTGAAGGCATACCAAAGCGCTTTACAATGTGCTTCACTACACTACTTTGACCTGCTCCCATTAGTGCTGAGGTCTATATACAGTAGCATGTTTGGATTTCTCAATTGGAAATGTGTTTACATAAATTATAGTTGCAAGTATATAGGGTCTAGCGCCCGGACTTGAGCATGGCAACCTCAGAACTGCCGGAAGGAGTCAAACCTTGTGTGCATCATTTTCCCTCATGTTGTGTCATGAGAACAATTTTTGTTTCTCAGCACTGGGCATGATGGAACAAGAACTACCTTGGAAGTTAAACATGACAGGATGTAAAAGGTGGAGTGCACAGCGCACACACTTTGGCCCAACTCAATTACAAATATCGAATTGTGTAAATGTAGAACATGATTTGGCTTGCAAACAAAAATGTGATCTGAGGCCTTCACTCACCAACCCTTTTTGTTGGACAATTCTTGTATCTTCATCTGCCACACTGAAAGGGAATGCAGAACAGTTAATTGACATTCTAAAAAAACGGTGTTTTCTACCCCAGTTCCACAACCCTTACTCATTCAAATGAAAACATTTGCATTTAATTTTCAAGATTGTTTTTACCTTCAACTTCTCGCTCATGGACCTCCCTGAGTTTAAGCAGCAGCTCATTGAAGCTCTCCATCACCAGACTCTTCTAGTGCCGTTTTTTTCTGTCTCCAAGTATTATTTATTGAGCCCTAGCAGGAATACACAAACACTTTTGTTCGGAATGGCTCTAATATTCTGACTTATCTAAAAGATCATGAGTGTTTTATGTTGAAGCATGACTATTCCAGATGAAAACACTTTTGAAGAAGTACTTGCTTATTCAGCCCACATGCTGATTCGGTTATTCTTAAGCTTTTTTTTAGTGATATATTGAAATATTAATATAATAATATATATTTAGAGGGATTCAATCAGATTTGTTAAACTTTGTAGTTTTGTTTGTTTGGCGGGAGGAAGATTACATTTACTTGAAGCAAAAACCACTTTTTTTTCTGAATTAAAAAAAAAAATGCATTTATTTATTTGGGTTCAAATCCAGCTACAGACTTCCTGTGCGGAGTTTGTATGTTCTCCCCGTGCTTGCGTGGGTTTCCGGGCACTCCGGTTTCCTCCCACGTTCCAAAAACATGCATTTCAGGTGAATTGGCCGGTCCAAATTGTCCCTAGGTGTGAATGAGCGAATGAGTTGTCTGTCCCTGTGTGCCCTGCGATTGGCTGGCAACCAGTTCAGGGTGTCCTCTGCCCACTGCCTGGAGATGGCTGGGATGGGCTCCAGCCCTCCCGCGACCCTAATGAGGATAAGCGGTACGGCTAATGAGATGAGATTTTCTACTAGGAAAAAAAATATATAGAGATTTTCTTTTAAAAAAAAATACCTTTCCGTACAGGAGAATGATGACTATTTCTCAGCGTGATAGAAGCGCATGCCAGGGAGCTGAGAATAAATGCTCCAAAATACAGAAAGGTAAATTCAGTTTTTTGGAATATTCTTTCCAGTTGTTTGGGAGAATTGTTTTTTTGTTTTTGAAATATCGTATTCAGACTAAGAAGATTATTCGGAAAACATGAAAAAAGTAAATGAATCCAAGGACTTCCTGCCCCCTCCACATGGGTCAATTATCCTCCAAAAAGGTAACAAAAAAAACAACTTTAAAACTGAAAAATTATTTAGACTAACATAAAAAAGAACTGCAAAAAAAAAATAGGTTATGAAAAACAGAAAAACTAGTTAATAAAAGTGTTCATGCAAATAAAAAAATATAGGAGTTTAAATATTATATTAAAATGAGAAAATAATTATGATGTTTGTATGGACTGCCATGTATGGAAAACATTTTCTTATCAACTGCACACACACACACACACACACACACACACACACACACACACACACACACACACACACACACACACACACACACACACACACACACACACACACACACACACACATAGACATGCATGAACTGTGTATTAATACCAATGTACTTTAAAAATGCGATTTTGATTAAAAAAGGTTGATTTTATTTGAAGTCATTTTTTTTCTTCGAATCAATTACATAAAAAAACAACAAAGCTACGTATCATTTATTTTATATTTATTCATGAAAAATCAAAAATAAATTCAACCAACAAAGTACGTAAGCGTCAGGAACCGCATAAAACCAAGAATTCAAAGTTTGCACTTGTATTTCTTGCTCATCTTTGTAACCCTAAAATGTTTTTTTTAAAGCTTGATAAGAACACGTTACGCCCCAGGACCTCTTTCATGCACCTGCGTGCAAAAACCGAACCACATTTTGGTTGTCAAATTTGCTTGTCATATTGGTGATGATTACAACTAGTTGGACCGGTCTTGCCGGGGTTGTGGTAGCAAACTTTGTCTAAGAAGTATATGAAACTTATTTTCCCTGTCCTCTGAGTGTGCATGTGCTTCAAGAACTGGGTGGCCTTGTGCATGTGTTGGCCATCATTTACAGATGGAGATCCATGGAATGAGAAGAAAAAAGTTGAACACCAATTAGAGCATATAAAATTGGAGTGAGGATTAGAGCTTTGTCTTTGCTCCGTCTCACACATGGCTTGTGTACTGGAGATTGGTTTGACTCATGTCACACAATGGTCCACTGTAATGAAGTTTGCAGTCCTTGCAGACGAGATGCCAGTTTACTTCCCTAAAACGAATGCAAAGCCTTTAAACAGGTCACAATAAACTTAATTGTTTACAGACCAATGCTCATTTGTAGTTTCAGAAATGTGATTACATAGTATATATTGCCTTTATTTGCCCAAGTATGACTTTCCTTGTACTTTGTTATAAAAATACATATGTTAATTTTCTTTTTTTTTTCATTCACACTTTTCAACTACAGGAAATTAAATATATTGACCTTGATAACATGTACCGTATGTATTATTATGTCAAATAACATAGACAAGCATCTATTCATTTATTACAGTATAACAATGGTATCATATTTGTTCTCCTACAGGGGCAAGTCTATCTTAATATGTTTGGGACCACTGTGCACCTTTCACGCCTGTAAATTTGGTGACCAAAACCTTACAATACGAAAGATTTTTCACATCACCTGTATGGTCATTTCTTTCAGGACAATGAAAACATTTTCAAAGTTTCTTTGTCTGTGAATTAATAGTGGGAGCTGCTTTGATTGACTAGGAGTTGGCTGGGTCCATTGCCTCAGCCTTGCAAGCCCCTCATCCAGTAAATGCTGATTAGTATAGCAAAATAATAGAAAAATAACTCCAAAATTAGGTCTGCCTTCATCATAGTGCCAATGGATCAGGGACTTTCTCACCAACGGCTCAGGTGATGAGAATTGGGAAGACAACGTCAACCCCCCTAGTATTCAATACAGGCAAGCCACAAGGGTTTGTGATCAGCCTAGACCTTTTTACCCTATTTACTCACAACTGTGCTGCCATTAATACTACCAATCTAGTCGTAAAATTCGCAAACTGCACTACAGAGATGGGTCTTATCAAAGACAGCAATGAAACCCAATAGAGAGAGGGGATACAACAGCTCTCATGGTGGTGTTCAGCAAACAACCTGGTGCTGAACATTTAGAAGACCAAGGAGGTCATCATGGACATCAGGACAGAGAAGTGGTGAAGCAGGTGGACATCAAGTTCCTGAGCCTCCACATTCCATCAGACCTCTCCTGGTCTACCAACACTTGCCACCTGGTGACGAAGGCCCAGCAAAGAATCTTCTTCTTCACGAAACTTAAACGAGCTGGTCTCTGCCATCGGCTGCTCCATACCTTTCACAGAGCAACAATTGAAGCATCCTTATCCTTAATGTTATCGTGTGCACAGAACAGGAGAGAAAACGACTGGTGCTGCCGGTTAGGACTGCATAGGGCATCCAACAGACTGAGAGACAGTTTTATTTTCCCATTGCTGTCAGGTCCATCAGCCCCCCACCACTACCTTAACGGCAGGACAATAACTCTTAGGCCGTAAGCCACAGCACAACGCACTTCACACCTCAGTCACACCTTCGTGTACTCATACAACACTGAATCATCTGGAAAAAAATGCATACATGCACACTGTCTTTCCTTTTTTGTCTTTTTATATTAGATTTTATTATGTCCTGATATGAACTCCATTTGTAAATTTGAACTTCCTTTTAGAATTTGAACTTATTTTGTAAAAATTAGAAAAGAAAAAATTAATTAGCATTTTCTTTTAATGACAATAAAGAAAATTTAGAATCTTGAATCTTAAATAGCTGACAACTCTACCGCTTTAGGCATTAGACTACCGTGTCATGGTTTGGCGCCTGCAGTCCCTCTCTTTTTTCAAGGGTCGGCAGCATTACCCCATTTTCCAGTGGCCCTCACTCTTCCTTTCCCCCGGTGCTTCTAAACCAACGAATGGCTACCTCTACCATAAATATTTAAGGCTCCCACCTCATGTTACTGATCGTGATGATTCCTGAAGACATTCACTCGACAAATCGACAAGCAATTCGTACCACAACTTTTTTCTTCAGTTTCTTCCTCGTTCCAAGTTCATCCACTCCAAGACCTGCCACTCCAACCTTCTTAAAGGTATTCCCAAGTTTCCTTCCCAAGATTCTTGCCACCCCAACATCCACTGTCAAGTTTCCTTCTCAAGTCTCTTGCTCAAGTCTTCCCTCCTTGTCCCAAGACCTTCCACTCCAATCACCTTCTTAAAGATATTCAGAAGTCTTCGTTTTAAGATCTCACCATCCCAAGATCCCCTCAAGTTTCCCTCTCAATTTTCCTTTTCCAATTTTCCCTTCTCAGCAGTCCACCTTATCATCTGTGAAGTCTTTTTTGTTTCTTAAATAAATGCCGCTTATGGAGGTTTGATCACCTGCCCGTTTTACGTCTCGTTGTGTCCGACATTTTGTGACATACCGCTTTTCGCGCCATCAAAGGGCCAATTTTTAAAAAAATATATATATTTTTCAAACTTAAACAATCCCTGCAAAAACTCTTGATTTGAGAATTGTATTTTATTCCATGACTTCCTTATTTTAAAGCCGGACTAATTCTGTGTCTGTTAATAAACCACTCCAATGATCGCATTACCTTTCCATTTTGGTAAAGAAATTACTACTTCCGGTTTTAAACAAGCACATGTTATTTGTGTTTTTACATTTTCTGGGGACGGAATGTGTTTTTGTAGATACAAATAGATTGCACAATAAAATCTACCGCTTTTAATTGTCAAAATGTTGGCATGTACAAAGTAGTAGTAAGAGTACAACTGACCTATTGGTAAGCTCGTGCCTACTTACCTTTTTTTCAAAAACAAATGTTGGTTTTCAATGGACACTTGTCGTCCAAAAAAAGATTAACAATTTCATCTTTTCTGCCACGTTGATACCAAACAGCGTTAATTACCTATTTACAAACAGGGTCTAACCCAAACTATCCCTGTATACAAATGTGCCATTTCCGTTCAGTCATTTCTAAGGCCCCGGTTGCAAGAATGTTGACTTGTGGGTGCAAACCTGATGTAAAAGATCAAATATTGAAAAATCTAAGGATGTAATATGCTTACTAAGAATGGTGGCCTGTCCTCTGGCCTTGTCTGGTCATTAATAAGCTACAACATTGAGTAATTAGAGCTATATTAATTGCAGCAAGTATGGCACAATTTGTTTTAAAAATGTAATTAGGTTAAATTTAAGTTTGCTCGCCTGATCATTCCAGAAACTATTGGCATTAACATGAATCAAGAGCATTCCATAAATGCAAGGTTTTAAAATACCTTCTCATTTAGAGGACTGAGCTTCACACTCCCTCTTTAACAAGTCCGGATATGTCGACAAACACCCATATCATGTGTTGCAAGAGCAGACCTGTCTTTGTTTCGGAATATCATACACAAACAAAAACACTCAATGACCATATGACCGACGCATCTGGTATAAATTGTGTAAAACATGTTTTGGGTAATTAAACTTCCCTTCCTGACAATGGTCTTTAAATATCAGAGACCTCATTTGCCAGTGATGAAAGATAGGCTGAAGGTTGCTGCTGACCACTCGTTCAAAAAAGAAATCCTGTCCTGAACATACATGCAAATACAAAATTTTGCCAATGCATATTGAAACCAGGAATCTTTTACCATAAAAACCAATATAAACACACCCGTTTAGAAAAGTGGTGACTCTAACTCTAAAATCCAAGCACCGGACAACTCACCTCCCACCGTCTGCCCACTCTTTTCCTTGCTCCCCTTCTTTATTTGCAAACCGCTCCAGAGATGGACTGAATGACATGGACACAGAGAGCAAAGTATGGCAGGTAAGATTGTCTTACACCCTCCCATCCTTTGCCTCCCCACCCCAAGGAACCGGTTGGAGCGGTCGATCCTTTGAGGAACACAAACACGGAGGCCCGGGCAAGTTCTTCCTTGATATTCCAGTTCTGCTGAAATCTCACATAACCAGTCAAACTGGTCCCATTCAGCCCTGTGGGGATAAAGGGACAGAACCGGGTAACTGACGCAAGCCAATGCACATCCCTATTCTTGTATTATGTACAGTATGTGATTGTGATATGAAAAAAAAAAACATTTACTCGACACGCTGTTTGCAGACTTGAAAAGAAACAAATCATCTTTATAACTTTATCACAAATTGGACGAGAAAACATTAAAGAGACAGTGTGTATTGGTCAGCGCCTCCTACTGGTAAAAAAACGTGATTTAAAAACAAAAATGACTTTATTAATAAGCAAAATACAGTGGTGCATCTACTGTACTTACAAGCTTAACATTATCCGGCTTTTAGCCTGAACGGCTCGTGTAACAAGGTAATTGACCCGATATGAAATAATGAAAAACTAGTAAATTCTAAATAGTTTATGAAAACACAATCAAATGGTTGGGTGTCTTATATGGAGGGGACAAATACCTGTCAGTTTATGCAATTTTCTTTATTTTTTACATGTTTTGATCATTTACGATGACTGCATCATAGATTGCTAATATTGCTGCGAGTAAATAGGTGTAGCTTTGTGTTTGTAAGGTTTATAATCGCTTAATAAAAAGGATTTGAAATTGGAGGACATTGGCAGGTGTTAAAAAGAGACTGTTGCTGATACGCAAGAAAGGTGTTGTGAGGGTCAAACAGAGTTCCCGAATGTTTGATCTTACATTACACAGTCCAGCGTTTTTCCGAATTGCTCAGTCCAGCGTTTTCCGAATTGCTCAGTCCACAATTAGTAGATTTGGGAGTCCACAATTGAAAGGATTTGGGAGTACAGTCAATAAACATGCCCGATTAAAGTCGCCGTCGACGATAAAGCTATTAGTGGTTCCGGGTACGATTAGGGGCAGCACGGCAGCACAGTGATTAGCGCGTCTGTGGCACAGTTCTGAGGTCATGGGATCAAACCGCCTGTGTGGAGTTTGCATGTTCTCCCCATGCTTGCGTGGGTTTCTTACGGGCACTCAGGTTTCCTCTAACATTCCAAAATAATGCATTTCAGGTAAATCGGCCGGCATGAATTGTCCCTAGGCGTGTATGAGCGAGTGCGTTGTCAGTCTGTGTGCCCTGCGACTGACTGGCAACCAGTTCAGCATGTTGCCTGCCCACTGCCTGAGAGATTGCTAGGATGGGCTCCAGCACCCCCACGACCCTACTGAGGATAAGCGGTGCAGGTAATGGATAGATGGAAGGGTACCAGTAGCTACAAGATAGCAGACACGCCTTTCAGCTCTCCCTAGGTGAGCCTCACGTTATGCAAAAGGAATAAAAATTTCTAGACATATGAGTTTTTAAAAAGATGCACATTTATATGATACTTCATGCATTTTTACTTATAAGTGAAACAATGTTTCCTCTGTTTTAATGAATAACGTTTTTAACCGCCAAGCAGGCGCTTAGTAGGTTGCGTATTTCCAGACGTTTACTTTAGTTATTTGCAGTGGAGGCAAACTACCAATGGATGTCAGTGTTGAATCGAGAAACCCATTTAAGTACCGGTAATGTAAATTAAGGATTTACTGCCATAATTAATGTAATTGAGCAAAACTTTTACATTTTGAAATGTCCCACTTTCACCTTTCTTTCATCAGAAGAGCAGATTGTCCATGTTATTTGAATAAAAGATGAAAATCAGTTTTGCTTTAGGGTTGGCAGGTTGATTCATCGGACAAGTTTGGCGTGTGCAGGTTGACTTTATAGTCAAAATCTGGGATTGAGCCAATTTAAAAAAAGAATAGAAATGCCTTTTGTATGTGACGTTGTTTACCTTTGTTTCGACTCCCATATGTGCAGATGATAAAACGTAACAAAAAAAAATATAATAATAATAATAATAATAATAATAATAATAATAATAATAATAATACAAATCAGTGTGCTACACATTGCCAAACCTCAGGCAAATATTTAAAACGATTTTAAAAATTTCACTATGTAGGATCTACAGAATTTTCTCTCCTGAATTTAGGCTAGATCGGGATGTCAAACCAATTTTCACTCCACACGATAGAGAAAACATTCTCTCGGGACCGGGCTAGTAGGGATACAAAAAAAGAGAAAGAAATACGACAAAGAGAGGGAGAGAAAAAGAGAGAGTGTGGGACAAGGTAGGAGAGAGAGAGGAGGGGGAAGAAAGAGAAAGAAAGAAATCCAAAGATAAATAGGAAGGGATTAAGAAATAAGGAGAGAAAGAAAAGAGGAGACAGAGAGAAGGGAAAGTAAAAGAGAGAGTTGGAGAAAGAGAGAAAAGAGAGAGAAAAGAAAAAAAGAGCAAAATAAGGTAAAAAGACACAGAGAAAACAAACAAAGAGGAACAAAGAAGGATGTAAAGAGACAGAGGGAGTAAAAGAGAGAGCGAGTAAAAGGGAGGAAGAGAGAAAGAGAGAAAGAAATACAAGTACAGTGTCTTTGTAAGAGGCACCTGACCTTGGCAACATCAACTGGACATAGTTAGACCTGCAGCTCATTTTTCTCTTGTGCTTCTCTCAGCGTTGTCCCGCGGGCCGTATTAAATTCCTCAGCGGACCTGATCCGGTCGGCGGGCTGCCTGTTTGACACCCCTGGGTTAGATGATATCACCAGGTCATGGGAAGAAGAAAAGGTGTGTCCTTCTGAGCATAGTAATTAAAGTCCATAGAGAGTTCCAATGGAATTTAATATAGAATGCATAATTATTTAAGTGTTATATATGTTGTGTTGTATATATTTGTATACTTTTATGGTCATAAGGATGTTCACTACTCTGCTGCCGTAGACTAGAGCCCTGTAATGCACAACTTTACTAAGCTTATTATCGTGCCAATTTGTAACGGTTTGATTTGACACCTCAAGCAAAAATGTTCCATCTCATGTGTAACATAATTCAACGTTAATTAATGTAATGACAACATGCCTTGTATAAATATTTATAAACCAGAGGTCTCCAACGTGTTGCTCACGGGCGCCAGTGCACCCCGTGAGGACAGCTGAGGTCCGAGCAGACCTTGACTGAAAATAGCTCATCAGTGTTAGGGCATTGTTATATTCTAGTAAAATTATGTTCTATAGTGGTTGACTCAGTCTATTTAACCCTGCAAAAAATAACCTGTTAATAACATTGTAAAAACATTGTAAAAACATATAAAAATGCATATCTAACTTGGTGACTTTAGCGGCAATAAAAACAAAATCAGCTCTCAGCTTGAAAAAAGTTGGAGACCCCTGTTGTAAACATTCATACACATGTTTAAAAAAAGCATTGATAGTACCAAATGATTAAGTGTACAATCCCTACACAAACTATTTTACCCCTCCAAAATACAGTATGTTGTGATAACACTGGACTTACTTGATTAATGATTTAAATAATAATAATAATAACAACAACAAAAATAATAATACTAATAAATATAAGTTAACGTTGTTCTTAAGCCTTGAGAATCCACGGTCTAAATAAAAAAAGGGTTTAAATGATACTGTGTATTTGTCAGCGCCACCTAGTGGTAAAACTTAACTTATTAAAAAGTAATTATAGGTTGAATGAATAATAAGCAAAAAAAAAATCATATGAATGTGCATTTCTTAAAAATACTTGTAGGTTGAGAAATTTATATTTACATGATTTTTTTTCCATCTTGTTGCTACTGGTACGCCCAAAAACCAAAAACCTTGTGAATGACTGAGCTGAAATAAAATTAAAAGAAAAACAGTGTTGTTTGGTTACCTTGAGTCTCCGTAATCTGTACTCCGTCTTTGTGCTTGGTAGTACTTGTATTTGGTTCCACTACACAATACAGCAACATACAGTAGTAATATATCTAGGAATATATGTTTCTACCCCTTTCTCCATTCTACCCGGTTTTCCTTTAACTTCTAAATTGATTTTTGTAATGTAGAACTTCAAGTACTAAGGTAAACATGAGTAAAATAAGAAGATAAATAAATATTATCTACTTATGATGATTTTACTTGCAATTAATTTACTTATCTAGAGTTTTTACTAGTAATTTAATTTTGTCAGACTGCCCGAAAAGATGTGACATAACTTTTTAACAATCAGCAATGTTAAAATGTGAAAAAACAGGACAGGTGGATGAAACTTAATAGAACTAATAAATGGTAAATGTTCTGCATTTTTATAGCGCTTTGCAAGTCAATGACGACCTCCCAAAGCGTTTTACAATGTACTTCACACTTACCCATTCACACACACAAACACACTCACACACCAATCAGGAGTCCACCATGCAAGGCAACTACCTGCTATCAAGGTCATTAGGGATTCAGGGTCTTGCCCAAGGACACTTCGACTTATAATATGGAGGAGCCAAGAATCGAACCTGCGACCTCTTGATCGCCAGACGAGGGCTCTACCTCCTGAGCTAAGATTAAACGAAAGTAAAAAGTCCTAGTTAATGATAAGAATATTTAGTTGAAGCAGAAAGACTAATGAGTTTATGCAACTTTATGTTTAGTTTAATTGAATTAAGGTAGCTTGTGTTATTGTCGAGACGGTAGATAACTTGACAAGATTCATTTTCACACTACACCTTGGTCGTTTTACTGTGAGGGGAATAGTTATGACTGTGTAAAGATTATCAGGTTGTAAAATGAATCTCACGTGCCAGAATTGAAGATTTAAGGTTGTACGTCTATTGGTGCAAGATTTAAATGACAGTTGATTTCATAAAGCATGTAGAAAAAGGACAGGTGGAGATCACGGAGAGCGTTGGCCTCACACAGAGGTGCCGTGAATTACGGCATTTGCGGCCTGGAGGAATTTGAACTTGTACACTTGTTATGATGTTCATGCAGGCTCTCTTTGTCCCCTTCTTCTCCTGTGCCTCTTATTTATGATCATTACCTTGACCTGGCCCAGCTTGCACATGCTTCTAAATCAAGGGCGTCCTTCCCTCTCACTCTACTGCTTACATAGACAACATTTAACACATATATTGAGCTGGCTGCACACCCGAGTCATGACTCTCATCAGAAAGACATAATTTGCTTTTCTGACGAACTGGGCATCATAAGGTGCCTTCTAAATAATGTACACTTTGAAAAATACAGAATTTATTATCAATAAACACAAGTGGTTAAAACCGGTTCAACTTTTCTGCTTGATAAGTTTATATTGTAGTGTAGAAGACACTCAAATTAAGGAGAAAAGACATCAAAGACTATTGAGCTTGCAAGGTGAAGAGGAAAAACTTTACAAAAACCGTCAAGATAAAAATAAATCCAACTAGTTCTAAAGGTCCTTCCCTGAGTCATTTCTTTTTATTACATGTAGGCAAATCTGGTGCGCCTCCTTCCATCAGGGGGCGCCAACCTGTTCCTAATTATCCTCACCTTTATACATTTTGAAAAATACAGTGGGACCTCGCTACTTCGCGGTTCCACGTTCACGGGTTCAGAGCTTCGCGGGTCTAAAAAAAAAAAAATAAAAAATAAATAAATGTATATATATATATATATATATATATATATATATATATATATATATATATATATATATATATATATATATATATATATATATAAAGTTTTTTTTTTTTTTAAGCATTTTTGAAGGGGCGTCGGTACTTCACGGATTTTCACTTTTTGAGGGTGGTTTTGGTCCCCATTAACCGGGTCTAAAAAATAATAATGATAAAATAAAATAATAATAAAAAAAAAATCAGCATTTTTGAAGGGGCGTCGCTACTTCGCGGATTTACACTTTTCGCGGGTGGTCCCCATTAACCATTAACTGAGGGATTACTGTACACATTTTTGGGTCGTTTTGATTTAATTCCCCTGCCATGCCAGGTTTGTTTTCTTTTGTTTCTGGTTTCTTGTTTGGGAATTGTGTTAGTTGTTTAGTGCCCACTTGTTATTTTGTTACTATATTCCTTGCATTATCCATGTCATCCTCTAAAAACTTAACCCCTAGGCTACAAAAAGCTGATAAGCCCAAAAGGGTGTGCATATCAAAGAACAGCAACACGATTGTCCAATAGTGACAATGATGTAAGCATAATTGGCAAAATAATGAACAATCCTGGCAACCTAACCAATCTCCTTTGCTGGTATCCAATAGTAAAAAAACAGAACTATACTTTTTATCGAGAGCAAGCAAAATCAAAACAATTATGAATAAACACTAAATGATTTAATCATTACTGTTCGACTTGATGCCAGCAATTCAAAGTTGACAGCAAATGAATGTACGGCTAGTTTTGACATCAGAACTCAAGTACAGCTTTTTCCCTCAACTTCTAAACAATGAGATTTTATGTGAATTTTTTCATTCGTTTCAAAAGGGGCTGTTAACGCCCATGATATATTCAACGTGCACGGTTGTTCATAACTAAATATAATTCTGACTTCTACAGGAAGCGGTGATAATGTGGCCATCGTATGGCTGGCACATCCACACACAGCAGTTGATAAGGCATCAAAGCGATAGGCAGATTTACAAGACACCGTGGAGGGCCTTTAAAAATTACTGCTGCGTAAATGTTTATGCAGCTCTAAGTATGTCAGGCACTAAGGGGAGGAGAGCATGGCTGTGCTGTGAACAACCAGACACTTTGCAAATTAACAGCCCGGAATCAGACGTTTGCGATTTTGCAAAGGAGGAATGATCACGGCTTTAAACAGCTTTATATCTTATGCGCTTGGAAAGGTCTAAGGGTTTTGTCGTGAATATTCTTTGAAGGACACTTTGTACGGAGAAGTGGCAAGCAAGATTTTCAGTGGAGGGGTGTTAGTTTAAAAATGCTTATTCTATGGCAAAAGCAGCAAGTATGTTTCCACTGTTTCTATTATGCAGCAGTTTGTTTAGGGTATGTGTACATAAAATGACACCTAGCACTTTATGACTCGTCGACGATGGAGCAAATCAGCCAAATACATCTTTCTTGAGTGTAAATGATACCTTACCCCTCTCAACCCGCACATATAGAATTGCAAACAGTGCAAGTGCTTTTAACAAAATGATCCATCTTCAGTATGTACCTTGTCAACTGCTTTTCACATACACTATTCTAACATAACCATATTTAGGCAATCTGTGCTGTAATTTGAGGTATGTTTTGCACTGTGTAGATCTGTGTCGGAATGGAACTATATGGTGCTAGAGATTCTGCCATCATGCACTCTCTTTAAGAGTTCTTGGGGTCAATAGTGACTTAGAGAGTCTTTTTGATTATGGAACTGAAATTTCCAAGAGGTGTGGAAAAAAAATTGATAAATTGAAAATAGCACCATCCTATCTTTTCCAAACTTTTGCATTTGGGAACAAACATTTTTCAAAAACAATGTGTGTAAACTCTAAATGTTGTAGCTTACACTCTCATTGCTGTTTATCTTTTTTTTTAACAATTGTAGATTTATACCAGTGTGAAAATGTGTTGGATGGTTTAATGATTAATTCAAATTGCTTTTGACATGTGTGCTCACTAAAATGGTTTACAACTTTACGCTCAATGTAAACTTTTACAAAAAAATGCATTAAAGAGCTCTTTTTCTCTCCCTCTGTGCCATTGCCCTCAAAATTGTGTGTGCACACCAGTGATATAAATATTTTACTTTACCAGTTTGTTAGGAACCGGAACAGGATCAGGACCCAAATGTGTGACATTTCTCACACAAGCTTTTTATTTTATGAGAAATGGGGAGTCCTGCACGTTAGGCAGCAGTTCGGCGTGGAATGACAGGAAGCCAGAGGCCGACAAGATCGATACCAATTGCCCGAGCAGATATCGGACAGATGGGGTCGATATCGGACAGGACGGGATGGACAGGGTTGATATCAAAACAGGCTATCAAAATTAAACAGGACAAACTAGACGGGAACAAAACTGGAAACCGATATTAAACAGGGTACTATACCGGACAGGAAATAACAACAGGAAACAGGACCGAGTCAAAACCCACGTCTTGCGGGGCAGAGGTTCGTTGACGGACTGACAAAAGGTGAGTGAGAGCACTGAGCTTAAATAGAAGGAAAGCTAATCTGTCAACGAGCCGCAGATGACGCCAAACAGGCAGGCCAATTGGGCGCCATGGCAACCATGACACAGTTACCATAATACAATGATGACAAGTTCACACTATTTCAACAACGTAAAATTAAGCCACTTTTGTGTCTGAATGTATCAAATATAACTTTTCCCTCTATTCAGTTCAGTTAAAGCCTGACATGTAGAAATATATATTGTACTGTGTGTAGAGTAATGGCCCTCGCTACTTAGACGTATGAAGATTAATATATACATAAATTTATATTTTTTTTCTGAATTAAAATGGGTCAATGCATCTAAAATTAGCTCCTCGTTTTTTTTACAAGTTGAAAATTTAGTCAATATTGTATTTGACCACCCCAAATACTGGATCCCCTTATTAAATGGTTAATTGTTCCTTTAAAAAGTCTTCAAAAAATTGCTTCGTACACTTTGGACCCCAAAATCAATTTGTCCAAAATAACCCAGTAAAGTGGGCCGGGTTATAAAAACAATAGGCTTTTTTGTTTTATTTCTTTAAATCTTTAAAGATTGGGGTATTTTGTACAATAAAACCGAGAAACGTGAAACTGATGGAAGTAATGGATCTGCCCACCTTCGACCCCATCTTTTAGAATTTCAGACCCCTGACACCATTTGAAAATTGTGCACATTTTTTATTAACTTCTTCATTTTTTTTAGTTGCTAAATGTTCGCAATCAGTCCACATGGCGAGAGTAACAGCTAAACGCTGGTACTTTTTCTGGCCAAAATGATCTAAAAAAAAAAAAAAAAAAAAGAAAGTTGGCAAACATAATGTATACACACAGCCCAGACACAGAGTGACTTTTTCAGTTGATTTGTTTGTTTATCAGCATTTTACCATCACGAAAAACTCCCAACGTTGTTGTATGACTCTCGCTAGCTTCCTGTCTACACCAGCCTGTTTCCTGGTTGCTTCCTCTACCAGGACGCCTGTTGACTTCCTGCTTTGGATTACAGTAATGTGCAACTGCTGATAAAAGCGATGTGACACTCTGTTTTACTGCGTAATTCTCTTGCTGCTTTTTTTGTTTAGCGCGCTAACATGCGTCAACTTGATGTTTCATTCCCCCCCACCCCTTTGAGTGAGAGAATCGTGAAATAGATTAACGCTGAGTGTATCCAATGTCTCCATGCATCTTCATTCCACGTAACAGAGATGGACAGATGGCCCCTAGGATATGTCAAATGTAACTCCCCATAACACATGTGGCTTGCTAGCCGGTCAGACTGATCGACTGAAGACAGGCTAAGAGGTAGCTAACTAATAGCTCTCTGATGGTCAATATTAGGCAAAGTCGCATGTTGTGTTCCCCTCTGCCTGGGCAGATAGATTCCCTGGCCTTGGATGGGGTGAATATGATCAAGTCAAGGGAGTGTTAGCGGAGAAAGCAGGACTGATTCAAATATTATTTCTAGGCCATGGCCTACAGGTTACACACATTCGATCCATGTTGTTGAAGAAGGGGTTGTTGTTACTTTTGCTGTTGACACATTCAGTTTTGGACAATTTTAGTCATAATGACAACTTGGCAATTAACAGTAGTTAGCCTTAACAATATGAAAACACGTGATAAGAAGCACGATTCCTCTGTTTTTATCAGTCTTTTGGTGTGAACCATGTTTGGTTGTGAGATGAAGCAGAAGCATGTTTATAACATCTTCAACAGTTCTCGAAATGTCACCCCATACATAGGTAAAAACAGGTCAATTCTGCTTTTTTTAATCAAAATATCGTGTTTAGAGTACTGTGGACTCATAAAAAAACATTTTTAGAAAATGACCTTAAAATACTCATCATATTCTGTTAAAAGGGTAAACTGGTTTATAGTTTATGTAATTCCAGAACAATCTAGTGTTTCGTTCATCACTGAAGTGGCTTTTGATATGGTCATGTTTTGGCCAATCACATCTTAAACTTACACTAATCTTCAGATGAGGGGAATGTTAAACTTTTCCATTCTTTCATGAACTGACTTAATTCACAATGTTTGAGGACATTAAGAAGTAACTGCCTCCATACTTATGTTTTATTAGAGGTTCCAGGTCACTTACACCAGTGTTACAAGTTACATTTGACTGTAATATTATCTGATGGTTAAGCTATAGGTATATATATGACTTGAAGTAATAGGCATTGTATAATCAAACAAAAAATACAATGTCTGGTGAAGTGTATTTCTTTTTTAATGTTGCTATCTAAAAAAATCGAACACATTAAAATTATTTTATGTACAATAACAAATCTTAAAGTAAGGTTTGGATATCGCAACAATCCTAAATACTGACTCAGAGTATGTAACCGGTCCCCTGGGTGCCACTGGGATGTCTACTGCTCCTAAGGGATTATTAAATTAGGTCTTTATTTGTAACCTGAGATTTAGCTGACATGTGGTTATGGCCCCTTTTGAATAGTTATTCATTTTTGATCATAGATAAAAATATGTCCTCGGTTGCTTGCATGACCATTTAAGGAAGGTAACATATTGCCAGAAGTTAGATCATAGGGTCAACATTTAATTAGTGTATATTTTGGCCTTATTGGATGACTAGAAAACCATTTGTCTGGTGAGCAGTCGCCAATGAGCAATGATGCCTTAGGTAAGCCAATCAACAGCATTGGAAAGTGGGAGATTCTGGCCTGTGTTTAGAGGCTCCTGTCGCATTGACAGAAAGCAGAACCCCCGATGGGAGAACAAAAAAAGCAATTAGGCAATTACACTAGAGTTCTATAAGGATCCTACATCACCCTGTTTTCATAGACTCTTTGCAGACCGATAAAGGACAGCCACCGCAACGGCCATGTTGAGTGTTCGACATTCCTTTGTAAAATTCTCTCAAGTTTTGGAAATTCTACAAAAGTTGAGAGTCTACTACACAAACAGTGTAGCCGGAATGAGAAGAGTCCTCTATAATGTTGGCTCTTACCTTGTATACTCTCACAAGCAAAATGGTGTTGCATTCTCCAATTGTAATGTTACGCACACAAAAAAGTGGGGTATCAATGGCTTAGTAAGGCTTGTCTAATTTGGTTTACAGATGTTTCACAGAATAAAGGTTATCACGCTACAGCAAGGAACAAACTTAGGTGGTCCAAGCACCCGTTGCCCTATATATCTTATTATTTCTCTTTCCCCCGGTATTATTTCCTCCCACACTCCTACACGTCTTTCCATTGTCAAGCATGTCCAAGCAAACATTGCCGCATAGCATCAGAATTCAGACACAAGCCATAAACATTTTCTTTCAAAATTATTTTGTTCAATTTCTTTGGTCATCTCCTACGCAGCCCTTTTTTTTGGACTCGGAATTTCAAAGGCAAACTTTCTCCCTCTTTAGCAAGAAATACGAGGTCCGCAAAAGAGCATCTCAGATGTCATAAACAATTGTCAAACGAGAGGGAAACCAGAACAAGAGAACAGGCCGCTTTAAAAGCACATCAAAGGAAGGATGCGAGACACACGACACACACACCAATCATTGCACACGGAAGATTAAGTCTAGAAATAACTTCAAAGTATTTGCATCATATTAGTTAAACTTTGTCACCCTTTGAGACTACTGCAAACCCAAAAACATGCCAGACTTGATACTGCATACTGTACTTTTTCAAAGATCAGCGGCATCATGCTAACTCTGAGGAAAGAGAAGGTCCAATTACAGTAGAGTTTTATAATGATCCTGCATCACCCTGTTTTCATAGACTCTTTTTAGACCAATAGGACTCCGCAACGGCCACGTTGATTGCGATTTGAAGTTCCTGGGTAAAATTCTCTCGAGTTGTTAAACATTTTACAAATCAGGTTAAGACAGACCAAAAATTGTGAGTCTATGTTACAAACATTTGAGGTTTTCCAAGTTGTGTCTGTAACGAACTTTGAACCCAGATTTAATCAATTAAAAAGGACAGCATGGTGGTACCATTGGGAAAATTAGCCCTTGATATCCAGCCCTAGGAATTTCTGCAGCCTGGTGTTTTACCAATAGTTTTCTTTAATGCAAAAATGGTCATTTTGCTCAAGGGTTAATTGTGCTTGTAAACTATTAGCACGATTAACCCTTGTACAAAATGTTCTGTAAATACCCTCTGGGTCATGTTTTCTTCAGTAAAAACAGACAGTCATAAATATAGCCTAGAAATACATTGTCCGCTCTGCCGAGTCTGGATGACATTGCCGGCTTGCGATATTGTGAGAATACATAGTAAAATCCTCCTCGTAGACCGCTGCCCTCTGGTCGCCATTACAGGTCCTTTAAAACATGGACTAACAGGCTCAGAGACGGTTTCTTCCCTAGGGCTATCACTACCCGAAACAAATACACATGACTGAAAAAAAAATCCCTATTTATAAGAAAATGTAATTCTCGACTTATTCTAGAATGATGTTGCTGCTAAATGTCAATCCTCTATTTTTCATTCTGCTATCGTTCTGATGCACTTACAACTTATGACAGTCTCCAAGCACTACTTTTGCCTATTTATCTTGGCATTATCTTTTGTCTTATTTTTCTCTTTTAAAGCTTTATTATGTGTTTATCCTAGAGTGCCATGTCTAATCTTGTTGCAAAAGAAAGACGAATCTAATTCTAAACAAACAAAATAAAAACAAGAACAACCAATTCTGCCCTTTTTTAATAGAGGGAGTAGGCTTGAGCTCTACAACCAATTATTGTCTATGTCAAGTCAGAATGCATTTTTTTGTATAACCCTTTATCACAATGTGTGCACCACACTGTGACAAAAGTTACCTCTTGTGGGTGTTTGTCCAGTAATTCGGGAGCACTCTAACAATTTGATTTAAAAATTACCTCATATACAGACAAGCAGCATAATTTTAAATTAAAATTTTAAATTGCTTTTTAATGTCTGAAGCCAGCAATAATGATGACTGGGTTAAATGAGGTAAGTGGGTCGTGATTCAGTCAAAGCAAGCGGGGGCTCTTCCAGAGATTAGAGGTAGTAGTAACAAAGTCTTTGTTCTCCACAAGAAAATGTACTGCTTGAACTCATGAATTAATTCCCAACTTTTTTCTTGGCTCTTAAAGGCATCAATTATCCCCGGCAGGTGGATGTCCCATCATGGAGATCGCTCACCTCTACCCCACCTACTTTTTTTCTCCAGCTCGGAGGAGCCAGGCTGGCTAGGGAGGAGTGTACCATCCCTCTGTCGAGCCAGCCCAGTGGAGGGAGATAAGTCGACTTCACAGCCTGTGACATAAATCACATCAAGACATGACAGTGGGACACTGAGCAGGACCGCTGATAAACCTCAGCAGGGAGGCAGAGTTGAGGACAGAAGAAGGAGAGACACCCTCTTGGCTTATTGTTGTTCCAACAAACTTGGAGAGTGGGTGGCATTGTCACACTGGCGCGCCTCAAACATATGTGCGATGATGTCACCCATAAAGTGATTATAAAGTCGGGTGTAGATTTAGACAGCTATAAACTTGTAAAACATTGCAGTACAGTCAGTGTTTCTATTTGTTGCATTTTTGCAGATGCCTATGAGTGGTACTGGATGATATTCATACAATCATCCCATCAAAAACATGCAACAGTTTCATATATAACTTTTAATACAGTCGTATTTAGAATAAATGTAACTAACTCCTCGTGTGCAATAATTTAATAAATATTATCCATCCATCCATTATCTGCACCGCTTATCCTCAGTAGGGTCGTGGCAGTGCTGGAGCCCATCCCAGCCATATTCGGGCAGTGGACAGGGGACACCCTGAACTGGTTGCCAGCCAGTGGCAGGGCACACAGAGACCTACAAGTCACTTGCTTACTCACACCTAAGGACAACTTGGGCCGGACAATTAACCTAACATGAAAGTTTTTGGAATGTGGGAGGAAACCGGAGTGCCCGGAGGAAACCCAAGCAAGCACGGGGAGAACATGCAAACTCCACACAGGAGGTTAGATCTCATGACCTAAGAACTGTGCCGCACACGCGCTAACCACTGCCCCACCGTGCTGCCTAATAAATATTAAGTTACTAACATTGCAGTCACAGTGGAAAAAAACTTTTCAAGACGTTATGAATTAAAGATAACAAAATCATCTATGATATTTTATTTTTTATTTGATGGGCCTTGTGGTAAATGTTGTATTTGGTCAAAGCACTGGTTCAAACCATTTGCTTTTAGATTTACAATATTTCTAACCCCTCGCAGACCACAAAAAATGATGTGGCAGGCCACATTTGTTTGACACTCATATTTAAGGAAAATGTTTTTGTATCCTAAATGGGGTATTGATATTTATTATTAATTTAAAAAAGTAATCAATTCCTGAATTAATACTTTTGAAATGTTACATTGTTATTCTATCGGATGTAAAATGTAAAAATCTGATTATTTATATATTACACAGCTTTCCTTTCATTATCAACATACAAGTATTGTATTTTCTAAAGTCTCCCATGAAATAGCTTTATAACCTCTAGATAAGATTCACCCTGCTGTTAACCAATCAGTGAGGTTGGTCCCCAAATTAGAGGGTGCCAAAAATGATATGAAACACATCATTTGTTGCTGTTTTGGTTTTGGCATATTTGTGGAAATGAAGCATAACTATTTTCAACATAACACTCCCTAATGCTCTTTCAGTATGTGCAGGTTTGTATGTCTGAGCGTGCATGCTGGGATTCTTCATGCCTGTCTCATTGTCCATGGGCCCTGTAAGACAAAGGGTTAAGTAAATGTTTGGGAAAGATAAGACCACTCAGCCTGACAGGCAGCAGGCCCATAGCACAGTGGAACCAAGTTTTTCACACACACACACACACACACACACACACACACACACACACACACACACACACACACACACACACACACACACACACACACACACACACACACACACACACACACACACACACACACACACACACACACACACATACACGTTAGTCACACGGACAGTTTCCATTCTGCCCAGCACGCAGTTCTACTCATCCTTCATCCTAAATGGATGCACATCAGTCATCAGAGTGGCTAGCAATTAAAGTACCTTGGTGGGGGATGCAAAGTTCCTGCGGCTAAAAGTTTGTTGTGTGCCACATTTGGCAGTTTTGCTGCATTTAACTGGTGATTGTCTTCTCTATTACATATAAGTTGCCTGTTTTAATTAATTACAGTAAACCCCCGGGACAGATCATCAATCTATTCTGAGGTGGCAATCGCAAAGTGACATTGCCACATAGCAGGGGATAGAAATATGTATTAATGCATTTCGATCTCCCGGTAACCCAAATAAAAACATTCAAATAACAAAAAAGTATATAGCAAGTACTACGTATGTGTTACTTACTTGCCTAGGATTATATATCACTTTAAATAACCATACAGGCAAAGGGAACATTTAATTTCAGGTACCTTTGGTGTGATGTGACTTAAGCTGGTCGAGTGGTGTAGAGGGTAGATGCAAAGGAGATGATTAAAAATGAAAGTAAATTCAAAACTTCTACTTTTAAGGATTTCCTTGCTTTAATCACCTCTGTATAGTCCCTATGGTCAAGTGGTTACGACCATGCAACTTAGTAAAGGTAGCGTTTCATTTGCCCTCTTTGGATTTCTGGAATATTACAAGCTTCTTTTTCTTCTCACTTTAGCATCACTGCAA
The DNA here is from genome assembly GCF_059441175.1 of Urocampus carinirostris. NCBI lineage: Eukaryota > Metazoa > Chordata > Actinopteri > Syngnathiformes > Syngnathidae > Urocampus > Urocampus carinirostris. The sequence goes on along the minus strand of NC_142351.1, from coordinate 34,429,415 downwards.
GCCTTGGAGCCATAGCAAATGGATACAATACAAAAAAAATAGAGCATTGTTCAGGCAATGGTTTATCGGCATTTTTATGATGTTGTGACTCATACCAATAGTTGACCAGGATATAATATGACGTCAACCAATGGCAGACAGGCATTTTAAATACGTACCTTGTCGTTCACATGAACACTGCAAAGTTTTTGGACACGTGAAATAGTTGCTGTTATAAATCCTGGAAAGAGGTCCTGAAAAAAAACCTTTTCCACACCATTAAGTGAAAACGTCTTAAGTGTGGGTCGCCGTGTCCGAGGGGTCTACTGTAATATTAATAATAAATTATCTGTTGCAGCAACATAATGTTGCCATCATAGTACGCGTTTGAAACCAACACCTACAGTTGCTGATTGAATTAACATTTTCATTCTCACACTATACCTGGCAACCCCTAACTGGCCTAAAATCATAAAGGTCAAGCTATAAATCTGATTTCGTTTCCAAGTGGATGATACTAAGAGTGTTGAAAACTTCAATTGGCCCTTTTTTGTGCTCAAATATTCTACGATACTTGTTTTGGTTCCATTATTTATGTCAAATATTTTTACCAGAACTGCAAAGCACTTGTCACACTTTTTATTTTTTTGAGGCATTGACTTCGTTTTTGTACTAATTTCTGCATTTTTTAACATGCTTTCCGGTTTTGCAAAATGTAGATTTTTCATTTTAGCTGCTATACAGTATCTGCGTGTTTCTAGACGAATCAATGTGCATGCCTATGCAAGATTTGGCCAAAGAAGATTACGCTGGATAAACTGTTTTTACATAAGGTGGGGAAAAAAAAGATTGTTAGAAATCGCATTATTTTTGTAATACGATTGTATTAAAACATTTTGTAAAATATAATAAAATCGAATTTGGATGCATGTCACAATATTACATTGGCATGAATTCACAAATGCTAAGACTAAAACGCCATAATGACTGGACTCACTCTTCAATTATGAATAAGGAATGTGCAATCATGAGCTGACTTGCGTGGCAGATACCTGAAAGTATCATCTTTTTATTTAAAATCAAAAAGTTCCGCATGAGGAGGTAAACATTCAATCTGCTCACATTCTCATAGCCAAAATTGCTGTTTGTTTTTTAACAAACAATAAGAAAAATGTCAAAGAACATGCTAAACATGACAAAGCAATCATTTGACATTTGACTGAACTAAATGTTTTATATGTTTGTACAGAATGTAATAGCAGTATATTTTATCTCAATGGGCTCATTTATCACTGGATTTTGACTTTAATCACGTCATTTATTTTAATTGCTGTGCCTGGTTCTGGATGAGCTGACTGGAGCTATTTATATCTTCTTTACATTTGGCTGCTGCAAAGACTTTTATCTCTGGGTTTAGCTGCTGTATGGTTGGAATGCAACGACTAACCTGTTTCTGTGTCAGCAAAGTTGCATGAAGATTTTTCACCAGGGGTTTCATCTCAGTATGATGGTACGTAGTAGTTCTAAATGTCCTACAAGTGATTTATAAAAAAAAAGTGATGCCCTGATGCCATATTGTACACATATTTGAAATAATGTACTTGTGTTGAAAACAAGAAATGAGAAAAAAAGTTGTTCACATACACAGTCAAACATCAAGTGGGGCCTTCTTGTGGTTCAACCACTAACTTGATTGCTGTTCATTTCAATCATTTGAAACACTGTGTTTCTCTGCTTGCATGCGAGAAAGGTTTTCATCTGGTGAAGGTAATATTCTTTCATCTTAGAGCAAGACTACTGACCGACCATCTGTCCATCTGTCCTTCCACCAATCCATTGTCTAAACTGCTTCTTCAGCTTTTAATTACGTAAAGAGGCCTACAAAGTTTTCACTTTTTTTTCGGAATCCTTTTGGAGAACTGGCTCTTTCCAATCAGCTCACTAAAATAAGCAGGCTCTATCAGCTCCTCTTTTTTGTTTTGTTGCTTTAATTGATATAATACCTATTATTATATAACATTATGCACAAAATGACTTAATGATTATTTTCAAAAATCCATTATACCACTACTACTAAACTTTTATTTGACTTATGGAAAAAAATAACCATGTGTACAGTTCGGAAAGGGCCCGGTCACACAGCCGTCTGCGTCTGTTTCGCAGGTAAAATTTTGGGGTTTTTTTTTGCCCGTGGTTGCCCGCGATGGAAAATGCGCAAAATTGGCCAACCCGCTGTTCATCGGTGGTATGCCCGCAAAACAGACTCCGGCGACTGTTCCGCTTCCTCATCGCGTCATTTCTGCGTCATTTTCTCGTGTGGACCACGGGTATAAAAGCTGCCGAGTCGGCGTTATGCCGAGAAATGCATCCTTGCCGAAATTTGCATCCCCTCGCTACTACAACCACTTTTACCTCGTTTTATCTCACTTTTATATCACTTTTAGGGAATTTAATGGCGAACATATAACCAAAATCACTTTTGAGCAGGTAACATGTTTATCTTGCCTTTTTCCATTCAAATCGCTCGTATTGAAACTGTTATGCACTCTACCATAAAGCTTATTTCTGCATAATAAGCTTTACGGTAGAGTGCATAACAGTTCTCAAAAGTGATTTATATACGGTGTGCATTACCGTTCGATTACGTTCACAACAAAAACAAAGACGGAATGGTTTATGTTGTATTACATTCCCAACAAATGCAAGACGAAGTGGATTTGGTTATATGTTCGCCATTACATTCCCTAAAAGTGAGATAAAACGAGGTAAAAGTGGTTGTAGTAGCGAGGGGATGCAGATCTCGGCAGGGATGCATTTCTCGGCATAACCCCGGGCTGTAGAAATCATAACCGCTCAAGACACAGTCCCGTGAAGATCAAGATTTCAAGCTATGGCACCGAAGAAGTCAATATGTTATTATTGTAATAGTTTTTCATTTTTATTTTATTATCTTGTTATGAAATGAAAAGAAATGTCAAGAAATAAAAATGGATTAAGACGAGGTCACTACGGTGACGGGGATCCATGTCCACCCCTTGACGTCCCGGCAAATCGCGCTGTATATACGCGGAGAAAGGCGTTTGACCGTCACACGCGTAACACGCTAATTTCACGTAATAACACCACAATACAGGCGCAGAACATGCTATGACCGTGCTCCACCCACGATTACCCGCTGAAATTTCGCGTCCTACCCATGTGTAACCACGCCCTGGCCGCGGCCAGAGCACGTCGTTCCGCGTCATTTCCGCGTCATTACCTCGTGTGCCGCCCGCGGTTACACGTGGTCTAAAGTTTTGAGCAGTGCAAAACTTTTTCGCGCGGCCAAACGCGTGTGAATTTCCGACCGCGAGTAAAGCACTGCTGTATCTCGTCTATATGGCGATCTCAAAGCGTCCAACAGCGTCTGCTTCACAGGCAGAAATTTCTGGCCGTGATTCAGACGCAAACGGCTGTGTGACCGGGCCCTAACATGCGATAAAAAACAACAACTAATAAAACTCATGTATGGTGTTGACAGACATTAATGAATACATCTGCAACATAAAATTAGGCTATATAGCCAATTATAATTCTGTTCACTACACCCAAGAATGATTTTACTTTAGGAATGCATAAAATGTGTCACAGTTCTATTTCTGGAGTGTGGAATATAAGGTGCTTCATGGATTCAGTATAATTCCAAAGGTCCATAATCTTTATTTTTTTATTGCAGATATATTTTTCCCCCTAAAAGTCTGCTGATGAGCCCTTGATATGCGAGACGTAGAAACACGAGTAAATTAGGCAAAGACAAAAAGTTCCCACACTAGGCTATCCACCCTAGTATGACCCATGATGCATATATAACGGCCCAACCTGCGTAAAAAAAACAAAAAAACATCAGCTCTACTTGGCTAAACCCTTTGCAGCCAGTCAGTCTTTGGTCTTCACATTCTTCCCTCTGAAAAACTAGTGAAACAAATAGGGTGCATCTTAGCACAGGAAATATTGGGGAGGCTGTGCAGAGGGTTATCCAGAGTGCATATCCAGAAGCTGAGACAGAAACAGATGACTAAGAAACAAGAGGCAGAGAAATGAGGGAGACCAATGAAGAGGACTGCCAAAGGCTGGGAAAAAATAAATGGATGGACGCTAGGGAAATGAGGAAAGCTGGAGCAAAGGCATTAGGCACATACTAGCTGTAGAAAATTCAGTAAAAGAGCTGCGACTTAAATGGACAATTTGGACACTATTTTCTTGAGTGACTTACATTTGCACTCAAACTAACAACCTAATGGTCGTCAAAAAAGGACAAATCCACTGTACCTAAGACATCGAAACATTTGTGGTTGCTATTTACTGAGCCTCATGATAATCGGTGGGAGAAGGCAATACAAAGAGAGGACGGCTACAGAGGAACTGATGGGGAAGATAATGCAGAGGGATGAGACTTTACGACGGCCGTAATGATGATTATTTAGTGAGCTGCTCAGGCAGGCGCATGCGAGCGATGACTGGCACGACATCAAACGATGCTTACCAGGGTCTAAAAGCCCCTGAATTCACTCCACTCGTGCAACTTCAAAGCTTTATTGTATTGCTGAATACACAGCAGGTAGAGCAACTTCATTTGCTTACATGCAGCAGTCTAAGAAAAGAAGTCCCTGCTGCACTGAACTAAAGAATGGAAATTTACACCAGTTCTGCAGTTCGGTGTGTCTGAGTCATTTTGGTGCATTGTAACAGTTGGTGATGGCCTTTCAAAGAGTAATTCTCCAGTTGTGTTGTAGAGGTTTCATACATCTGTTTGCAAAAATCGAGATGTATCAAACAAAATATGATCCATATGAGCAATGGATTACTATGTTTTCTCTCTGTTATTTATCATAAATACATTTGGCCCTTCAGAAAACACTTCTTCTTTTGAAAGCTGAGAAAATAATTTCACAGTGAAGGGGCCTAACAGTTGTACATGCGAAGCAGCATTTCATACAACATAAGTTGAATATGTGTAAGAATTAAAAGACATGCTATACCATGCAACCAGTTCAGAGTGTCTCCTGCCCACTGCCTGAAGATACCTTGGATTGGCTCCAGCACCCTCGCGCCCCTACTGAGGATAAGCGGTGTAGATAATGGCTGTACCAAGACCATTTGTAAAGCCTTGATTAGCATTTTAGCAAAGCCCGGGTTCCAGCTTGTCTATAAAGGAAAGTGCGTACCCGTATACATGTGTTTGTGCATTTCTTAAAAATACCAGCTTGCTTTTGGAGCCGGTCATCGTTGACACCAATAAGCTGATGCTCTGTGAACTGTGTGACCTGGCAAACAGCACTCTACACCTCTTTGGCTCCCTGCCTTTCTACACGATATTAGAGGTAAGAAAAAATCTAGCCTGACCAAACTGGGCCCATATAAGCCCAAACCCGATCCAACCCAAGGTAAACTGTATCTTTAATTTGGCACCGTGTGTTCTTTTTTGCCGAAGTATGAGTTACGGCACCGAAGTGTGTGCTTCTGCTGAAGTATGCAGATTCGGGTATACTAAAATCAGGGGGTCATCTTGTATGCCTGCATTTGGTTGTGCGTCACCAGTAACAAATGGTAAGCAGCACGTTGGGAGGGGGCTCGGCTTTTTCAATAACCATAAGCCAATGGGAAATCAAATCGACAAACGTGAGCACTGAATTTACGGTAATAGTGTGCAGAATTTTGCTCTTTTTATCAATAACCTTATTTTTGCAATGCACTATGCCTGCAGGACAAAAAGAAAATGTCTTGCACACTAACCGCTTAAAGAGAAGCAGATTTTCAAGTGGTTTGAAGCCCAGAGACAAAATGTAAATGGTCTGCATTTATATAGCGCTTTTCAAGTAAATGAAAACCTCCCAACGCGCTTTACAATGTGCTTCACACTTTTCCATTTTACACAACAACTAACCAATCATGCCACGCAACGCAACTACCTACTATTGAGGGCATTAGGGATTCAGTGTCTTGCCCAAGGACACTTCGACTTATAACATGGAGGAGCCGGTAATCGAACCTCTTGATCCCAAGATGAGCACTTCACACCTCGAGCCAATGCCGCTTCGAATCAGAATGATGGATATCAAGTGTGTCGGCCAAGTGTTCGTTTGCAACCTTCCAAGACTGCACAAGCCAAGAAATATGAAGGCATCACTGCTTCCGCGGTCATTTTTAACTAGATAGTTATTTTCATAGTAACGGACTACTTTTTGGTGTCAGCAATCTAGGGGTAATGGAATTACATTTCAAATGAAGTAACTAGTATGTGTAATTAGTTATTATTCTTCAGTAACGCACCTAACACTGTACACAATAGCATACTAAAGAAGAAACAATTTATTGTACTCCGAGCGTCAGCATCAGAACAGGCAAAGTTGGCGACATTAAAAATGACCCTTATCCAAATTCAATCTATTTTGTCTCAACTATGCTCCCATTTCTCTTTTATTGCTTTTTCTCCACTCACAGATCTCCTGCGCCTCTCATCAGTTCTTCCTTTGACCCATTCTACACCTACGCGCCCTGCTCAGTAAAAGCAAGTTGTTCTCCTCCCTCCTTGGCCCTTCATCCTTCATGTGAGGGTGACGGAGAGAGGGAGGATGGAGAGGAAGAGGAGGAAGAGGAGGAGGAGCACATGTGGGGGTTGAAATAAGCCTGGACTTGACCCCTGCGTTCTGGGCTCCGATGAGTCTCCTCTCCACCCGGGCCAATGAGTGATGGAAAGACAACCAGGCACGACACGCAAACGCATACACTCACAGGGTCAGAATTTGCTTAGTGCAAGTAGGAGACCTGAAACTATGAAATCACCGTCCATTTGGGACCAATAAATCTTATGCTGCATTCATCTATTTGATTGACTGTGAATTATGGCTATTTCATCAAACAAGACCAGGTATGTAGACTGCCTGGCTTTAAACACAGTGTTAGCACAATTTATTTTTCAAAATTCTCTGATTATCATCAAAATACAGATTTGGAGGTGCAATATGAGAAAAGACTAAAATTGTATCAAAGCAGGATTTAACGACAGAAAGCTTTGATATTGCTTTATTACGGGTTAACCAGAGCACATAATGCTGAATTTGAGAAAAGTGGAAAGTAAGATTATCCCTCAGACTTTAAAGTGTTTAACCTAGTAAAACCCAGAGTTTTCTTTTGTTGTTGTTGAATTTCTTCACAATAACATACAGTATTCATTTGGTGCTATTGTTCAGACTCACAATGATTCCAGGTAGGAATTATTATTTGAGTTTTTTACTTTACCAAGCAATCAATCATGCAAGTGTTGTTTGTTCACTGACATATAAACATTTGCACCTAGCTGTTCTGAAAATGAATACAACCAGAATGGAGTTTTTGGTACCCCATTGACCCAGCATTGTAATATTACAATGTTCTCGTAAAACGTAATCAAAAATATATTTTTATGCAAAAATCACTTTTCATCACCAAATGCCTCCTATAAAACCATTTAAGCGGTTACTTTTTTCATTGATGTTTTTTAAAATCTGGGTCTAACAGGGTTAAAGCAAATATAAACAACAACGATGGCTGGTTTATATCAATACCGTGTTGTTCTGGTTAACACCCTCATTCAAGAAATAAATAAAATAATTTGTCTGTTTAAAGTTCTGTAAATGATGCTTTACAATTCAGAATCTGTCTGGGATCAAAGTCGGTGTTCTGTTTTTCTCACTTCACAACCTCCTCATTTTGTTCAATGCAGCATCAGTCAATTGTTCAAATGCAAACCGTGTTTTAATTTTAGGCTCTAGAAAAATTAATGATAGTGTATCGTATCGTTAACTCCATGCGAAAATACCACTTTGGATTTTTGTTTCAATTTTTTTGTTTTATTCATGTGAGGTCATTCATATTTTATTTCCTTTTCAATATTGGAATTACCAATATTCTATAATCCACCTTTTAACTGTTGGCAATACAGTAATGGCCTCTACCACTTACGTACCTGGTATGCAATAATTGCCACACTGACCTATGTAAGGCCAATAATCCATACAATTTTAAAATCCAGTATTCTTTGTTAAAAATGTTTTTAATTAATATTGCGCATTTTAGCAATTGTTTTGACAAACTCAGTAGGTGTTATCAATCCTAAATAATTTGTGTTACAAAAATCAGACGAATCAAGTGCAACCATTGCTTTAAAAAAAAAAGGTTTTTAGCCTTTTTCTCAAAAAACAGATTTTGTCAGTACTGTAATTCAATCTTGCATGAGGTTAACGATACAGTATATATTATTTTTGTAACGATAACTAAAAAGGATAATGTTTGTATTGTTATTATTATCACTGTATTATTATTACAATTGTGTGCATTTTAACGCAACGTAAATATGTGTATAGTATATCATTATTATTGTATAGGATAACAATAAAAATAATAATCATCATTATTATTGTGTCCATTTCAACTCAATAAAAATATGTGTAGAGTGATTTATTATTATAAAACTATATTAGGTCCTAGCTGTCAGACAGGACGCAATGTGTTAATTACGGCAATCTGACCTCTAAACACTTTGACTTTGTGGCGTTCCACAGGGCTCTGTGCTTGGCCCTCTTCTTTTTAGTATTTATATTCTTCCACTTGGTTATATTATCTGCAAGTATAATATTAGTTTCCATTGCTATGCAGATGACACTCAACTGTATGTGCCACTGGAGACAACTGGACAGTTAAGTTGTAGAAATCTGGAGGCTTGCCTTACCGAGTTTCAAAGATGGATGTCACTTAATTTTTTGCGCCTTAACCGAGATAAAACTGGTATATTGATTACTGGCCCAGCTCATTGTCGTGAGTGGATTTCAAACACTGCCCTGAACCTAGACAAATGTAATATCACCCATAGTGACTCGGTCAAAAATCTAGGTATTATATTTGATCCTAATCTGTCGTTTCAGTTTCACGTGAAAAATATTACTAGAATAGCTTTCTTCCACCTCCGTAGTATTGCGAAGATTCATTCGATGCTGCCCCAATCAGATGCAGAGGCTCTAATTCATGTGCTTATTACTTCTCGGCTGGATTACTGTGATGTATTGCTTTCTGGTCTTCCGATGTCTAGCATCAAAAGTTTGCAGCTGGTCCAGAAGGAGGCAGCGAGACTCTTGACTAAGACAAAAAGGTTTGAGCATATTACTTCTGCATTGGCCAATTTCCACTTGCTCCCAGTCCACTTAAGATGTGACTTTAAGGTTCTCTTTCTGACATACAAATGTTTGCATGGACTTGCATCCTCTTATCTCTCTGATTTGATTTCCCCCTATGTTCCTGCACGGAGCCTCCGCTCTAAAAGTGCCAGTCTACTTGTGACTCCGAGAGCCAAGAAGTCTGCAGGCTCGAGAGCGTTCTCCATCCGGGCCCCGGTGCTGTGGAATGCTCTGCCTCCGGAGATAAGATCTGCAACCTCAGTGGAAGTTTTTAAATCTAGATCTAAGACACACTTCTATTCAAAAGCTTATGATTGATGCCCACCTTATATTTTGTATTGTGCTGTCTTTTTCCGACTACCTGACTGGTGGTGATACAAAGGAGAAGGACAATTTTAGATGAGTCATCGGACCAGCGTCTGGACCTGATGCATGTCAACGCCTGCATCGACCAGCCGGAAGAGATGGGAAGCTGTGTCGTTGCTGCTATGGACTTTTTGGACTATTTTACAGGCTTGAGGCATCATTGCTGCCATGCACTGTCCGGACAAATTTCAACATGTTACCTCGTGTTCTCTTTTATTCGTGATTACTATGTCTGTGTACTGTGACCTAATGCTAAATCTATTCCACCCTGGTCATCCTGGAAGGGTGATTACCACTTGTGAGGCCCCTTCTCAAGGTTTCTTTTTTCCTCACACTGAGGTTTGAGTTTTTCCTTGCCCGCATGTGGTTTAAGATCAGGCGATGGTGTCATTGTAATCCTGTACAGTCCTTTGAGACATTTTTGTGATTAAGTACTTTACAAATAAATGTGACTTTCCTTGACTTGACTATTGTGTTATCATTATTATTGTGAAGAACTATAAAGGTTTTGAAAGTATGTTTTTTAAACCCCAAAGTAAAAACTAATCCCATTTCATTACTTATATCTATTGTATCTAATACATTGCGACATGTGGGTGGTGCGTGCTTATAGAAAAGTGAAAGAATGTTCCTCACAGGAAATTTCATCCTACCTCCCTTAATGCTGACGTTCTCAATATTACTTAGGGTGTGCTGGAGGTAATTAGGATGTCTGAGCTTGATATTTGTGAGAGGTGATTTATCTCATCTGTTACAGCACAGAGCGCGAATCAAACCTCTGCCCAGAGCAAACATCGGCAACTTTCAAGATGCATTGTCTGTAACAATCATGCAAATTAAGTGAGATGAGACAGCAGCAAGTCCCAAAGTGCACATTCACAATAGTGGAATGCAAGCGGTGTTTGCTGAATTCCAAGATGGAAAGTTTAGAATGGGGGTATCACGATACAAAATTTTCACTTCTGGTATGAAATCATCAGTGCAGCATAGAGTAATGCCTGATACTGCTATGATCAAATCAACAGGATGTATATTACATGATTACTCATTGCACTCACCTGTGCCTGCACGTTTGGCGCCAGCTTCTGCTAGTTGCCTGATTGATTCCCCTCCTATTTATATAGAGTACTTCAGTCACTCCTTGTCAGTCCATCAGCGAACCTCTGCATTCGCCAGGCAAGCACTTTGACTCTTGCTCCCGTCGGTCCCGTCTTCATCCGTATACTACTTGTCTGTTCCCGTTTGTCTCCGGCTATCGACCCGCCCTGGGAAATCCACTTCCGCATTCCAATCACGCTCCGATCCCGTGAGCTGGTTACTTCCCCGTCCAGTGAGCACTGGATCGCTGGCGTTTGTTTCCTCAATATCCCAATAAACTTCTGAGTGAAACGTTACGCGTTTGGGTATACCATTTGTTCCTGGTTCTGACAATATACAGTATGTGCTGTTGTTCGTAATGATTTTTTTAAATCAAAATAATTTATTTGTGAGATTCGTGTTGAAATTCTCCAAGAATCAGCTACTATTTCGGGGGCTGCTATCTGACCCCCTTTGTACACAATACATAGTTGACTATTTGTGCTGAATACAACCACTCCTTGGAACGTAGTTTCTCAATTGGTCCTTGCACTCAAGATTAACTTTACAACCCTCCCTTCCCTACTTTTTTCTTCCTGAAGGAAACAATCAAACTCACAGACGCGGAAGTCATCGTTCACAGGTGTCACTGAGCAATCCATCATCCTGCTCTTTTCAGCTCTTATTTTGGGTCTCATAATAAGTCTGTGAACAGCAGTCCGAATCCCGGCCTAATTATAGCAAGGGCTTCAGTGATTCATGGTCTTTGCATAAAGAACGTAAAAACAGAAGATTTTTTTCAAGCTCCGAAAACAGTGGAAGTCATCAAGTGCTTTGGCTAGTATGTTAGCGATCTGCTCTATTGCCGCTATCCAGTTCAAGTATTGTTGACTCAACCTGATAAAAGGGGGAATGATCACATGGGTTGCCTGCACCCCTGCAACTACCTGAAGAGTCTAGGTTGGGTTTTTGGTCCATAAAAGTTCCCAATGGTTTGGGTTATTTTTTGCTCTTGTGGTTGTTGTTGTGCTATTGCGCCAAATGTATTCATGTTTTTATTGGCTTTCAATTGCAGTACAATTTTTAAACAAGCTCAGTTTTGTATAACAAAAACTTACAGATTGGAAAAAAGGCATACAAATACTAGCCCATCTGAAACCCAATGATTGATGAGGAGGAGGGATTCATTGGGAGGTGAGGAATGAGGAGCATTCAGGTGAAGTTACGTAGAACAATGGCGACAAATCAGACACCTTCGTGACCCAAAAACTAAAAGGTCAATTGAATACCCATAAATACCATAACATCAGCTCGGTTTTTGTGAGGTCATGAGAAGGCTCTCATCCTTCCACTCGATAAAACAGAATTAGGTCTCATGAATGGCTGCGCAGAATTGATTTGTCCCTTGCTGTCTGCAAGTCATTTCTGTCAAAAGTAATGACTTTTTAAATAAATACAAACCGAATGTTTTCTTTAGCTGCTAGACGGCAGAGTAGAGTTTGTATAGTGTCGTGAGTTGGTCCAGTTGTAAAACTGCATTGAGTCAAATTTTAAAATAAACTATCTCAAACACATTCAATGGCAAACATTATTTCTTTTTTTGATAGTGAATGTATATATATATATATATATATATATATATATATATATATATATATAATATAGTGCTATTGTCTATTATGTGGGGTCTGTTATTTTGTTCTACCAATGAATTAGCACATTGGCAGCAGATATTTAGTTGCAGAGACTATGACCTTGACGCTGAGTCCAATCTCAGCCCAAGGCTTTTGAAATAAATAAGGACCTCAATATATAAATGTCATTCAAAGAGTAATTGTAGTTTGACCCAACAACATTAACGTTACTTAGTTCTTCACCGCTGAACACTATTTACTCAGCTCAGCTTTCAATATGCTCCCTTTTGGTTATATTGTGGAGCAAAATTATAGTTCAGAGGAGAAATGTGAAACAAACAAACAACCAGACACAGTGAAGACCTGACGACAAAAATATTCCTCCACTGAGATATCGTTTTGCTCAATTAGGGGAGGTTCAACACAAGAAATTGAAATAAACAAATAAATAAATAGAATTGAATTATCCACTCTGATTGTATAAACGCGGCATTTGGATCAGTATTATATTCAAAAAGTATGAGTTGAAAAGCAAAATCCACCTATCTTGATCCATCTCAAGTTGCGTCTTTTTTACTGTCGACTGAAGATTACCTTACAAACGCTTCAGTTAATGACCAATCACCTTCTGAAGCAGAGCCATGATTAATTATTTGCTGAAGCTCAAGCATTTGTACTCTTCGCTTTATAGCTTTCTCAACATGGCTGTCTCAGACATAAAAACTGCTGATTTGTTTCACAGCTTATATTTTACAAATACTAATCAAAATGCAGTTTTTACTAGATAGTAGAGCCTGATAGAACATCCATCCATCCACCTATCCATTATCTGCACGGCTTATCCTCAGTAGGGTCATGGGGTAGAACATACATTGTTAAGAAATATTTCCTCCACTTAAAGTATCGGTTTAGTTGTTTTGCTATATTTTATGTGCTTTTGTCGTTAAAGAAAAATACCTATCATACAACAAAGGTACACAATGTGTTATTTAGCGCCTCTTAGTGGTAAAATAATCAAAAATTTAAAAAATGATTTGAATAAGAAGCAAACATATATAATTATCATAAAAACAAGCCCCGCTTTTGCCAAATTTTTGGTTTTGTATTTATTTTACATAAGATGAGGCTGACTTGATTGTCCGCCATTTTCCTGCTCCGTCTACCCTCAAAAACCTTGATAAAGCCTGGGTGAAAATATGAGACGAAAAGTTGAGCAGTTTGGTCAATTTGATTCTCTGTAGTTTGTGTTCTTCCTTGTGCATTGTAGGACTCGTTTTCAGTTGCACTAAACAATACAGGGGTCAACTATTACACAGTGTGCCTTTGATGCATAAATAATACAGTCCCAACATATTTTTTCATTGTATGATAAATTACTTGAAAATATAATTTGTCAAATATATATTAGAGAAGTTCTTATCATCAATCATTCTTACCTTTTTCTTTGGGATTTTTATAAAAATTATTTCTCCTCATTTTTTTGAAGCTACTTTAAGGGTGAAATACACGAAGAACACGTTTACTATGACAAACCTTTAATTTGTCACATTTTTCTAAGTGAACTTTTTGAAATATGGAATACTGCAGTATCATAACGACACAATGATGATGACTAATGAGCCGATAATCAATCATACAACATAGTTGAGAAAGGAGAGACACCCAAGTCAGTTGGGTGCTGTTTCCTGTAAGGTTTATGGTCTGTACTGTTGGTGGAGCAGCTCAAGCCACCTCTCAGTCTAGATGATCAACTGCATCAATGTTGAGATCATTTTTGAAAAAACAAAACAAACAAAAAAACAAAACAGTTTTTTGAAAAAGGATCTTATCCTAAAACAGGAGTCTTGTTTTGGAGTACATACTTTATGAACCTATGTTTGGGAAATTGTTGATTGCAATGAAAACCTCTCCCGGATAAATCGAGGTTGTGACAGGTAGCCCCGTAGGCGCCATAGAGCAAGGCACTATTGTTGGCACACTGGTGCCTGCATGTCACCATGGTGGCAGTAAAGCAGCCTTGTTGCTGACTGGGATGCATTCTCCTCAATGTTAATTGATGCCATAAAGCACAGTTGGAACGCAACCTTTGGACGAACACTTGGCGCACAAACATTTGCTTTTTTCTCTCTGAATGAAGTCATGCAGGTGTGTATTATGAGGTGATTGCTCCGTGGAGTGCAATGCTTACTAAATGTGCATGCAAACACAGAGACGGGGGCTAATGGAGCATAATATGATGCTCAACATTTACGTTAAGTCAAATGATGGCTGACATTTCTCCGCTAATAAAATCTCAGAAGCAATAGTAGAAATTGCTTTTGGAAACAATTCTTTTATACATTCAAAGAACTACACCTACAGTTTCATATCCCATTTTACGAGGCATAATTTGAACTTAGGTCAAAGAGGTGGTGGCTGGGGTGAGATGAGTCATTTATAATGTTGTTTTCTGTTGAGGTATCAAAAGAAATGTCCTTCAGACTGGGCAGAGAGTTGCCAATGATTTTCCAAAAGGTGATGATAAATCTCTGTATTGCTTTTCAGTCTGCTGCCATGCTACCAGCATACCACACCACAACGCCATGTGTCAGACTGATCTCCACTGTTGCTTTGTAAAGAGACAAGTAATTGGAATGACTTTTCGGCCTCATCTACCACAGTCCTTGTGTAGACCAGGAGAGGTAGTTGGAGAAATGCTCATTGCACTTACAATTTAGGCCTGTCTAGAAGCATCACACTGTACATCCATCCATCCAATAGAGTAACTAATGGGATTTCGAAAGTGATATTCCCAAAAATTAAGCTTATCCATACGAATGTATTGTAGCATACTTGCTTAACCTGTGTGCGAGATGTCAGAGGTCCAGGAGAGCGATGTGCTGCAAGCATCACATTAGCAAACTAGCTGGCAATGAGTCTGGCTAACATGCTTGAACAGCTAAACATGTTGTGGAGGTACACATAAAAATGATCATCACCCTGATGCTGGAACATCTAACAACACTTCTGACTAGTAGGTTTTTGTTTCCTCTCAAGGAGAACAGAAAAGATGGAAGAAGGAAGCCCAACTGTTAAGCTAATCTTACTGTTGATGAAACATAAAAATCACGTGTTTGGTATTGCAGTACACCTTTCACTAAAGTTTTGTTGGAACCGATATAAAATGAAGAGCCCGCTAAAAATAACACAACAAACCGTACTGGATTTTTCAAGCTTCCAGAAATACTAATTTAAACTATTACAACTTAAAAATAATGCTTACAAAAAATACAAGTCAAAATGAATATGAGCGAGTGAAGGCGGACATCAATTGAAAGGTGTGGCATACAGTATAAGTACTACAATATATGAAATAAGTCCTTTTTATTTATTTTTTTCAATTTAAGGCCCGAGTTTTGATCTTGACTTTTCTGCAACAACTTACGAGAGGAAAATGATCCTATTATACATCTAAGTATATTTGAGTGATATAATACTGCACAACCTTAGAATTGCCTCTGTCATTGATAAAAGTACTGAACATCGTTTGAGACTAGACATAGCACCACCGGTTACACATGTAATAAAAGCAAGTTACCTTTGTGTACACATTTTAATATTTTTTGTGACCAAACATTTATCTACTTTTGGTACTGATATGTTCAATTCATGTAATTTATTTATTGACCGTTAAATCTCTTGGTAATTTAATTTTGTTTTGCTATTGAAAGTAATACTTGATTTGTCATTCGAACATTAACTTAAGGTCTTAGCTATGACTATAAAAATGTAGTACACCTATGCAATATAATCCATTATTAATATATTCGTCGAGGAGGTTAAAGGGAACAATGATGTCGACAAAATATTTTTGAAAAACAGTTTATGTAGCAAGTAGTAATACCTAAATATAAAAAAACAAAACAAAAAAAGATTGATTCTTTTAAGCAGGACTTTTCATCACTAAGAGATTATATTGCTCTTGTTTACAGCAGTTTTGGTCTTGCATGACCTATTGAGAAAGTAAAGACTGCCAATAGGCATTATTAAATGACAGGCTGTGTAGTAATCTGCTCTTAAATCAGTAGCTGCTAAATCATTAATGAGGAGTAAACAAATGGAATGAACTGCATTCGAAAAGGCTCATTTTTAGAGTGAGATTTAATTTTTTTTCATAAACTCTTTTCCTATCAATCAAATAAATAAATAGTAAATCCGCACAAACGAAACAGATTCCAAAAGACTTTGATAGGATATACGAAAAGATGGGGAAACATACACTTTAAAATATACAAATAACTTTCAGTATTGGCAAAAT
Organism: Urocampus carinirostris; assembly: GCF_059441175.1. Lineage (NCBI taxonomy): Eukaryota > Metazoa > Chordata > Actinopteri > Syngnathiformes > Syngnathidae > Urocampus > Urocampus carinirostris. Next base: position 34,412,874 of record NC_142351.1, on the reverse strand, counting down.
ACAGATTATGAAATTACACTTTTTTAAGTATCCATTGCACTTTTACAGTCAATCGTTCTGGATAAAACATCTGAAATGCTCTAATAATGCGCTATTAGGCATTCAATTTATAACTTCTGTAGCTCACAAAATGATTGCTAGCATGGCGCTACGTGGAGGTCAAGAAATATGGTCGAACGATATTGCCTAGGCTTATTTTAACTGCCCTTATCTCAACATAAATAATCCATCTATAAAAGTCAATCATCTACATGCTGGTAATAAGTGGTTCTCAGCAGCCATAAAATGTTTTTCTGTCCATTATTTTTCTGCAGCAACGGTAGAATGACCTCACTGACTGATTTTTTTTTAAACATTAAAAATGAAAAAAAAAACAATAACAGTAATAAAATAAAGGCTAATGATATTTGTCTTCGTTTACAAGTTATGTGATTTTCTTTGCATTGTTTTATTTGCTAGCTCTATAATAGTCAGTCGTTTGTGAAGTCCAGGTTCCCGGCATCGTACGTCTTGGAAGTTGTTTGACTCATTTGAGTCTTGAAGGTCTGGAATACATTTGCACGTGCCCTCGGCAGCCCTCACATGCGTGCATATATGTGCATTGAAAGTCCCGGCCGGTAAGACGTTGAGACTCGGTGACTCTCTTCAAGGCTCATGCTTGAGATAGAGCACACCAAGAGTTCTGAGGGGCCATTGATGTAGGAGTAAAGGCGTAATCCTCATATTTGATGTCCATATGTGCCGATGACACTGTAGTGTTTAACTGGCTGGCTGTCTGCAAAGGAAATATATCTAACGGTTAGAACTCTCACCATTATAGGACAGTTTGTTTTAACTTCCAACTAAGGCCATTACTCTGATTTGGGACATGATTGCAAACTTTGATATTTTGGGATGAACCAAAAGGAAAATTCAGGACCGAAACAAAAACTGGAAATGTGAAACGCTTGACTGGGAACGGAACACGAAACACCGAATTAAACACTTATATTGCAATTCCTTACTAAAAAAAGTAAAAAAGGATAAATAACTTACCAGATGCGATTTTTTAAATACAATTTTAGGATTTTCATTGACTAAATCATAAATAAAACGACAAAAAAGTGCTTACAAAAATCCTGTCAGACAAAGTGACAATGGATTAAAACTGTGGAGAGACCTCAAATGTAAATAACGCAGTCAAGTTCAAAGTACATTGAGTAAAGTGTATGGTTATATTGAAAATTAAATTGATAGTTGCTGCTGTCCTGCGGATTCTTGCTCACACCCTTTTTCAGTAAATATTTTTGGGACATTTTATAAGTGTATTTGGACAGGAGAGGAAATAGTCACAAGAAAACAAAAGGAAGGAACTGATTATGCAGCAAATGATTCACACTCGCATATTCGCCAAGGTATAATACAGAGGTCCCTCGGTTTTCACAGTTAATTGGGACCAGAACCACCCGTGAAAAGTGGAAATCTGCAAAGTGGTGTCAGGTTAAACCTACCTCGAGATGACGTTATTGCCGACTATAACAAAATAGCTATTACAGATATACAAATAAAAATACAACACACTATTGAACTTGAATGTTTTTTGTCATTATAGAATAGGAAAATAGAATTGGAGGGCTTCTTTCAGTGTAAGAAAGCAATTTAGAGAGCGGCTGGCTTGTTGCATGCTAGCGTTGGGTGAACTTGAATTGAGCCATATCTCCCCTATCAATAAAATAAAACCGCCCCCAATGTAGTGGTTACCCACAGTTGTTGCTCCAGATCATCCGTTCCATTGCTTACGGACTTGTCCTTTGCAAGTTACAAGGTCCGCAGCGGTGGCTTAGGGGAGTTGTTAACTTAGCCGCAGCATTAAGCCGCACCAGCTGCACGAGCCCCATTCTCCCAGTTTCTTTAGGAGCCTCATAATAATCCAAGGAGAACACACTGGTGCTCATCATTTTGCTATGCTCATGTGACTTTCCTCAGAGTCCGATTTAATTGATGAATTTCTTTTCAAGGTAACGGTCGCTAAGCTTTTCAGTGTGTTTTGGTGGACAAATTGACTTGTGCACAACCCCCTCCCCCCTCCCCTTGTTTGACTGACAGTTACACATGCAGACACTCACAAACCCCCCATCTATTACCATTCTCAACACAAATTTCTATCACCACTTCTGCCCAAACATTATTTACAACTGTTGCATTTTAACAGGATGTTTTAAATAATGTACATACACACGATAGTCAGCAACAAAAAAGTAAAATAACTGATGTTTATTGAAAAAAAAAATGTATATTTTAAAAAAAGAAATCTAGAATGATGTCAAAAGGTGTAAAGTTTGACATAAAAAAGACGAGAGAGACAAAAGTTGGAAAGTAAGAAACCAGCAAGCAAAGAAATTGAGTACATTGTAATTTCGTTAGACTAACAGGAATAATATTGCTTTTATCCAGATTTCTAATGATGTGTCTGATTAAGCAGTTTTAAATATTACAACTACTTTACGCTGCTCACTGAATTTCAGACTGCAGAATTGTGTAGTGTAATAATAGAATCACCATATAAAGAAGTAAAAGCAAACACACTTTATGTGGGTGGGAAAAGAGATTACCTGAGAAGAAGATGTGACCGTCTGCCCAGCGTAAGGCGAAGATGTCATGCTGGGTTCGCTTTTGATGGTGGAGGCGTGTTCAGACACCAGAAGTGAAGATGGCGAGCTATTGTCAGAGGTGATGCGTGCACCTGAAGGATAACATCTTTTACATTTGACTCTTCCTTGTGATACGTGAGAACAGAATTACATTTTAAATTATTTTGAATTAATTGTCTCATTGAATTTTAAAATAACTATTGTACATCAAGAGTTTTCTGCTTCAATTGTAACGCATACAATGTACCCGTTTCTACTACTTTGATTTTATTTTTATTACAGCATATTTAGGTGATTTCTCTTTAATTTTTACGAACACGTCACATGTTAAATTTGGATGGGCTTTTCTCTGGGCAAAAGTCAGATTATTTCAAATGCCTCCAAAGTCAGTTCTATTCTTTTGTGAACCAGAAATTAATTCATTTTCCAAACCACTTGTCCTCACTAGGGTCACAAGGGCACTGGAGCCAATCCACTGACTTTGGGAAGTGAGCAGGGGACCCCCTGGACTGGAAGCCAACTAACCGCAGGGCTCATGTAGTCAGATAAACAATCACTTCACACACACATTCCTTCTCATGGACAATTAAGAGTCACCAATCAACCTGCTATGCATGTTTTTTGGGTTTTTTTTGGAGGAAACCGGGGTGCCAAGAGAAAACCCACACAGTCATGGGGCGAACATGTAAACTCAGCTCAGGGAGGCTGGTAGCTGGAATTGAAGCCAGACCCTGTAAACGTTGTGGCAGACATGCTAGCGAGTCACACACCATGCAACCCCGAAGCCGCGATTTTATTTCAAAATATTTACATGCTGTTGCTTTCACTTTTACCCCACCTTTGGGTAATCTGTTCTTGGGCATCTTGGGTTTGCGCTTCCTAGTCTGTATACTCTCTTTCTTCATTGCCAGAGGTCTGGGCACCTGTAAGGAGGAGAAAAGTAGTTATTAGTTGACTCACTCTTCCAACAGAGGCCACAGTGTCATGACAACCCGCATAAGCTCCACTCCCACATTGCAGCTCTGATAACGACCATGGTGCCCTTGGAGAGGCATGATGCTCTACAAATATCAGCCACTGCGCATGGCAGAGCCAATTTAGAGGCAAAGAGGTCGGATTAATTTGGGTGACAACAGTATGGTTTGGAACTGCAAACGCTTATTTCTAAAGCATGTAGACAATATGCAACTGAGTTGTGTCACAATACTGCATAAATCCACAAATAAATTGAAAGAAGTATGAGAATCAGCACTGGGCTGGCATCAAACAGAAATGAATGTCCTTTAGTCCTCTCTTGCAGAGTGAAGAATGATGTGTTTGAATTAAGAGGAGGACCAGTTGTCTTTGATTCAACCTCTGAGGGTTTCCAATACTTACATTTTTTTCAAGTCATATTGATAGTCATGCCTCCATCTTCCAAACAGCTTGTTGTCATATAGATCACAAAACTGATGAATCGATTCCAATGTCAGTCTGGATACGTTTCGAGATATACCCTGGACCAATCAATGTCCGAGGACACACTTTATAAACACGATCTAATTGATAGTTTAGAACCTTCAGGGAAAATAACGTGCACATTTTAGAACGGGACATAATCTGCAAAGAAAGGCTTATGAGGAATTTCAAATATCACAAAGACAAGAAAGAATATCGTGATACTGCTGTGTTTTTCAGGCTATAGCTCGTCCTTGAGTATGAATTGAATAAGTAGAAAAATGTATGTGTAAGTAGAAATCATAATTTTGTTCATAATTCAATGAGACACAGAAAAATGTGAAACACTGCTCCATGGCATGAGGCCTCATTCCAGAATTTTTCAACTACTTTTACAGACTCCAATGAAATCAATGCTAGTTTTGGCGTAGGCTTATTTTCAGCATACTCTTCTTCCAGAGTCTCACGAGGAAGGACGCTTCTTAAATTTGCTCCGGATGTTTTTTCTTCGTTCACTCCCTTCATCACTTTTGGATTTTTTTGCTGCTACTTATTTTTTGCACACTTACATTTCAACTAAAACTGAAAATGACCAAAAAAAGGACAGCAGACAAGATTAACTCAATAAAGTCAGCTTTAAAAGAAGGATTTGAAAATAACCCAAAACAATTTAATATAATGAACTACAAAATAGAGAAAATGCTGAATGAGCTGTGGATGTACAGAAAGAAAAGACAGAAATCAATAAAGATTTCATAGGGATAAAGAACAAGGCGGGGAAAATAAAGAAAGAATAAAACCAATTCAAAGTGTGCTTTAATGAAGGAGTGAGTGGAAAACATTTTTGGACAGCAGCCAAAAGAATGAAAGAACTGAACATCAACTTTAACCCAAAACCAGTCTGAGGTCCATGGTATGCAACATACCCCGTGCAGTTTCATGTAAAGGCCGCAAGCGTTACACACTGGCTCGCCCTCGGCGTTGCGCCTCCACAGCGTCGTGGTGCTCGTGTGACAGTTGGAACAGCACAAGTCAGCTCGGCGAGATGTAGTCTGCTGTATGTAAAAAAAAAAAAAAAAGTACCAAATTGAAATATATTTCCGTCGTTCAGACTCAAAAAAGCGCTTCTCACAAAATCTGTTTTAAGTCAAATTGTTCCCTTAAAAAGAATCACAGGATGTCAGCACGGTAACCGGAAGTTACGACAGTGATGAATTATTGCTGCACGGCAAAAACAACGAATGACTCATTAGTCGGACAGACCTTCAGGAAAACCGTAAATAGTGATTATTTTGCATACAAAAGCAATCATCTAATATGCACAACCAAGAGCCGTTACTTTGGCACTGAGATTTTACAAAAACCTGAACAAGAGCAAAGTCATCACAGAATAAATACAAGCAGGTTGGTAAGTAAGGTGGATGCAAGTGCAGCTGCTAATTGAAAGACAGTCTTTAAACTTTGCTTACAATGAACCCTCGTTTATTGCTTGATATACATTCCAAAAGATATCCGTGAAGTAGAAACCTTTTTTTCTTTACAATTGTTACATAAATAAACACTAGTATACCCAGAAACCAAACAATATATTTTTAGTCTCAAGTATTTGTTTAACAAATAAAGGTTCTGCATACAATACCTTTTTGCATTTATGTATGATTTTCTTTACAATTAAATACTCTTTTGGAGACAGTGGAGCCAATCAGAAGGAAAAACAAAATGCAGCATAAAAATCTGTGAAGCAGCGATAGCATGAAAGGTTATCCACGTTACAGCAATCGATTACTGTATTCCTCAAAGCCACAACTTGAAGTTTGACTAAAATCTAAAGATTTAAATGAGGGCACAATGTGAACGTCTGCTCCAACCACCTACAGTAAATATATTTGGAATGTTGTAAGATGCCTGTAAATGATTTTATTTTGCCTGACATGCAACTAATCTCACAGCTAGTGGATGGAAAATACGTAAAATGCTGTAAATTTGATGCACAAACCGGACAGCGAGAGGCAAAGAAAGTGACATTTGAGTAAAATACATCAAAAACGGTTATTGCAACCTTCAGACGGAATTAAATTTAAGATAATTGTTCATATCAATGCATTAACATACACCTAAAGAGCCTATCAGCAATAACATTTAGAGGTTTGAAAACGTGGTCCTTTTGAGTTCAAAAAAATGTGCCCCACATAATTTTTATGCAATGGCTACATAAAACTATGCTCAAGAAGGCAAATATTACTGTGAAAAAAGTTAATATTTCTCATCAGAAATGTACAACTGATAATTACAATTGAGACAGTGAATGTATGCTCAGTGCTGTTTCATCTAAGAGCACGAGACAAGCTTATTGCAGTGCACACGAGGCCGAATCAAAAATGTAACACCTGGCGGGACAGTTTACGATATAGAGGGCACATTTTTAACTGCAGTTTACAATCTAGGTGTTCACACACACAGGGTCTGTGTTTTAGCTGTAAATTGTTAAGAATCCTTATGTGGAAGTTCATTAAATTATCCATTTTCACTGTTGAGACTATGATCAAAAGACACAAACTGTAAAACATCAACAAGGCACCCAGAGCAATTTCATTTGGTAAGCGGTAGGGATGGGAGGAGCTATGCACAGACTGCAAGCACTCCCTTATGTCCATTGTCGAGCACTGTCTGCGCAGAGGGTAAATACGTTGGTATCCTTGTTTTTAGAATTTTGTGACATTTTTACAGAAGGACAATGCCCGCACCTTAAGATCATTACTTACAGGGTTGGGTAGGGTTACTTTAACTGGATTACTTTCAATTACTTTTGGATTACTCCAATACCAAATATGCTAATAAAAGACAAAAGAAACTAAATATGAATAAAATTACTAAATTTTGTCTGGTAGCCCGCCAGTTGCACACATAGACAGACAATTCACTCACTTATTCACACCTAGGGAGAATTAGGAACGGACAATTAACCTGACATGCATGTTTTTGGTATGTGGGAGGAAACCGGAGTATCCAGAGGATACCCACGCAAGCACGGGGAGAACATGCAAACCCCGCACAGGAAGGCTGGCAGCTGGATTTGATTCCATGACCTCAGAACTGGGCAGCGGACACACCAGCCACTCAGCTGCCATGCTGCCGCAATGAATGTAATTTAGATGATAAAATAAAAATTTTCATTCAACTTATAATAAAATTGGTTGGTTGGTTGGATCTCTTAACCACTAGGGTCGTAGGGGCACCACTTCCTGTGGTTCGTCTTGGGCGACTACAGTCTGGTGGCGCCCATCGCTCTTCAGGCCAACATATTTCATCCCGGTCTCAAATCAAGGACATTTTGCGTGATATGCGAATGTGCTAACCACTGCACTACGAAAACATAATCCAAATGATTTAGCATGAACAATAATTAAAAGCCTTCAGCATTTTGTTTTATTTTTCCTTACTTGAATTGTATTTGTATTGAAGTTTCATATTCCTCCTTAAAAGATCTGGAAGTGACAAAAATAAAACGTCTTGCTCTGCACATATCTATCATACATCATTAAAACAGTTTTAAACGTTTTTATCCTTTTGCACATTTTTACCTTTTTAATTGGTTTTACACTATTGTATAACAATAAAGGCCATTCATTTTCATGTAGGTTGGGTATTGTTGTCCGTAACCTTATTTTGTCTTAAAAAAGCAGATTAATGCCTCAACCATTCTTAAAGTCTTACCAGTCGTTTCTGAGGTTTGATGAGCGGTCGGTTGATGCCGTTCATCTTGTGGTAAAGTCCGCAGGCGTTGCACAGGTAATGCCCCGTGCCGTCCCTGCGCCACAAGGGCGTAGAGATGGAGCCGCAATTGACGCATTCTCGGCCCTCGCAGGACATGTCATCCACCAGATCTAAGCACACAGTTTGAACAATTGTAAAAGTGCACTATAGAAGTTTTATAATAATAAATATTTTAAAAAAGAAAAAAAGAGAAGAGTGGGAACATTGTCCCAGTAATCCACATTGGACACGGTGTATATTCGCTCGTAGTTTGTATAGTGAACAGAGCCGTTGTGCCCTATTTCAAGTGTTTATCTTGAGTTATATATTTCCATAGCAAAAAAAAGGTTTTGGAGCTGAAGAGTTCCCACAAAACTCTTGTTTTTTTTTCTTTGTTTTTTTTTCCAATTTTGACCAAAATATCAGTTTCCTTAAATTTTTCAGGCATGCGTGGATTAATGAAACATGGAAATTCAGTAATTGATTTAAAGCCAGCAGGATGTTAACCCTTTGCTGGTATTGAGGTTGTGAGTAGAATAGCTTTACATCCCTGCAGCTATGTGATGCAGAGACATTAAAACCTATGTTGGGAGACGCACTAATGGAAGAGAAGGGGTTCTGGGGGTGTTTGTCAGAAAAGATCCAGGGTTTTTTTATTCATCAGAGATCTGACACGCAACTGACTCGTTGCTTGAACAAGCAAAATTCCCAATTACTTATGCAGGGGAGTGATGTCAAGTAAGTTCCTAACTGAGACCCATGATATAAATTACCAAAACTAGCTTTTTCCACTTGTGTTAATGCATGAAAATGTTAATTATTATGTTCCAAAAAACAGGAATTTAATCACTAATGTGTCAGACACTAATCATACATAAACTTGATTTTTGCATGCTCGAGATACACATTGGAAGAGTTTTAGTTTGTTATCGACTACTTTCCATTTTGTCAGATTTCAATACAGTTTTAAAGGTATATGTCCGTTTTCTGTTGGACACAGTTAGTGTTAGTAATTGGTGTTGCACCCCTCACCAAATTATGAAAAAAATCACTTGAAAGGCTAGTCACAAAGGAATATTCATGAAAAAAAAAAAAAAAAAAAAACGAATTTAGTGCCGTCAGTTTAACAAGAGATTTGCTTAGATGCACTCAAACATTGAGTGTTGTTGAAGTAGCCTTTGTGATTTTGGAAGGTGATAAATGCAGCTAATGTCTCGGGACAATGGGCTCTTGTGTCAGTGTGTATTGAGCTCTAAAATCAAAACACTGCACTGTTGCTCTGGGATTAGATTAACATTTTAATTGATTGTTTTGACTTGGCCTTTTGAACGTGTATTGTCCCACTTACATTTAGGGTGAAATTTAAGACGACTGGGTGAAATATTCCGCTCACTGTGGCCATCCCCTCTTACACATTACGAGAATCAATTTTAGAAGAACCGATAAGTGTTATTTTTAATACAAGTAACATTCAAGTTGAACATTAGAAAATGATTGTTAATGGTCAAAAATAAAATATTTGACAGAAATTTGAATGATAAAAACAGTTGAATCTCTACACAAATTTTGATACATTGACATGAATGTTTTATTTAATAAAACGTATTGTTGTTAGTGTTTTTTTATTGACATTTTATTTCCCCATCATTGTTCATCAAATACGAGGTTACAACAAATCCAAAATCAACAATTTTTGACAAAACAGAAAGGAAAAGGGCTGATGTTTGGGAAAAAAAAAAAAAAAAAAAAAACTTTTCTTGGTCCTGTCCCCTTGACAGTCCAAACACTTTTCTCCCTAACCAAATCATGCAACAGTAACATGATTATTATAACAAGATAATTTATATGCAATATAAATCACATCATCATTCAGAGGAAAGGAAATAATCACAAAAAAATGTATATTAAATCAAATAACAAATGTATAACTATAGGGTTTTTCATCACACCATTTGATTCAGACTAAAAAGAAAATCAATAAATAGATATATGTATGTTTTTTACAATAAAAACAAAATTGATTTATCATTATTTCCATTTAAACTTCGTCTCCCCTCCCTTATCTCTCTCTCCTCATTTTTGATTACGTATTAAGTTTGTCTCCGATTTGTAACGACCAGAAAAAACACAAGAAAATGAATAAATAAAATAAAACGAGTCAATCTGCATCCAAAAACGTGTGATAGTTTTTTATGTATTAAGGAATATGGTTATCATATTTTTTATTAACAGACGTAAAAAATATTCTATTATTTTAAAACTGTAATCACAATAGCAAAATGTTTATTTCAAGTGAAATGTGTACATTTTTGCCATGTGATTCAAATCTACATGTATTAAAGAATATACATTAACAACAAAAAATGGTTGAGGTTTTTAAATTTTGCAATTGATGAAAATACGACTCAAAAGCTATATAAATCGGGATTTTTAAATGTGCACTTTCTTGTAGCTGAATCTCAGCAAAAAAAAAAAAGCTGAATCGGTGTAACTTACGAGACATACCCAGACTGGAGCGCCGCGTCGCCATGCCTCCTTGACGGCCTTGCAGGCTCATCACGCCGCTCTCGAAAGGCCCCGGCGTCCACGAGGAGGTAGCAATCTCCGGGCTCATGTAAGCGTACGGGCCGGCGTAAGCGCCCCCAACAGAGCGCACCAGTGTCCCGCCTAGCTGGTCCGCCCGACCGCCGTTTCCAAGCATATGCAGCGGGCTTTGGTAGCTAGCGTCCCGGCCCGTGTTGGTGCTCAGCGGCGGGCTGTGCGAGTAGGGAAAGCCGTGCGAAGGGTGAGGGCTGCTGGGTGCGAAGGTCGAGGTGTCTGCGGTACTCTGAGGCCATCCGTGATGGGGATGATGGTGGTGATGGGCCCCGAGGCCGTGGGACTGGTGAGGTGGCTCGCAGGTCTGCAGGTAAGGGAGGGTGGGCAGCATGCCCGGAACTCTGCTGGTTGGGACGTAGACGGGCGAATTGGCCGAAGGATGCATGAAATTCCCACTGTCGTGCGTGTAAGGGGACTGGTTGGACGCCAAGGCCAGACTTTGATACATTTTCCTCTCCTTTCACGTCTTCAAATAAACATAAATTAATCAGGGCTTGGTATTGGTCCTTGCGTGAGACTGCAGTCCTGCAATCTCTCCCCAGGATTCTTTGGAGCGAAATATCACAAAAACTGCAAGACATCGCCAGAAATAAAGGATAATTAAATTACCAATTTAATTCAAGTAAAAAACATATTAGAACAGACGTGTGAAACTTATTTAGCTCGAGGGCCACGTGGTAGAAAAAAAATCGTTCTAACGGGCCTGGACGAGTAAATTATTGGCATAAAAAGTGTGAATTTTTCTTGAAGGCTGGGGGTCTTTTTGAATGCTCACAATTACATTTTAATTAAGGGATGTAAATTTTGATTATGAAACGATTATTAGAGGGTTTTTTTTCCACTCACTTTTTTTGTCTTGCACTAAAATGTAATCTCTTGTAGTATTTAGCAACCATGCGTGTGTTGAAAAAAGCTAAACAACAATTGAATTGATTTCAAAATAGCATGAAATAGCCAATTTAAATAATTGTTTCATAGATTCAAGGGCATTTCTGCTATTTATTTTTTTATCTTTTAAGGAAAATGTTTGCTTGAATATGGAAACTTCGCTGTTAGATTTCATGTCTCGTAGCAAAGTCGTCTTTAAACTTTTGCAAAGACGCCCAGGTGAGATTTTTAAATATTATTTGGTATTTTTCCTATTGCCTTATACAACGACTTATTTTTAAGTAGAATAATATCAGCACTGTTTCCTCAAGCTTCTCTTGTTGATTAATGATAGTCAGCAAATACGGCTACAGTGGGTGCTTTGCGATTGGTGCCTGGCTTTGGCGACACATTTTAAAACAAAAAGTTATTGACTTGACTTTCTCTTGTGCTTCTCTCAGCAACGGCCACATAGAATGATGTGATGACCACATTTCAAACCCGGGTGCCATAAATATTTTAGATAATTATACTAAAGAAGAGTATAATATGAAGAGTTTATTTGGATATTATGTGACGCTGCCTCTCAACTGGTGGGTTGGGGCCCGAAAGTGGGTTGCAGACTAGTTTTCAGTGGGTTGTTGGTCCTTTTGCTTGGCAACATAATGCCAAGAAAGGAAAATCACTGCGGGTCATTTAAACTCTTTAAAAATACATAGCAAGAATTCCCTGCAAATGCAAGTTAACACCCATCGTTTCACACAACAAATAAACACAGAAAATGATTATTGACACATATTGAGAATAGCCAAACGCAGTGATGAGATATTGATTTTGTTATCTTGAAGACAAAGCCATTGAAGTAAAGCTGTTCATTTAGATTTTATTCAAAGTACAACTAATTGCAGGTTAAAGGGAATATTGTTACTTGAAGTTTTTTTTAATACTGTGAATATCTCATCTCATCAGCTGCACCGCTTATCCTCAGCAGGGTCGCGGGGGTGCTGGAGCCCATCCCAGCAATCATCGGGCAGGGGACACCCTGAACTGGTTGCCAGCCAATCGCAGGGCACACAGGGACAGACAACTCGCTCGCTCATTCATTCACACCTAGGGACAATTTGGACCAGCCAATCCATCTGAAATGCATGTCTTTGGAATATATTTTATTATATTTTTTAAACTGCACAATCCTTTCCATTCAATAATATTGGGAAGTGGAATATTTTTCTGTATTTGGGTTCAGTCTTGTAAATCGGGTGTGATGGTGGCACCTGAAATCACACCAGTTGAAAACCCCTGTTACAGGAGTCACTAGCAATACTACTATATGTTTGATGCATGATTTCTTTGTTTTACAATTTTCTTTTGAGGGTTAGGGTTCTTCCTTCTTGTTCCGATTTTCAATTATATTTTCCCTGCAAGGAAAAACATGAAAAGGGGGTAGGTTTATTAAAGCTTCAGCATCAGCCTACTCGTTTTGGCCGCATGTTTATGCATTATTTAATTGAATTTGTACAGCTGTTTTGGTTTTGTGCAAATAGTTTATCGTTTCCTTTTAGATAATTAGTAATTGTTGTTGTTTTAGGTGTGAATTGCTTTAAAAAGTCACAAACAAAATCGCTTTGAATTGAAATGAATCATCAAAACGCAACTCGCGTGCTTATTCTTGACGCCCAAATAAAAATACCCCCCGCCCCCCCCCCAAAAAAAAACAGTTCTGAAATGAAATGCGTACTGCGTTTTGTTCAATTCCGAGACACGTTTTAAAAGAGTATGCATTTTTAAAGTACTTTTATAAACAACTTTTAATTCTGAAGGGAGTGGAGGGGCTGTAACCCTCATGACATTCCTTGTGTGAGCTTGATTAGCCTGTGTATGCTAATTAAAACTCATTTATCCCGAAGTCATTAAACTCCTCACAAAAAAAAACACAAAATTTAAATCACGCACAAACACTTAGCAGAGAAGATAACGCGCGGAAGGATACACGAGGAACACGATTTAGTTCTAAGGCTTCTCTGCCGTGCAGTGTATTATCTTACCAGATAAGGACAACCAGGTGATAAAAACGGGAAACAAATGAGTCGAGTCCCGTACGCGTCCAAATATCACCTAAACAAGAACACCTCGCAGGCAGCAAACTTTGTGAAAGAAAGAAAAGTGAATGGAAGCATGCGGATGTCTCAACGCAGCTAATAGTCCCTGCGTAGTATGTCCCGTTTGATGAATTGTTTTTGGTGGTGCCCTTGTGGCCCCTAGTCCAGTGGCGTTAGGGACCTTCGCTGATATCTGCTGATAGGAGTGTGTTTGGAAGTGCTCTCCCACTGGAAATTTTGTATGCGTTGGAGTACACGTGACGCAGTGTGGAGGTAGGTCCAAGAAAAGGAGATGGAGGAGGGCCATTGTTGCCTACTTCCAAACGTAGGCCGCTGGGAATTTCCACCTGCATGAAGGATTTCTCTTTAGGATTTTCTTTTTGTGATGGGAATTTCGGCTCTTTTTAGAGAACCGGGTCTTACAACTCGGCTCCTAATCGGCTCTTTAAAATGACCGTGCTGCCTTCTTCCTTATATTATGTAATATTATGCACGGAATGACTTAAAGATGGGGGAAGCAAAGTAAGACAAGATAAAGGGACAAAAAGGGAAAAGAAGACAAACTTTTAGAAGGGGAAAACAGAATAAAGAGAAAAAAGCAAGAAAGAAAAGAACAAACCTAGGAAACAAAAAAGAAAAGAAAAAAGAAAAAGAAGCAAAACATAGGAAAAAAAAAAGGGAAAGAAAAGAAAGACAAAAAGATGAAAGCAGGAAACAATTAAAAAGTGAGGACAAATGAAAGAAATGAAGAAAAAGTAAAAAGATAAGAAAGAGGGTAAAACAAAGAAAAATGCTGGGTTAGAACAAGTGAAAAGCTTAGTGAAAATTGTAAAAAAAGAAAAAGAAAAAAAGAAAGGTTAATAAAAGAAAAGCAGAAAAAAAAGAAAAAGCAAGGGACAAAAACACAAAAGAAAGAAAAAAGTAAAATAGAGCAAAAAAGAAGCAAAAAGCTATTGGGAAAGAAAACGCAAGAAAGGTAAAGAAAACAAAGAGAGAGAAAAAGAAAAGAAGAAGGAAAAATAGTATTAATTGTTTGACATTTTGTCATTTCCATTGTTCATCAGATACAAGGTTACAATAAATTCCAAATCAACAGCTTTGATAAACAAAAGGGAAAAAAATGATCGACGAGAAAAAGACGGAGGAAATTTTGGTACCGTCCCCCTTAATAGTCAAAACAATTCATCCAATTTTATAGTCAAATTATTTTTACAAGGTATTAAATGTAAAAGTGTGAAACTTGTTTGTTTCGTTTGAGATATGGAAGTCAAATGAATGTAACAGAGGTCGAAACTATGTAGTATATAACCAAGAATTGATCATAATAATGTAAGAGCATGCTCAAAAAATCGTAATTACAAACACCTACTAATCTACTAAATTATAATAGCCGTATTTGTTGGCTCTACATTAAAAATATTTTAATGCTAAGCAACTGGAAAACCAAACAACTCAAAAGTCGGAAAAACAAACAACCTAACAAAATGTAATACAAGAATAAACTACAATCGTGAAATATATATATATATATATATATATATATATATATATATAACAATTTAAACATTTATATACTTAACAAGCTCAACGTCATCAACTGGGAACCCTTGGGAAACTAAATATTGACCAATCACAAGGTGGGGGAAGGGCTTGTCTCGGAGGAGTCGACTCTTGATCGATGGGTAAAAGGCTCCCGTCACTCACTTCCAAGAGCCATCTCATAAAGCCTTTACGTTTCCGAGCGACCCATCAGTATTTCTCTTCTCTTTTTCGCCTACACAAAAAGATACCAGTAAAACTCACACAATTGAATCAAAATGTTATTCGTTTCCTTATTGTATGTTGCATCAGACCTTCAAATAATTACAGTCCAGTTTTGAATTTGTAATTTTTTTTCTCCCAACCATAATGACTTGGGACATATAATACGATACCCATTTCCCCACATTAGTAGAATACAATTTGTAACCAAGAGAGTATCTTGAAAAGATTTGGATTGTACCAACACATTTATTTATTTAACTGTAACGAGAAGAGTTGGGTGTTTTTCTTTTTTTTGATTGGGCAAAAAAATAATTAAATGGCATCTTAATGCTTTCTGATAAATGGCAATATACAAAGACAATTAAAAATATTAACGAAAACATGATTTTAGCTCGAATAAGACGACTAAAAGAAGCCCATGTAAAATAGCTCCTGTCTACGTGTGCGTGGCGTTCGAAGGCCTTGAGAGAATGCGTTTATGGGAGTGCTCGCGGGATTATTTAGTTCATCTGCTGAAATTATTTTTAAAATAGTAAATGCATTAAAATATTCTAACTCGTCGAGAAGCTTATTTATAGCATTGATGGAACGAGAACCTACAAGATAGTAGGCTATTTGAAATGTAAAATTACATTTTCCGTTAAATCAACTGAATAAATACCCTGAAAAGAATATCCAAATCTCAATGTTGCGCCTTTCAAAATAAGGGTCAATTTAAAACGAAAAAGGAGACATTCACGACAAAAATAAATGTACACTTTCGACTCGGACTCCCCCCCCCCCACACACACACTCGCCAGTCGGAATAATAACATTAATTGTCTGGTCTGCGGTCTTGAAGTGAAGCCTCACGTTAGTATTGCACCTTTCTTGAATTAACGACTGAAGTCTGTTAACTTGCTATTTGCACACGCATCGATTTAATGCAGTTAACAACTTTGTCATTTAAATTCGAATGCAGTTTTTTTCTTCTTGGAAGTAATGTTTTTGCAGTGGCATGTATGTGTAAACGAAACCGTGAGGAAAAAAAACACATTACACAAACCGGGTATTAACGAGATTTTTTGAAAAAGCTCACTTTGAAAAAAACCATTTTAGCTGACTTTCATCTTATCTTTCATATGGGCTAACTAGAAACATCTTTAGTATAGTTTACAATAGTTAACATAATGGCTTTCCAACCATAAATACGATTATATTTTTTTATTGTTTTCCAGTTCTTGCTGTATTTATAGCTCACATTAAACTAGTTCCAGTTGTTACAGTATAGTCTGCAAATTTCAATAATACTCGTCTTAATCTTTCTGTTGTTGTTTTTCATACGACTAAATTGCAAAGCACATATTTGCATTAATCCCCTCATTCTTTTCAAATGTGTCTACATTTAAGGCAGCATTAATTAATTAAATTTATGAAATAATCAGTGGTATGCACTGATAATTTATTTTTAAACCAATACAATTTTAACGATATAAAATGGGGTCAGCTCCATTTGATGCTGTACTCGTGAGAAGTGCATTGTCTTACTTATCTGTGATGTACAAAAATAACTGATGAATAAACAAACAAAAAAAATTGACTGGAATTGAAAATAAAAGATGTAAGTTTTAGTAACTGTTAATGTAATTAATATTGACTGGAATAATTACATTAAAAAAATAATTAATATTGACTGGAATGGAAAATAAAATAGGTAAGAATTTAGTGAATCTTAATTTAATTAATATTGACTGCAATAAATATATTATTAAAAAAATAATATTGAGTGGAAATGAAAAGGTAAGGTTTTGGTAAATGATAATTTTATTTGCTCTAAACTGTCAACACTTTTGATCAGGGTTAAATAAGCATGAGTAACAAGTATTTTTATTCCTATTATAACAAACTTTGCTGATGAAGTTTTCAGGAGTTTGTTTTCACTTCAATAAAAAATTGATTGTGATGAATGAAAAATGACAAACGTGCTTTAAAAAAAGTACATTAGAAAAGGTATGATCACAATATATGTTCAAAAAAGGAATAAGAAGAAGTAGCAACTTTTTAAACTCCACAGATGCAGGGGTCTCCAACTTGGTGCTGAAAACCGCTCATCAGTGCTGGGTCATTGGGATTTTCTAGTATAATGATTGTTTTAGTGGTTGACTGAGTCTATTGAACCCTATTTTCAGCTAATAACATAGTAACAAAACAGTAATTACATGATACATTTTTTTCTTGGAAATTCATATTAAACTAATTTTAACAAGGAAGTACACATCGTACTCAAATTGTACCCTGTATTCTATCGTTTTAATCCCTAAACTGACACACATCTGTATTTTATGTTTATCCTTACCTTAAATGCTTCAAACATAAATAACCCCTTAAATTACTCTTTCTTCGTTTGATTGAAAAACGACTAAATGCTTTTAGGTTGGCTGTTGTTCTGTCTCGAGGATGGGAGGCTTCAGAGTGCGCATACAAATAATAAAATCATCCATCCATCCATCCATCCATCCATCCATCCATCCATCCATCCATCCATCCATCCATCCATCCATCCATCCATCCATCCATCCATTATCTGCACCGCTTATCCTCAGTAGGGCCGCGGGGGTTCTGGAGGACATGTCAGCTATCTTCGGGCAGTGGGCAGGGGACACCCTGAACTGGTTGCCAGCCAGTCGCAGATAATAAAATCAATGACAATAAAAACATATTGGCTTTGTAAATATCATTAAACAATTTAAAACATATTTCACAATAACGCCGTGGATTAAGTTGATTTACTAAGGCCTAACGAAGTGAAATCAATTTGTTTTGTCTGTGGGGATTTTCCCAGCATGGTTTATAAATCAGAGATAGGAATTGACTGATTGTTATTATGACTGAAAGAGACTCACATAATAAAGCGGCCAAATCAAGTTATGTTCGTGTTGAACACTGTCTAAAAATGAAGGGCAAAGTTGAATAACAATATATTTATTTTTAGGTAATCCAACATAATTCAGCCCAGGACACTAAGGATCCTTTTTTAAATACCGTTTTCCATTGAGAAACCAAAGATAATGGATGCCTTTTTCTGTCAAGGAGCTTTCATTGACAATGTTTTCAAGTAAGCCCCTGAATCCCAATAATCAAACCCATGTCGAAATATTTTACCAAGAATTGTGCATTAAAAAGTTCTCAAGAGCAAAACAAAGTTAAACACTTCTTATGATGAAATGGTAAAAAAAACATGTGGCTCATGGTTGTCTGTAAATCCTCTTGAATGTACACTTGCACACGCAAGAGTCGAACCAAGCAGACATTTTGTTCTCATTTTAATTCAGACGATCAAAGCATCACTGATTTGGCCACATTTAGCAGCCACAATAGACGTGTACTGTTTGGTTTGTCATCTTCACATATTTGCTGTATTGCACCATTGTTATATCTGGTGATCGTCCTGGGTGGCCTTTGAACGAAAAAGACAAAAAAAAATGGCCTGAAATGAACTCTTACAGTTCTATTAAATATGTCAATGGGGATGGTATTACCCGAAAGGGTATTTGAAAAAAAAACCTAAATTCTGAATTGGTCACCAGGTAAAAATGCGGACCACTCGTCACTTCGCATTTTAGTTTTCGCTTGTTTATTCCCTTATGGGAGAAAAAGATATATAGCCCAAAATAATATCAAGTAAAAAAAACAACAACAGATGCTTCCAGAACCACCAAGGGACGTTTCTGACAGCCAAACTATACGCCAATTGGGCAGAATCTCTTGACTTGAGATCTCAGATGCCGATTGGCCAATTCATATCATAGCGGCTTTCATATTTTACTCTGACCGTACACCTGCTCTGCGTTCCTCTGCATCTTGCTCAGAAGAGTTTGTGTCCCGCTCCTTTCATTATGGTGCCTAAAATATGCCTCTCTCTCTCCCCGACTCAGTCTTAGTTGGCTAGGCCTTTAATCAAGGTTATCCCACAAAAAACAAATACATCAATTAATTTAAAATATGTACTTGGTTTTATCTCTCTCTCTCTCTCTCTCTCTCTCTCTCTCTCTCTCTCTCTCTCTCTCTCTCTCTCTCTCTCTCTCTCTCTCTCAGTTGGCAACTCCGCTCCAATGAAGGCCGCCAAAAGAAATTTACTTTGCGGACTTTAACTTTTCGGGGTGCTTCTGGTCCAGATTAACCGTGAAAACCGAGGGATATCTGTAGCGAGTGTGGTCGTTTGATGGCACTTCACACGTTTGCTCAGTCTGATGTAAACTCTCTATGGTCTGTCTTGCATCAGACTTGAGACAAAGCCAAACTAACGTGTTTCACACTTGAAGTAATTCTTGTCCCTCGCTTAGGAGTCAGATAGCGAATTTATTAATGAGGTGATCGGTGAAGACTGGCTTCACCGCAGCCTCATTTGCAGACTCCATCACGCTTGGTGCTTATTGGTATGCATGTGTCAAGGGGCTTGTGGTAATATTGCTCACCGCGGTCACGGTCTGGTTATGTCAATAAGAAGGAAACTCAGTATATGTGGCATGTATTTCGCTTTATTTGCTGTTGGCTCAAGTTTAGTTTGTTTTCAGACCATACACACTTAAAACAGGTAAATAAAAATCCAATTCAAATGAAAATGGACCCATACACTATTTGGGAAAACTCACAAAACCTGTAGGGTTGTATTGAACAGATGACTCCAAAATTGGGTAGTTTTGTTTAAAACAAGCTAGGAAAACAAGTCGCCTTGTTAAAATTGAAAAACCAAAAAAAAAAAAAAAAAAAAAAAAGTAATACTATTGTTACAAAGCACTTAGGCTACTCTCCAAGCACTGCCTTGTATTTTTTTCTTTTTTATCCTGATGTGCTTTTTATTTTATGGTTCTCCTTTAAGATTTTATTACTCGGGTATCCTGAAGTGCCATGTCTAATCCCGTTGCAAAAAAATGTTCACTACGTTGTTATCAATAGCAATAAAGAGAATTCTAATTATAATACTAATTCTTATTAAAAACAAATTGAAAATATATTGTTTCAAACAATTCATAAACTTAAGTCTTGCTGTGCTTATTAACATGTCACTTGTTCATTTCAAAAAATCTCAAAAGTTTTTTGGGGGTACCAAAAAACAGCAAAAATAAATGTTTTTGTTTGACAGTAGCTACAAAATAGGTCTTTCTTGGATAAATAATGACCCAAAACTGGGTAATTTATTTTTAGAACCTTCCAAAAAATTCTTGTTTTTGTCCACAAAGACCTGATGATTTGAGTCATATCTTATAAGGTGACCTCATTGACAGTTTAGGTCGGCAGTAGCTCAGTAGCTAAAGCGCTCATCTTGGGATGAAGAGGTCACAGGTTCGATGTGTTATATATCGAAGTGTCCTTGGGCAAGACACTGAATCCCTATTGCCTCGATAAGTAGGTAGTTGCTTTGCATGGCTGACATTGCTATCGGTAAAAGGGGTAATGTGTGTGAGGGGGAAATGTGTCACACGTTGGGAGGTCTTCATTGACTTAAAAAGCGCTATACAAATGCATTTAGATGTAACTTTTGTATTTTAGTGTTCCGGGTTTTTGGGAAGGGAAAAAGAGGATATTTTATCTTTTTATTGTACACTGAATGTTTATGTACAGCACTTTGAGTGGAATTTCTTCAGCTGAATTATTTTGAATTTGATGGTTTTTTTTTTTTACTTTCGACGTTTGTTTTTACAGTGAGAGGGGTCCCACCTATCTGTCATTCAGCGTCATCTTTATGTCCTAAAAATACCTTTTCGCTTCCATCACTTGCTAACTCTCCTTTTCTGCGACATTATTTTGCCGGAATGGAATTTCAGCCTAAGATAAGTGAGGAATTTTTTAAAGGTATTTTTTTTCCCTATCAAAGAACATGCATGTTTTCATGTGTGTGCTTCCACTCATGTTTTAGAGTTTTTCCTTGTAATTCTTTGTCATTATGGCAAATTGATGCAACACTGTGTCCAGATAAAATCTCGATAGGTCTTCATTCATCACCGGACAAAAGCGTTATCGCCTCGGGCCCACCCCGGGCCCACCCCAAACCCACCGTGAACTGCTAGCAGTGACATGCTGGAATAGCTCTGCTGGGATCAGCCATGTTGGAGAAGACGCTGAGGAGTCAAAGTCAGATAGGCGCTATCTCGGCAACTGATTCTCGCGTCATCCCTCCTCGTCACGTGATGGCTGATGACTTTGTTCACCTAAATCTCACACTATTGTTGGCCTCTGATTTGCTACGGATGAAGTGATGCTGGATGCGGATAGACAGAACTCGTGCATGGTTAGAATCAGTCTTCACCTTGTGTATGTGAGTGTGTTTTTTGTGCACCGCAGTGTGTGTATGTGCGTTGTAAGTATTAGCTATTTTATCATGTACTAAGATTCAATTTAAGGGTATAAAAATTCAGAGTGAGGCATATTGTTTATGAAATCCATGCATTGGTGCTTGTGGTCAGCATGTCTGCCATAGTTTTCAGTTGTGGAGTTTTTAAACGCCAAAATGATCCACTGTTAATCCAGGTGTAAACTTGTGTCCTTTTGTTTATTCTAATTGTGGCATATAATTGGTTGTCAACATGCACTCCACTTTGGAAAAACTATATCAATATACTAAAATAATAATACATGTTGGGGACCAATAAAACAAATGAAAAATATTGCACATAAAAATAAAATTGATTCAAGCAAAACCTGGGAATTGTTAGCATATTGTACACAAAAAAAATAACTTTATTTCAGAATTAACATACTAAAAATAAAATAAAAATATTGTAGAATGTTATAAAACCTTCTGCGTTTTTGGCTTTTAACTGTTGGATTAATATAATAATTTAAGTCCAGGTTAGATGAATGTTTTGTCATCACAGATTGTTAAAATTATATTTTAAAACATGCTGATGGATAAATCAAACTATTGTCATTTTTGTTAAAAAAATAAATTTTAAAAATCCTTTAAAAGTTAATCTTAAGACATTGCACTGGTATGCTATTACAATATGGTACTTTAAGCCTCATATGACGGTATTTGAACTACATCCTGAAAAAATGCAGTTTTTTAAATTGTTCACTTTTGTAATTCAATAGAATATGTGACACACAATGGGCAGCACGGCAGCGCAGTGGTTAGCGCTTGTGCGGCACAGTTCATGTCATGGGAACCTGTCGTGGGTTCAAATCCAGCTCCAGACTTCCTGTGCGGAGTTTGCATGTTCTTCCCGTGCTTGCGTGGGTTTCCTCCGGGCACTCCGGTTTCCTCCCACGTTCCAAAAACATGCATTTCAGGTGAATTGGCCGGTCCAAATTGTCCCTAGGTGTGAATGAGCGAATGCGTTGTCTGTCCCTGTGTGCCCTGCGATTGGCTGGCAACCAGTTCAGGGTGTCCCCTGCCCACTGCCCGGAGATGGCTGGGATGGGCTCCAGCCCCCCCGCGACCCTAATGAGGATAAGCGGTACGGCTGATGAGATGAGATGAGAGATGTGACACACAAATGGGAACATAACATTTAATATGGTATTTCACACTAAAGGAAATATTTGCATATGCGTTTTGTTTTTAACTGACCCAATATGCATCGATTAATTTAAAATAATTCTTGATCACATTCATTTGATAGTCAATCCAAGAATTATCCTGTCTCATAAAAAACATGTGACATGAAGTAAAAATGGGTTAAAGATGTATTCAGTTTGTGCAAGTGTGCAGTGGCCATATGAGTATGGACCACGACATCACATGGTACACTATTTACGGAAGTCAGTTTGGTCGCACCTATTAAGACTCATGCCAGATAAAATCATGATATAATCTAAGTGAAGTGATGAATACATTATAGTAGAAGATAATTAACTAAAAACTATGCTGAAAAGTGTTTATGTCAGTATTTGACATTTTCATCAAAAACAAAAATGTTTGTATTCCATAATGTTTGACTTTGTTTTTCAATTGTAGGTTTATAGTGACAGTGACCGTGCTATCATTTAGTCATTTGAGATGTATCACATTGGAAGGGGTGAGGGGGGAAGCTCCAATTCGTGCTAAACTAGTATGAGCATCTATAATACTTGATTCAAAATGATGTCATTGTTCTCCACAGAGCTAGAAATCTTCCAGGGAAGGATTTAAAGAGGTTGGAACAGGGCCCACGTGTTGCTTGCTAGCTTGGCTGGGGAATGTGAAGTAGGAGTCAGTCTAATCTCCAGCACCCATGGGAGACTGGCTCCTGTCTGCCTGGACGCCTGTCACTATCTGTATGTTTCATTTCAGCCTGTCAAGTCCTATCTGGGCAGCCGCTCCTGCAACTACCGCTGTTGGATCCAGGCCGGAGAGTAAAAAGTACACAGGCGTCCACATACATTGCCTAGGAGTGATGGTAGTAACTGAGTTGATACTAACGAAAATTGAGAAGGATTTCACGTAAATTATTAGTCCAAAGAACTTCACGTCAAAACTTTGGTCACACTGAACACTAGTCGTACATATCCTATAATTTGTTCAAAATAGGCAACACAGGTCACTGTGTTTGGCGTTAATATCAGGTGCCAATGACAACACATATTGAAGGCAATGATTGGATTCATCCTTGCTAAACTAAATTAACAGCAAGGAACCAGCAAGTTGGTGTATTTGACAAGTTCACTTCAACCATGTATTCATAGCAGCTAACACAGCCCACTAGATTGTTTGTCTTATTCTAGAAAAAAAAATAGGTTACCTTCATCTATTCACCCTGTTCATAAAAAGGAAAAGAGTCGCAAAAGACACAATTTGACCATGGCCAACACAAATGCCTAAACAACCAAACAAGCTAAGCACCTCGGCAGCTAAGTTGTTCATGCTCTCGTCCAGCCAGATGAAACGGGACACAAGAAAGCGGCCATGTCACTCAGTTACCTTCATACACATACAAAATTGACTGTCAACTCATATGAGGCAAAACAATATTCTAGGACATCTTTTTAAAATATAATTACCAGATATTTTTTTCATTAAAGGAAAATTAGGGATATCATTTCTCTTTAAAATGGTATACTAATAGAATACAACAACTGAAGTTTGCATCTTATGCAATTTGATCTATCCACCCTATACAATATGCTTTGCTATCACTTATGTGTCACGAATCAGCCAGACGAGGACCACGATTGCGTCACGTTAAGAAAGTTTATTTGGGGATGGGGGAAACAGGAGAGGGTCTTGGAGTGAAGAGAAATCTCGAATTGGAGATTTGGGACTACCTTTAAGTAAGATGGCTTGAAAGATGGAATGAAGAGGAAACCAAGCAAAAAGGTTGGTGAGTGCAGACAAAAAGGTTCGGGGTGTAAGATTTGCAGACGATCTGACAAAGGTAGGCTGTAAGGCAGGGCTTTAAATACAGAGCTTGATTATCAGGGAATTCAGAACAGCTGGTGGTAAATGAGGACGGACAGGTGGGACTGATCTGGATGCAGTGACAGAGCAAGGAGATGATTGGTGCTGTTTTCTGGTAGATAGAGAGCTCATGACATTATGATCACATAATTCTTAAATCAACAGTGTGTTTCTTTTTGTTCAGATGTTGCTGCATTGTGTCGTGCAACTAAAAGGAAGTGTGGTAATTTCTACATGCTTTTACTTTGAGGTATGTTTTTTTTAAAGAAAGTTTTCACCCCCTATTTTACATAATTGCACATCACATCAACACTGTTTCACTCATTTGGCCTGCACATAAGATTTAACAATTATGTACACTACTGTTGAAAAGTTTTGGGTCACTGAGACAATAGTGGGTTTTTCCTGAAAGGTCACTCTTTTTTTTATTAATCAAATGAGTTACAAAATCAAAAGAAAGTATAGTCGAGACCTTTGCAAAAAATCAGAATAATTTTTTTATTTGAAAAATAACAATAATAATAATGGTATCCTTCAAATGTAGCCTTTGTCTAATAATGGAATTTTCCACATGACCCCAAAAATTTTAATCAGTGGTGTATGTAATACAGCAAATGATGAAATTCTGTGGAAAAATGAACTATTTCTTTTTTCTAGTCAACCACTGTGCGCCAACATTTTTTTTTTGTGAGGTATGATTTTCAAGTACTAAATTGTGAAAGATTTTGAGTTTTTAAATTACGTTTATACTTGAAGTGAGATAAACTGGCATATTTTCTACATGACCAAACTGCTGTATAGGATTTAGGAAAATATTACATTTGAGGAAAAGCATCACAATTGAATTTAGAGGTTATCTTTGTGACAGCTGGCTTTCTGGCTGTATTGAGCTATCCGTGTGGTGGTAAATGATCTGCGTAAAACGGCCTTTTATGGAACAAGAGGGGAAGATCTTTCACACCCCGTTTAACCCTGTATCATTATTTAGTCCGAAAGCTCTCAGTTTGCAAGAAATTTAATGTAGTGATACTAGTTAACGTTGACTCAATAACAAAGGGGAATTGTACTTTTGACTGCCGCATATTTATGTAATTATTACAAAAGCAAAAATAGAAATAAATCGAAAAAACAAAGTTAATGTTTTCAGAAACCAATGCTAATAAAGTATCTAAGTCAGGATCAAACTGTCTAATGATTCAACATTTATTCACTGAATGTTTCGTGTTTTTATTTCAATATGATGGTAAATTGCAACAACAGAATTTGCATTTTTAGGAGAAAAAGTATTTTTTAAGCCATGTTGACAAAATAAATATATGATGCAGAAACTGCTTTGATTTTTGTGAGGGAGGGGTCCAGCGTAGGTGTATGTATATATTAACTGTAATTACGTAAACATTCAGATGACTCACATGGATCACGACTACTTTATTTGAGAGCAAGTTTCAACCAAGTGTCCGCACTCCTACCTGACCCTCCATTTTATCACATGCAAAACAAATGTGGAACAGGTTAGGGATGTCTTCTATTTTTACACGCGTGTATATGTTGGAGGTCATACTTATTATACCTTAATGTCAGAAGTTAAATCGATAACCCGTGGGTGAAGTCCTTCAACTGCAGGCAAATTGACAAAACCTATTGCCTGTGAACACACACACACCATGAACACACACATACACAAAGCTGATAATAAAGTGTGGAAATGCAATAGACCTTGACATCAGGCATCATACAGACATGTGATAGCTACAAAACTCGAAACAAACAAAAAAAGATGATAAACAATACCTACCTACAAAACATTTTAGGAGAAAAGCAACTTGAAATGTATCTCCGAGCAAAAAAAAATGTGATTTTTGCTTGTTTGCAGTGTTTCTCGCTAATCTAATCTCTAATTAACCAAGGTTATGCAAGAGTTACCGACCACCTGTGTCAGCATTGGCTTGCACCTCCAAGAGCACATTTCACAATTCCTCAGAAAACAGAATACCCCAGCACAAAGTTGGGTTTCAACATTCCCCTTCTTTAAGGTTCAGTCTTTCAGTTTTTCCATTCTTGGTTGCCTTTCAAAAATTAATGTGTGTCAGTAAAGAAGTGACCATTCTTGTTAATTCTTGTAAAGGTGCTTGCATTTGTCCACAATGTTAGCTAGCACTTGTAGCGTGATTCGCTGGATTGATTCACATTGCTGAGGTTTGGAGTTAACGGACATTACGCAAAGGGCAGGGGACACTCTAGACTGGTTGACAGCCAATCACAGGTAGAGGTAAGATCGGGCCCAAAAAAAGCAGCCGAGCCCGACGCAGGCCCGAGGGGTATTAAACCCGACCCGGACCGAGCCCGACTAATTAACTGGATTTGCTGGCCCGGCCCGAGGGGGCCCGAAATTACATATTTTATTTATAAGGAGGGGTGATTTATGATAACAAATTAAACTCTGCCTTTTGTTACAACATCTAGGCCTAAGTTAAATAAAACTGTATAAACATTTACATCTTTTATATTTCTGTGTCTGCACTGCAGATGTTACATTAAGCGACAATCTGTCATTGACGTTTTTTTTTTTTTTGAGGTAGCGAAAACATTTAAGGGCGTCCGTCATTTTGACGACTTGATCATTGGGCCATAATCCACAGCAGCAGTAGTAGTACGTCCTTAAGATTTTAGCGCGGCACTATCATTGAGGGGGTGTTGACGTGTTGTGCCCTTTTCCGACTCCTATGCAACCCCCCCCCCCCCTGATCGTATTCTATATAAAACGCTTATTAAAACAATAAAACGAGCTAATTATAATAATTGGGAGATCCTAGTCTATATAACGCGTTTATTTAAACAATAAAGCGTGATTTTATTCTGCAAATTGCGTTTTTTAACGCGGATGAAAATGTCACCAACGTCAATGTACACTTCCGACAAAAGCGATCGTATTCTATATAAAACGCTTATTAAAACTCTTACCAGAGTGTGTTTTCCTCGTCAGTTCTCCTCTCTTGAGTTTATCCTTAACTTCTTGTTGGTCCGACTCCATATCGGGGATACCAGGCCAAAATCACGCGAATTTGCGGAGGGGAAGATTATTAAGAGGACAGCATTCACGTCACGTCACGTGCACAGAGCATGCTCTGGCTCCGTTAAAAGCAATTACAGCTCCTTCTCCGTTTTATCCAAATTATTTATTTTATAACAAGTATTCCTTGGTCTAGTATCCATACATAGTTTAAGTATATATTTTTAATGAACATATATTTATAATTATTAATTAATTAAAAAAAAAAAAAAAAAAAAAAAAAAAAAAAAAAAAAAAAAGCAGGACCGAACCCGACCCGACCCGACCGTATGACTGACATTTCAGGCCCGACCCGGCCCGAAATTGCCTCGGGTTCGGGTTCGGGCTCGGGCCATGAATCTTAGCTCTAATCACAGGGCACACAGACATACAAGCACCCATAAACGCATCTATATCTAGGTACAATTTGGAGTCGTCACTCAAACTGCCATGCATGTTTTAAGAATGTGTGAGGAAACTGGATTGCACAAAGAAAACCCATGCAGGCACAGGGAAGAAAATCTAAAGCCGAAATTGAATCTAGGACCTCTGAACTGTGAGACAAACGAGCAAATCAGTCATCCGAGTGTCATCCAGGGTTTTTTCATTCCATTTTTTGTTTTGCCTGAAATTGCATAAGGAATATTTGGGCAAAGAAAAAAGTAAGTAGCTGTGGTCATGCATTTTTTTTAAAGTAATATATTTGAGTACAGGGGCAGCACGGCGGCGCAGTGGTTAGCGCATTTGCGGCACAGTTCTAAGGTCTTGGGAACCTCCTGTGTGGGTTCAAATTCAGCTACCGGCCTTCCTGTGCGGAGTTTGTATGTTCTCCCCGTGCTTGCGTGGGTTTCCTCCCACATTCCAAAGACATGCATTTCAGGTGGATTGGCCGGTCCAAATTGTCCCTAGGTGTGAATGAGCAAGCGAATTGTCTGTCCTTGTGTGCCCTGCAATTGGCTGGCAACCAGTTCAGGGTGTCCCCTGCCCACTGCCCGATGATTGCTGGGATGGGCTCCAGCACACCCGCGACCCTACTGAGGATAAGCGGTGCAGCTGATGAGATGAGATGAGATATTTGAGTACAGTATATTCTTCCCTTTACTATCTACATATGAAACCACATAAGTATTCATTACTTTGTTGTTACCTTTGGTATCGTAAAAAAAGACCCTGCCCTCTTTGTTTGGGTATATTTGTGAGTGTGACGTCATATCCACATTAAGACTGAAAAGCATTTAAAGACTGAATCGCTAAGTGGTGTATAGCTAATTGGGAAATTTGAATCATCATGGTCAAAAAAAGTATATTAGATATTTTTTCCCACCCAATGTTAATTCACTAAAGCTAATGCACAACAGCTCTCTCTAGATGTGGCTCATGTTACGTAAAATGAATTCTAATTCTTCTACCTATTCTGTATTTTTATAATGCACATTTATATAAAAGTTTATGTATTTTTGCTTATTATTCAAACCATTAATATATATATAATATATATATATATATACTGTACATACATATATTTATCCCACTCACGGCTTATGCTTTATGGATCCCTTAAACACCAGGATTGTTGGGACATTACTTCCTGTGGTGTATCTTGGGCAAGTACAGCCTGGCGGCGAACATCCCTCTCCCGGCTGTTTTTTGGGCTATGGGTTTTCTCCCCTACATGAAACAAATTGTACTGGTTTCCCTGAATACCAAAAGCAGGAAAAGCATTCTGATCCGACTCAGAAACAGCACCTTTATCATCTGGTCGCTGCTATTTTTTTTCGGTGTAAAGCAGGTTTGGTAACCTGAAAATGTGTAAGGGACGACTATTCAGCCTTGCATTCTTAAAATAGTTATTAATAAATTCACCCTTCGTGAAAGGTTTGCAGTGCTTGGCAATCAGCTTCTCGACCCTGTAGCTCACCTTTTTAACCTTTTCATTTGACTCGCAGGGTCTTTTAAACAGCTTCCATTTTAAACACCTTTTCACAGCGTTTGTTTCCAGTTAGCTCTTTGTACTCGGCACGTTTTATCTGGCAGTGCCTCTTGATATTATAAGTCCTTAAAAGACAGCCACAGACTCTGCAAATTCGGCAGAGCCAGTTTTCTTCAGATTTTAGTACTTCCGTGAAGAAAAATCTCCAATTACGGCAGCCCTTGCAGTCAACTTTCCTTTTTTATTTGGTCGCCATGTCGGTATTGGTGTGGGCTAGAATTCTCACAGAAAGCCAAAGGGATATGTATGTGTGTGTATGTATGTATGTATATATATATATATATATATATCTTTATCTTTCTCTTTCCCTTTCTCTCTCTCTATAAGAATTTCTTCAAGCAGGAGTAACAAAATCAAATCATGATTAACACATTGGTTAACCAATGACATTCTCCAAATAATCTTATACCCCTTTCTGGGAGTGTATTAAAATCAGAGCCAAAAATAACATGAGCAAGGCAATCCGTGATTCACTTTTACGCACCACTATTACGCGCAAGTGTGCACAATCATTAATTTGACTTCTAGAAAAAGGAGTCAAACATTTACAATTCTTTCACGATGTGATTGAAGTAAAATAACAATTTGCAAACGTTTTAGCGTGATAAAGTAGTCATCTCCAAATGGCCACTTTTGGAAACACCTAAACCTACCCTTAGAAAAATGTGTAAAATACAATGTTTGGTTTATCTGGATTGTCATCAAATAAGACAAGGTACCGCGTAAGGCTTCAAGCTATTGTCTCACCTGTTTTCCAGCTCAAATGCCCAGGCTACAATCATCTGCAGGAATTTAATTGATAAAAGAATTCAGGCGAGAGTAAAAACCTTTTATTTATCTGTGTTCCAACTCAGATTACCCAATGCTAGTAGAAACCGCAGTGATTATTTCGATTCGGGACAAAACCTCAAAGTGTTACCTTTCAAAAGAGACAAAAACTGTCCATAATCTCCAAAAGGTTCAAGAACCACATAGAATGTACTTAATTAGGATTTCAGGCGAATTGTACAGGAACTTTAAGGGGTTCAAATAAATTGCATTAATACATAAATAAATAATTATTCAAAGTTGTTCCATTAAAGACATATGAATAAATAAATACATAACTATCTGATTAAACATATTTGAAATGAAATGTCCACAACTTACACGCTCAAGTAAGCGCTAAATAATTTACATTTTCCCTTTAAAAACAACATGCCACATAGAGAACTATTTTGTGATTTGCAAGATGGAACAGTTAACAATCCTGAGCTATGGTGAGAGTAAGGTGGTGCAGCACACATATTGACCAGGGGAGGACGCTATGAGCTTTCTCACTAGTGCTCAAAATCCCATCTGCACTGTGTCGGCTGTGTAAGACGTCTCAGTGACTTCTAATACAAAATTATTTTACATGTACAGATCAACTTCTAATACAAGATACAAAGGAAATCATATGATGGATATTGTGTTTTACACTATGAATTGAGAGACCTTAAAGTTCATCATGAGCAAGGTTGTCAAACTCATTTTCACCCAGGGCCACATGAGCGTAATGGCTGTCCTCAACAGCCCTGATGTAACTTAAATAACCATAATACATAATGACTCCTGGTTTATTTCTTATTCAAGTCACAAACATTACAGTTGCTTGAAAAGAAATGTAGCTACGATTATACAATGTGTTATTATCAACTAAATATAAGAAGCTCTTGGACATTCTTTTTGATATTATTTCTTAATTCCACTCATTGGCATTGATATGGAAACACTGCAGTGAAGCAGCGCTGAACTGTAAGTTTGCGGGTATCGTTATCGACAGGCATTGTGGGAAATGTAGTTTTTGGTCAAAACCGCCTAGAAGCATTTTTAATAGACGTGCAGACATTTCAAGCCTCCGCGGAACACATAACAATGTGACGGGCCACATTTGGCCCACAGGCCATGAGATTGATATATGTGTCATAGAGTAATAACTTTCGACACAATGTGGGATGACGCTTTTCTTTATTTCTTTTCACATTTGCTAAACGTCCAAATAGGTACATTCTTGTATTTAAAACGTGTTTCTTTTTTGGTGACATTCTGATTTAGGTTAAAAGAGTCAAAAGACCTGATAAAGGACAATATGAGGAGATTTTTTATTTTACTATATTTTCAACCACTTATAATGAGTAAATCTATCAATGGCACAACTTTTTCCCCAAAGTTCTACCTTTTTAAAAAAATATAATTAAAATCAACAAAATAATGTGCAATATTATTACTTTAAGCAAACGTTAAAAAAACCTCTATACGATTTCTTGTTAAAAGTATCTTGTTAAAATGAATGTAAAAATGTATTGTGATGGTTGATATTCTAAAATATATTTGATATAAACTGAAAAGAAAGCCATTTGAAATGTATTGGGCAGTCTACAGCGAGCTGTCAACGAGATCAAAGCCAGCAGATAAGCTTACCACGTGTTGTGACTCATTCATTTGCAGCAACTGTAACAAAAACCTCATCATCCAGTCCAGCGTGAATGTGGATCTTTGGTGGGACAGGTACACCGCGGTTACATTGGTGCCGTGACCCAAAAAATATACTTTGTACAGAGCAAAGAGGTCCAATATTTAATATGAATAAATCTAAGAAACTAAATACATGTATACAAAATCTAAGAAGCTATATACATGTATACATAAATGAATATTTCGGATATCAAAAGATTAAAATACAAGATTAAATCAATATGAGTTAAGGTAATAAGATAAAAATAAGATAAAACACAGTTGAAAGTGACTGGTGGAAAAAAATAGTCCAAGTATGGTCCAGTTTAAAGTGTCTGTAGTGTATTGTTCGATCAACAGCCGTTTAAGAGTCTGATAGCAGAGGGGTAAAAAGAGTTATTTAGACGGGTTGTCCTGCATTTCACACTTCTGTACCTCCGTCCTGAGGGTAAGAGTGTAAACAGTCCGTGTTGTGGGTGCGTGCGGTCCTTGATGATGGAGGCAGCCCTCCTGTGGACTCTGCAGTGGTACATGCTCTGCAGAAAGGGCAGTGGAGTCCTAGTGATCCCCTAAGCGTTCTTAACCACTCTATGCAGGCGTTTGCAGTCCATGGTTGTGATACTGCCGTACCAAACAGTGATGCAGCTGGTCAGGATGCTCTCCACGATGCAATTGTAGAAGTTGCTGAGGATCTTGCTTGACATTCCAAACTTCCTCAGCCTCCTCAGGGAATACAGTCGCTGTTGAGCTTTTCTGACCAGCTGCGTGGTGTTGAGGGTCCATGTGAGGTCCTCGACGATGTGAAGTACTCAGTGAATTGAAGTACTGTATGCTTTTATAGGAGTCAGGGGTGTAGTTATTTAACTGCTAAGAGTCCTTGGCACCTCATAGGAGTAAGCCCCTAATGTAGTCTTTATTTGTACACATTTTATAACTTTTAATATGTGAATTTTGTATCCAACCCATGTACCTCATTTTGCTACAACATAAATCATTATAGATACTCAAAGTCTGTAATTCTCTGCTTTTTGGCTGGGTAGGGTGTCATACTCCACTTATATGCTGTATTATATGCTTATATATATATATATATATATATATATATATATATATATATATATATATATATATATATATATATATGATAAAGTATAACCCCATTTTTACACAAAATATACCATTTTATGTCACCAGGACTCAAACTCAAATGGCACAGAATAACAGGAATGTCCCTTCTGATCTAAATAATCCTAAATTGTAATTTTCCCTTGACAATTTATCCAGTGTTCTTATGTGAACTAAGTCTCTCTAACATAGAGAATTCTCCTAGTGGGCCGTGGTGGGAACAGCTCACCAGATAAGCATCTGACCTAACCAGCGGTCCGAGCCACCTGTTCGGACTCTTCTTGCTGCAAAAGAGTAGCAGCTATACTCTGACTATGCTAGAGCAGTGTTTTCTCACGGCACACCTGAAGATCTCTCACGGCACACGAGTCTAATGTACCAACTTGGTCTGGCAAGCTCGCACCAACCAGTCATTTCTACACATCAGAGTTAAGATGACTTTCAAACCTCAAATTGTCAGGTGTGGTGGATGTATTTCATAAGTAACATTCCTATTATGCCAGAACATTGTGAACGGTGGAGAGCAGTCAGCAAAGTCAGCACATAACGTGCGAGAAACGCAGATGCCAGCTGGTATTAATTCCTATATTCCGCAACAAAGCTCAGAGCAAATGAATACCGGTACATTGTAATAATGTAAACAGTAAAACAGCATATTCAAACCAATATTTTGTACATACAGTATGTTGTTGATAGAAGGACAACTCACCTATTTATATTGCTTTCATATGTATTAATATACCAGCAAGAGAGGGTTCTGCAAGATTGTTACCTGTTTCCTGCAGAGCTTTCTGATGATTTCTATCAGAACTTTTCAATAAGGCGTGTTGGAGGAGGGAACCATCTGAAACATGCTTGAAGCTCAGGCACTGGAATTTACTCAAACAAAAAATGAAGTTGTACCTTGTTGCAGGTGTGTGATTGTTAAGTGAAGTGACATTTATTTGTATAGCCCTTAATCACAAAATGTCTCAAAGGACTGCACAGGTTACAATTTCGCCATCCCCTGATCTTAAACCAACATGCGGGCAAGGAAAAACTCTAAACCTCAGCACGAGGAAAATAAGAAAACTTGATAAGTGGTACTCCCCCTTTCAGGATGACCAGGGTGCATCAGATTTAGCATTGGGTAACAGTACACAAAACATAGTGAACATCAATAAAAGAAATCATCCGTAATATGTTGAAAGTGGTCCAGAAAGTGCATGACAACAATGACGACTGGAGCCTGTAAAATATTCCCAAAAAGACCCCGACAGGAACGAAACCTCAAGCCTGTAAAATTGTCACAAAATTAGCAAATACAATTTCTCCTTAGAAAATTATCATAGGTTAAATAAATACAATTACAAATTCTGTGTATAATTGTTTTTATTGTCATTGATACAGTTGTTTTGAACATTTTCTTGCAACATGAGTATCCTAGAGTTCCATTTTTAAACCGATAACTTAAAAGACAAAAAAAGAGTGTCAGGATAATAAGGCAAAAAATATTTACAAGGTAGTGCTTGAAGACTGGGCAAAGTTGTAATAATGGTGCAATGAAAATTAGTGCAGTAACAATTATCATGAAAACCAATTCCCAACTGCCAAGAAATACAGTACATTTTTCACAATTGTAATGTTGATGGCTCTGCTGTGGTATTGTAATACTCTCAAATGTTGTATTTATGGAGGAAATTTTATAAATGACACACAAACATATTTTTAGTTATAGGCCTTTTATTATAGCAGTTTGATCACTGAAGAGGTGAAATTAAATTCCATAATTTTTAATAGGAAATTTTGTCCAAAACTTGCTTAATCTTGGAATTGATACTATGACTTCCACAAGCTTTACAGTTTTACTGATG
Organism: Urocampus carinirostris; assembly: GCF_059441175.1. Lineage (NCBI taxonomy): Eukaryota > Metazoa > Chordata > Actinopteri > Syngnathiformes > Syngnathidae > Urocampus > Urocampus carinirostris. The sequence continues at coordinate 34,377,879 of NC_142351.1, read as the reverse complement.
TTGATAGGGTTATAAGTGCTTCCCACCTCTGCAGTTGGGAATGAAGAAATAACAGAACACGGCAAATGAGGATGAGATGACTTCATGGTTTCTGACTCACTAATGAAACTATTAATTGAATAAATGCAGAATGTTGTTTTGACTTCAGTGGCCCATGAAATGAGTGATTGTGCACTGTGCATATTTACGTGAGAGTACATTTGCGCTGCTGTCCTTGCCCACAACTGCTTGTGAGTTTGGTTGTGTGTGCGCATCAACGTGTGTGTGTTGGGCCACAACAGAGTGACAGTATGCCCAGTAAGCACATTTCCAACGGGCTAATTAAAGCTTCTCCAGAATAAGGCCAGGCTTATTAACATCGCAGCGCAGCCACTAAAGTCTGCTCATAACCCAACAAGGATCAATGCTCTTCATTAGGCCAGGACCCGATACTGCAGCCCTGCCAAAGCCACCCAAGCTGCCCAAATGAATACTTGAGGGCAGATGCAGAGCTGCTGAAAGGCAGGAAGTGAGAAGTCGCCGGCTGGATGTTGGCCCATCACTCTGAAGTTTACAGACACTCGCATGACAATTCATAAGCACCTGACCCCCGCAAAATTGTAAATGAGAAATCAAGCTCAGTATCGCAAATCTAAAGTCAAATTGCCTCAGAAAAAGAAGTGATGTTGTTTAAGTTAGGCAGCCACCAACTCCATAAAAAGTATCAGCTACCTGTCATCGTTCATGGAATCCTCCACCTTAACTCTTTGAATGACGTCATTGGTTATTGCAATCATCAGGACACCGAACGAGAAAAACTGTCAAAGCAGTTGACAAATCACTGTTTATTTTTGGGATTGGGAATTTGGAGAGGAGAGCCTCGGCTATACTATTTGTGTTGACCTAATTGAGCAATATAGACACCAATGATAAGTTAATAGTTTAGTAGATATCAGAACCCAGAATGGAATCTCGGACTCAAATGCGTACGTTTGAAAGGAATCTTTATTGACTAGTTGACAGAGCTGGCTTAGGAAGCCAGCGGACGTCGGTCGCTAGCAGCGTTGGGCGGAACGGCAGTTCCGTGACAGGTAAGCAGAATCAATCTTAACCGACAGGTCGATGGCCAAGGCAGGAGAGAAGGTCGTAACGTGGGGCAGAAACAGGTCGGAACCGAAGGCAGGAATCAAAACAGAGAGTAGTCTTTAGTACGTGATAATCTAGCAAAAAACACACAGGAACACAGAGGTGCGTTCGGACAAACTGGTCTGGGCGCTGACCGCTTAAGAACAAAACGTCAGCCAATCAGGGAGCGCGCTCCAGCGCGCCACAAGACTGCCGCAGGTGTCTTCACTTCGGCAATCATGACAGTAGACACTCAAAATAAGGAAATCAATGAATTTTGAACTCGCAAGAAGAACAGAGGAAGACTGTACCAAAATACTCTCAGCATGCCAAATTCCAAATATGTTCTAAAAGCCTTTCACTAAGCCCTTTCCTTTTATGAAATCTCCTAGGTCACAAAAAAGATCAAATCGGGGGCTCCATGGCCGAAAACATTCTCACGTTCCCGGATTAGGAAATCTCAACCTTCTTTAAACTTCTACAAAGACACCCAGGTGCTATTTCTTAAATTTTGTGTTTCTTGTTTGTCTTTAACAGTCTCTCCAGGACTTTTATATTGAGAAAAATAATATCAGGGTGGGTTTCCTCAATGTTCTTTGGTTGATTAATGGTAGTCAAAAGTACAGCTTGATGTGTTGTTTTTATTTTTATTTACTTTTTGCTAAAATCAAAAACACGCAAAATTGATAAAAATGATGAATACATTTGAATAATAGTTTTGCAAAAATTAAAACAATGAATCCATGGGCATAACCAGCTCATTCTTTGGGGTGCTCAAGCATCCCCAAATTCATAAGCACCCCCAAATTCATAAGCACCCCCAAAAAGGATAGCATTTTTAAAACTCTCTTTTACTTAATAAAGGACAGAATATGCTTAAATATGATTAAACACAATAGATTTTAAAAAACAACAACAAAAAAACTAACATGCAAACAACACAGCGTTGGAAATACTTCCTTGCCTTGAAATGGTTCAGTCCATTTGATTCCTAGCACCACTCTCGCCCCGCTCCCTGCTCCCCTTTGGCTCAGCTACTATCACTTGCGGCATAGCGTATGAGTCGTTGGCTCCAGTGTATTACAATAAGAGTACGTTATACAGTGGTTATGTTGAACAACTATTTTACCACCCAAAACAAGGACTTTGTTAACATCAACAGATAACATTCCTCACTTTAGCTGCATTGAATTCAATGCAACAATGGTCAGCCTAGCTCGATTATTGCATATGTGTAAGCGATGTGTGTTGTCATCCTTTCAGCACCAGCATGGACATTCACAGTTTTTCTTGTTGCAGAAAAGCACCACGTTCAGGTGAGAGTCTCTTACCCACAGTAACTATAAAGAAATACACCTAACTTCCTCCTCATTTATTTGTATATGGTTGTCAGCACTACCCAGAAGAACATTTTAAACAGTAATGTGATGTTCACCAATAGAGAGTAACACTCATGAACAGTGTGGAATGTTCCCTAATCACTTTAAACAAAAACAACAAAAGAGCCAGACATTCGGAGTTTCAAAAAACCTTGCGCAGGACTAGGTAAAAACATTGGGAGAACATTTGTGCTCCTTGTACAAACAGGGACACCTAGTGGTCAAATAATACACAATTGTCCCTGTGAAATATTTCTGAAAAAGCACGGTTTTGTTAGCCCAAAAATGAACTCGAGTCACCAAAAAACCCCTTCAATGTTGGGCACAATTATAGAATTGTATTTACTTGTTTTGTATACGGACGCTGCCCTACTTACGAACGAGATAGGTTCCGGACAATCGTTCGTAAGTTGAATTTGTTCGTAAGTTGCTTCAGTTCTATATTTCGGATGTTTAAGGCTTATGTACAAGTAACCTGTGTTGTTTTTTTTTACTCAAAAAAAACATTTCATACAATAATGTGCTCTATAAAGACAAATCAAATTGAGTTTAACTTACTTTTGGAAGATGCGTGTCATGATTTGTCATTTGCGCTCACCTGTGCTCCGTCCTTCAGCCTCAACTGCCACTCGTTCCCTAAGTAGTCCTATTTAAACACGTCAATCTCGTTCACTCCTGGGCAGTCCGTCTGCGAAACTCAGGGCATGCAAGGAAAGCACTTTTGACTCTGGCTCCCGTTTTGATCCTGACCTGTTTCCTGCATCGATCTTCGATCCAAGCTCCGTTCTCCTGTCCCGGCTACCCTTATCATGATTTTGTTTCCTGTATCGATCCTCGATCCCTGACTTCCCGCTCATCCCGGCTACCTGACTTGTTCATATCACGCTCCGTCTCCCGTCCTGGCTGCCCGACTTGTTTCGATCTCTGACCACGCTTCGCGAGGGCTTCCCGCTTCTGGCCAGCGAGCACCAGATCGCTGTCTTTTTCCTCTCGCCATGACTTCCCTGATCCCTTAATAAAGCATTGTGTGAAACGTTACGCATTTGAGTCCCCTGCTTGTACCGGTCGTGACAATGGGCTTCAAGAGGTCCTCCTCCGTGGTAAATTGTGGCAGAAAAAAAATGATCCAACCATTTTCTCAACGGCATCAAGCTTTCTTATTCTACTTTCATTTCAAAAGAAACGGCTCGCCTCTACTTGTCACCAACCATATTGAATGGATGCATGATATATTAAACAATAAAAACATCGTAGCATGCTAGAGATACAGTTCACATTACAGTATGTTTACACACGGACTAGGAAGTAAGCGCCAGATTTCTTCTTCAGGGTGGATGCTGGGTGAGCTCTCACAGCACCACTCGCCGGTGGCGATGGACTGAAGAGGTACATTAATGTCCTCTACTCGGGAAAAGGTGCACACAATACAAAATCTCACTTCCAGCAATGTCCGGATATTTTTCGACATACCGAAAATAAATGATTGTATCTACCATTTTGCGAAAGTTCAATGTTCGTAAGTAGTGGAACGTCTGGATTCATTCCTCCATTATTCATGCATTCTTTTTTACATATTTTTTACACATTTAAAAAATATTATACAGCCCCATGGTGCAGGAAAGAACTGTCCGCTCACATTTTTCAAATTTCCTTCTTTATCTTTTCTGTTCAGAAAATTAAAATCCTTTTTTGAACTTAGCCTCCAATTAAGGGTTAAGATTTGTTCACATAACAAGAGCGAGCACTCTAAAAGAGTTTCCTGTTCATAAAATTAGTAATTCATTGTAGGCATAAGAGATTTACTGATGTGCAGGCCCGGGTGTATATTCTGTCTACCCTGTGGGCATCGTTGCTGAGTCGTGTCATATTTACTGTGTAATTGATTTTTAAACACACACGTCTTTCCATTTCAGCGCCATAAGTTGTTTTATTCATTTTGGGGTGGTCTTTCTTACCTAAGTTGCCCCTGCAATTAATCATTTTAGCCCCAGTCTTTATTTGTATAAGGACCTATTCTTTGTTGGACACAGGAAATCCAAGCCACAAGAAATATTTCTTCTGCTTGTGATATACACCAATAAATTATGCAACTACTGGGGATGGAGCGCAGCTGGTAAATGAATGTGTAGCAATAGATAAAGGGTGAGAGCATGACTGATGAACATAACTTACATAGGAAGATTGCGGAACCACTTTGAAAACAAAACCATAGCGTTCATGGGCTTTATAACAAGACCTTCACACTTTGGTGCAGGCATATTGGAAACTCGGGTGTTGGTAGTTTATAAAATCATGCATGGACTTGCTCCCTCATATCTTTCAATTTACTTTCCCTCTATGTTCCGGTCCAAAGTTTTCACTCTGACAATGCTGGTCTATTAGTGAACCCAAGAGCCAATAAGTGCCCCGGTGCTGTGGAATAATCTGCTCCCTGAGATTCGATCTGCAACCTCAGTGGAACTGTTTAAATCTATGCTTAAAACACACTTCTATTCTCTAGCATATGAATAACCTATATGTTATATGTTAAGAATATCTGTTTATTATTTGCCATTGCAACATCCATTGCAGCCTGGTCATCTTGGAAGGGGGATTACCTCATGTGCGATCCCTTCTCGAGGTTTCTTCATTTTCCTCATTTTGAGGTTTTTGAGTTTTTCCTTGCCCTCATGTAGATTTTAGATCAGGGGATGGTGTAATAATAGTCTGTGGTTTGCAATAATCTGTGGTCTCTGCAGCCCTTTGAGACTCCTTGTGATTAAGGGCTATACAAATATACATGACTGGACATGATTTGACTAGAATGAGCATTGACCCTTATTTTTGTCTGCAACCTGAATTTGCGTTCAAGATTATCATGTGCAGAGTTGGGCTTGTTACTTTAATAAAGTAGTTATTTACTATTTACTACCTTTGCAAAAAGTAACCGAGTTAGTAACTGAGTTACTTTATAGTAAAAGTAACTGGTTACGAACAAAGTTACTATTTCCGTTACTTTAAAAAGAAGTGGTATGTCAAAAAATTAGAAATTTTCAGAGCTGTATTCAAGACAGTTGAACAAAGAAGAACAGACAAGTAGTTGTGTTATAAAACCTTTAATTATATATTGCACCTCACCAGCAACAGATTTATCCTACTCTTGAAGTTTTAACAAAATAAAACAGTTAACAGTATAATAGAATAACAATCAGCAGTAAACAATATAAAGTGAGTTTACTAAATCAAATCTAACTCTAATGGTCGCTGTAGGGATGGGAATTCTGCTTTTTCGGCTCCCAAATGTCTCTTCAGGTTGTTTTGGTTGTTTTTTCCATATATTGCCATTTATTTTGTATTATCATAAATAACTTAAAAGGGGAGCAATAAGGCAAAATTACACTTCATTGTTAACACTGAAAAACATAGAAAAGATATATTACAATATTTAGTCTACAGAGAAAACAATACTATAAAAAACAATTTTAACCTTTTATATACAGTAATCCCTCGGTTATCGCGGTTAATGGGGTCCAAAACCACCCACGAAAAGTTAAAATCCGCAAAGTAGCGACGCCCCTTCAAAAATGCTTACAATTTCTTTTTAAATATTATGATTATTATTATTATTTTTTTTTTTTTTTTAATTATTACTATTTTTTTTAGACCCGGTTAATGGGGACCAAAACCACCCGCGAAAAGTGAAAACCTGCGAAGTAGAGACGCCCCTTCAAAAATGCTTTAAAAAAATAATATATATATATATATATATATATATATATATATATATATATATATATATATATATATATATATATGTGTATATTTTTATTTTACTATTATTATTTTTTAGACCCGCGAAGCTCTGAACCCGCGAACGTGGAACCGCGAAGTAGCGAGGTCCCACTGTACTCAACAAATTCAAAGTCAACAACACAGGATCCATGAAAAAATGCATTTTGACAATTCACAGGAGAAAAATAGCATCTTGTCGGGAACCGGCTCCCGATTGGTGGGTATCTTTATTTATCTTTAAATAAAAAATTAGCAACTAATCAGTCATCCGTTTTTTTTACTCAGGTTTTGTGGATTCTCAAAACCCAATGGACAGAATTTAGCTCTAGGCGAGTCTCATGGTATGTAAAATAAATACAAATTTCTCAACCTGTCTGGATTCACAAAAATGCACATTTATATAATAGTTCGTGTATTTTTGCTCATTAATCAAAACATTATATATAGTAAATTGCGTTTTTTTTACCACTGGGAGGAACTAAAAAATACACATTTATCAATTCACAATTTCTCCAATTTCCTGTTCTGATTGTAAAACAAAAGGCCGCTAAGACCGCAGTCTCGGGACCATTGCAGGTAGTAATCGGGGGACAAAAGTCAAAATATGTGAGCAGGTATGAAAAAGAGGGCGGACGGGTGCAATTAGAGGAAAATGGAGCAGATAGAGTGAAGCCCTCCTTCCTTAGGGGAGGTGCATGGTTCGTCTAATCAATCCATGGATGCATTGTAAAATCAATGCTCTGTATAATTAGGGCAATCCAAGGGTAAAAAAAAAAGCCCTGCTCTGCATTTTGCTTCTGTCTGCACCCGTTCTTTTCTTCCCCCCTGTTGTAATGCCTTCATCATAAATGGCTGCAGGTCACAGTTACATTCCTCCAAATTGGTCGGTATAATGGAAAACCTTTGGGCCTCCAACTATCTGACGAGTCACAAAGTGCAATAGCCTTTAAGGTAACAATGTGAACTTTATCCCCTTGTTGAAGGGGTCTTGTTTTATTTTGCAATACCTTTAGTAAACTCACTTCAACCCAGCTAGAGCAGTCATTGATACTTACACCATGCACCTATTCCAATTGGAATTTTACCTTCCCTATTAATTTTCCTCCTACTATTTCATAGAAATACCTACTATTGCTATTTTTGAATAAAAACATCAATAGGTCGTTCATTATGAAAAAAAGTCTATGCAATGAGAAGCAAAATTACTGGATGGCTTGACTTGCTGTTACCTTTCTAATGTGATCACTAATTATATTGTTTTAGCTGAGCTGTGAACCAAATAAGAATCTTTGGTCTCAATACCACCCTCTGTCAGGAGGCAAGAGAATTGCAAGCCTCACTCTGGATCTACAGGCATTCAATGCAGTAATACGTTACATACTAATTGTTTTGATACAATGATTAAGAATATGTTTTAAAAAGGAAATCCAAAAATTGTGAAGTTAAAGATTTTCAAACGTGAAAAAATATAACAATTTGATGTATTTTCAATTTTATATTTCCATGATAACAGGTGAGGCAAGCCTTACCTGCCTCCTCTGACAGCATGCAACCAGTTCATCCTTACTTAAATCTTTCATATGAAGTGAATCCGCACATTTTTAAATCGTATTAAGTCATTACATTAAAGAAAGAATTTCGATTCTACCACGCATGAGGACCCTTTTGCCAAAGCTGGTGAAAATGAACAAATTGTCAGCTATCAAATGTTCTTGTTTTTTTGTAACTTTTTATTTGGCTTTTTTCTCTTTCAAAACAAGCAAAACACAACAAAAGTGAAAACATTTCAGTGGTAAGGAACATCTCTATTGATTGAAATATATTCCAAGTCCAGTTCCGTTGTTCATAAATATGCTTGTTTTCTCGAAATGATAATTAAAATGCATTAAAAAAGATAACACAGTGTCATTGATATGACACCGGGCTAAATCACAAGAGCAGGACAGTGATCACAGGAGAGGTGTAATTGAAGCTTTATATTCTTCCCTGGATGATGAAAACCGCAAAAGTACATTACAATGCATTGAGAACATGTGCCAATAAGTTCATGAAAATAAAGGCATACGCTTTACTTCTGTCGGAACTATTACAGTACATAGTTGTTTATAAAACATCATATAAACTTTTAGAAACTTTTGGCATTGCCTTGTTAATCATTCAACATGGATGGAGATGGATTGGACATGCAACCTTCCTGTCTGCTTTTGTGTGAGATTACTGAAGACAACCAAATCACAGAACCTGAATTGATGTGGAAAACCTAGAAATAGTATTATTTCGATATACAGAGAACCCTCGCTCTTCGTGCCCAGTTATCGCTGAATTAAATTTAATGTTCTTTATTGTCATTGATATCAATGTATCATGTTTTGTGTTTCCAATAGACAGCGAGGGAGAGATTAGAGAGGATGCTCTGTATTGGGTGGGTGTGACAGTCTGTGTGCTCGACTGGTGTATGCGGTCAGTCAAACAGCCAGTTTTGACATGCGCAGTCAACGTCTTCGAATCTAAACAAACTGGAAAGGATATAGGCTGCTAGGTTTTAGTGTCTCATTTCAGTAAAAGTAAATCAATCAATTAAATCCAACTTTAGGAAAGTCAGAAGAAATCAAAGAAATGCTGTTTACCAGCGTGTGCGTCCGGGAATCGACTGAGGCGGCGTCAGATGGGACAGCAATGGCCTGGCTGCAGGTCCGGCCTACTACTCTACTAGGCTAACACCCGTTGCAAGCGCGCAACTATCCAGCCGCTCGGTGCCGTACCCACATTGACGGAGGGGCTTCAACGTCCATGACGGTGTGGCATGGGTCCAATAGGTTGGATTTCTGCGTGAGGGTCGGGAGAGTGATAAATCCCGGACCGCACGAAGGTAGACGGGGCGGGGCGTGCATGTTGAAGTGAGTGGGGGGGGGGTTGCTTGTACCTAAAGCTGCGCGTGCTCTGACGGATGTCCTGTAATTTCATTTTTATTTATTATAATGGCAATAGCGGCATTGCGGCTGAGTGGGTAGCGCGTCCACGACACAGTTCTGAGGTCATGGGATAAAATCCAGCTACCAGCCTTCCTCTGCGGACTTTGCATGTTCTACCCGTGCTTGCGCGGGTTTCCTCCCACGTTTCAAAAACATGTACGTTAGGTTGATTATCCGGTCCAAATTGTCCCTAGGTGTGGCTTTAACGAAGGTGTGACGCTACTTCAGATTTTCACCTATCGAGGGTGGTTCTGCTCCCCATTAACCGCAAAAACCGAGGAATCTCATTGTATATAAACTTAAAGCTAAAAAAAACAACACAAACCATATATGTAGAACACTTCTGAATGAACTCTCATCCGTTTCTAGCCTTGTGTAATGTTTTAAACAGAGAAATTTATTAATTTAAAAAAACAGATGCTGTAAGGTCAACACAAACAATAAATATTAATATTATAAAAACAAAAATATAGTCTGGGGAATTACAAATTTTATTTTATCATACATACGTTACTGCATTTTTTCTGAGCCTGTAAATCACATACAAACACACACACACAAGTCAGGACTTATATTGTAAAGTCGATTAAGAATAAATTCAGAAAAATATTGTCTCGGTTGCCATCGCGCCCAATTGGCCCCGCCCGTGTGGCGCCAGCTGCGTCTCATTGACAGATTGGCTTTTCGTTTATTTAAGCTCAAGCTTTCCTTTGTCAGCCTGTCAACGAACCTCTGCCCCGCAAAACATGGGTTTTGACTCGGTCCTGTTTTCCTGTTGGTATTCCCTGTCCGGTATTGTTCCCGTTTGTTTTTGTCCTATTTGATATCGGTTTCCAGTTTCGTTCCCATCTATTTTTGTCCTGTTTATTGTTCTCTCCAGTTTTTGTCCCCGTCTAGTTTGTCCTGTTTATTTTCGATATCCTGTTCCATTATCTATCCTGTCTGTATCGACCCCATCTGTTCGATATCAACTCGGGCATTTTGTATCGATCTCGTCGGCCTCTGGCTTCCTATCATTTCACGCCAGACTGCTACCTGACGTGCATGACTCCCCATTTCCCGTAAAATGAAAGACTTGTGTGAGTAACGTCATGCGTTTGGGTTCTGATCCTGTTTTGGTTCATGACAAATATATATATTTTTTTAAAATGTCATGTATCGTGAGTTTCTGTGCAAGATTTGCAACACTGAAGGACCTCCTTTTATAGAAGTGCTGACAGAAGTATATGCTTCTCATTGAATTCCTATGAAAATCTCAACCTGTCCATTAATGTTAGGTTACATACAGTAAACTGCATAAGTCATAAAAACGGGGCCAATCTACGACAACAACATCATTGATTGACATAACGCACATACACATGCACACTCTCCCTCTCTCTCTTCCGTCATCCTATCACGTTTAATCTCTTTGAGTGTTTTCCAGCTCCCCCTTTTCGCTTCCCATCTTCCATTATTCCCTTGCAGCTTGCGGTGCCGTAAGGCTTCACAGCGCTATGGTCACACAAGGGGCCATATACTTCTTCTGGCCATCATAAATCGCTCACTGGAATGCTGATGCTGATGTCTAGGTCCAGAGATTTGGCACGAGAGCACATTTAATTTCTTAGATTAGATTGCTGATTTGTGAGAAAACAAATAAATTCTGAGTGTGTCCATACTAGGGCTTTTGTTTTGAAATGGGGCATCTGGGAAGTTTTTGTTCTTGAAGTATTACAATACTTTTAATGAGGGCCGTGCATTTGGAAAGTTGAATCGGGCTTACCTCATGTCGTTTTTAGTGCAGTCATTAGAAAAAATATAAAAAGGTTTTCATTTATCCTCCTGATTGTGCTGTATGCAGTTGAGTGTCCATTATATAAATTACATTTAAAAAAACTTTATTGACCATAATTCATTTCTACACACGTTTTTATATTTCTATGATGATGTCATCACACATTAAAATAGAATCACACATTTGTAGTGGAGTAAAAGTGATTCATGTACTAAAATTTGGCAAAAGCAGTCCATACAGACAAATCTAGCAGTAGTAAATACTAAGTGAGTCTTTATGATAAAATGCGTTGCCATTTGAATTTATCTTGTGTTGCGTGTGAGTGTTTATAGTTTCATGTTTAACACACTAGTAGATTAATTGAAAATGGATTGATTGACCCTGTTTTTTTAGTTTATACACATTAAATTCTAAACTATTTTTACATCGAAGCGTTCAGTTTACAAAGACAACATACTTGGACGTGAAAAGTAACTTCGTTTAGGATTGTTCTTTAAATTGGGGGTCAGCAACATGTGGCTCTAGAGCCGCATGTGTCTCTTTAGCGGACCCCTCGGAGCTACCTAGAGCAGTGGTTTTTCAACCCTTTTTGAACCAAGGTACACTCTTATTTATAAAAAAGTTCCGCACACTGTCTGTCGAAAATGTTTGAAAATTAAGTTATGTCAAATATTTCACTGTACTACCTCATAAGCAGATATTACTATATAAAAAGTAAAAAAAAAACTTAAAATAAAAAAGAATGATGTGCATTATTTATGTTTGTATTTTTTACAGTGCAATCGTAAACCGCTTTATTAAACAAATTAAGTTATTAAATGTACTGTGCTATATGAAAAGTATATAAAAATCTACTGCCACTTACTGATATGAATGACTATTACAGTTCCTTGTCTGAAGATAACAAAAATACTGAATAATGGCCCGATTTTTTGGAAAGATAAAATTGGGCAAATTCCAGCGGCACACTAGACAAGGTCTCACGGCACACTAGTGTGCCCCGACAGACTGGTTGAAAAACACAGCCCTGGAGGATCCCAAGAGATTTTTCAGAAATGTTAAAAAAAAAAAAGTATTTTTTGTGTGTTGGTTTTCTTTACAACAAGTATTAAATATTTACTAACTTTTGTGTTTGAATAACCTCTAATTTTAAATAAAAAAAAATAGGTTTTTCTAAGGCTTTTAATTTAAAATATTTGTTGTTTTCTGATTTTTAGCCCGCTATGGCTCTTTCAAAATTTTGTGTTGCCCCACCCTGCTTTAAAGACATTCTGCTATTTTCTTTTTATTTGCTCGTTTTTTATGTGGGTAAACAAGCATCTTTGCAAAGTTGCCAACATTTCCATATAATTCTGAATATTGGACTGAATTGTTACAGTACATAAAGTCAAATGTGAGGTAAAAATCCAATTTTCGTCATGTCACGGTTGCGATGGCACCCAATTAGCCCTGCCCGTGTGTCACGGTTGCCATGGCGCCAACGGTAGCTTGTATTTAAACTCTGTCCTGTCAGTCCCCTTGTGTCGGTCCGTCTGCAAATCTCCGTTTTTACACGGCAAGCCTTTTTTCGTCTGTCCTGTGTTTTTGCTCCTATTTTTCTCCTGCTGCAATCTGTTTGATCTCGACCACGTCTGCTCTCCCGTCCCGAATTACGATCTGTTTTGATATCGACCACGTCTGTTCTCCCGTCCCGAATAACGACCTATTTTCTGATATTGACCACGTTTTTGCTCTTCTATTCCGGCTACTGACCCACTTTTCCGTTCCCGAGCACCACCATCGCTCGCCACGGAAGTCCCACTCCTGCGTCTAAGCAACCTACTCCCCGCGACCAGCGATCTCTGGATCGTGCGTGCACTCCTTTCCCTTCTTCCCAATAAAACTGTGTGAAACGTAACGCGAGTGGGTCCTGTCTCCGTTCTGGTCCTGACAGTCATGCATTAATAAATTTACTTTCAGGCATCAACACATACATGTAATATTTCAGTTCATATTAATTTATGTATGGCTTGATTTCATCAAATTTGTTCAGAAACACTACAAATTAAAGTAAATTAACATATTTTATCCCCTTTTAAAAGGATAGTTCTAAAAATAAATGCATTGAAAAACCAATCCTACTTTTAATTAGGACTAGCTTATTTGTTTTTTTGGTGTGAAATTCAATACATACTTTTAAGAAATATATGACAAGAAAGCAGGTACAAAACATTTTTATGATTTTTATTTTGGCACGAGGCTGGGGACGACATGAAAGTTTGCTGGGGACAACAGTGGCACCAAAACAATCATCACAGTAATAACATAATTGCGTAAGTCATTTTTAGGATTTTTGAGAAAAAAATCCCAATATCAAGAGAAAAATTGTCTAGGTCGAGCTCATAAGTTACGCAGAGGTGCCGTTTGTATTGTTATCTGCAATATGATAACGGGCACTCATGCAGACAGTGAAGAAAAAAACAATGAAAAATCTTAATTTGGCCCCAAATGAGTTATGCCCATTTTAAAACCATGAAAAAATATCATCAGCATAAAAATGTGATCAGAGTGACAATATATTCTTATAATATAATACAATATATATTTTCCAACCATTTCTGTTTGGCGGGCTGAATTTCAAAGGCCATCGATATGTTTGCGGCCCCACAGGCTGTAGTTGGCCCACTGTAGTCATAAGCAGAGCACACAAGCCCATACAAGTGTTTATTTATCTTTTTCCCCAATTGCAACAAGACACAGAATAAGGAATCATTCGTAGGTTTTACGAATAGCAAAGCTATTTTGTGGGTGTTATTTGTTTCCCCCGCTGAGCATCCTTTCGCTGGCGTTTTTGGAATTGCACACGATGGGAAAGTGCTGAATAAGTAAGACCATTTTTTACACACACCCACGATGGTTTGTCTTTGAAGAAGACCAATAACTGCAGCTTACTGTCCCTCTAATTTCTATTTACGTGACCGTCGTTCCCCTGGGAGCCCCGTGATGGATTGACTGTTTCACGTTTGCTGCAGTGGGTGTGCGATTTTTCTTTGAATGTTTCGTTTCTCTCACCTTAAAGGTGCAGCAAGAAGCAATTAGTTTGATTTGCTTCAAGACGATCGCCACATTTCGGTACAGTGTCATTTACTGTTAAGTCATTGGTACAAAAAAACATGCAGGGAATAAGGGCGCTCAACTGGTCAATTATGATTCTAGACCACGATAGGAGTGCATCAGGTTCAGAGACTTAAGTCCACCCATTTCCTATCTCACCTTGGCAGAGGTGCCAGTCAATCACAGGGCAAATTTATTAGTGGAGAGGGAAAAAACATGTAGTTTTTTTTAACAGTATTGCAAGTGTACATGTAAAAGTACAAAAAATAAAATTAAAATTAATGAAAGAAAAAATAAATTCAATTGCTACCCTTAAGAGTTTTACCATAACCTTGCTGAGTCACAGAAACAAGCTTTTCAGTGGAGACATACTGAACTTTTCCACATTTTGATTTTAGTTTCACAATCGTTTATCCTTTATGCAAGAACATATCAGTTTTACTTTTATGTTTTTAGCTGGCTTACAGGAACTAGCTTTCAAGTAGACTCTTAATCAACTTTTACACACTCTGATTTCTGTTTTTATCGACTTTTTCCTTTTATGCGATGTTCAACTAGAAATACTGTATCATGATTATTTGCCAAGTGTTTTGGTTTTTATTATAATATTTGCATACAGGAGTTTTGGTTAAACCCATTTTTCAAAGACTGATACTTAAATGAGTATTTAAAGGGACAGTGTGTATTATTTAGCGCCTTCTAGTGGTAAAAAAAAAAACAAACTTAATCTGTTAAAAAAAAAAATACTGAGTTGGATGATGAGAAAAATCCACGAATTGTCATATAAATGTCTTTTTTTAACACTCGTAGATCAAAATTATTTTTTATTCATGTTACGCAACATGAAGCTCACCTATAAGGAGCAAATAGGGTACAATATTAGTTGTAAAATGTTCTTTCGGTCATTCCCTTAATGCCCCAATACACACAGTAATAGAGCATTATGGGAATGAGTTCAGCCAACAACCTTGTACAACGATTGATCAATCACATGCACCTTTCAAGATAAAAATCACTGGTTAAGAGGGCACAGCAGCGCCTGTACTTCCTGCGGAGGATGAGGAGAGCCCACCTGCCCCGACCTTCCCTCATCGCATTCTACAGGGGCACCATAGAGAGTATCCTGACCAGCTGTATCTCTGTGTGGTGTGGAGGCTGCAGCGCTACCGACTGGGGTAGTGTGAGGAGGGTAACGAGGAAAGCAGAGAAAATAATCGGGACTACACTTCCCTCCATTCAGGACATTGGCCAGAAGCGCTGCCTATCCCATGCTAAGAACATTATCGGGGACCCCTCTCACCCCCATCATGGACTGTTCACTCTGTTAGCCTCTGGGAAGAGGTACTGCAGTGTGCGGTGCAGGACCACCAGGTTCCGC
This sequence comes from Urocampus carinirostris, assembly GCF_059441175.1. Taxonomy (NCBI): domain Eukaryota; kingdom Metazoa; phylum Chordata; class Actinopteri; order Syngnathiformes; family Syngnathidae; genus Urocampus; species Urocampus carinirostris. The sequence continues at coordinate 34,362,405 of NC_142351.1, read as the reverse complement.
AGTAGTCTAGTCCCCCTGGCCATTAGACTGTTAAATGGTCAATCTAACATATAGTTAACCTAAATCTAAACGGCTGCTAATCTGACTTTTTGCACTACTGGCAGTTCTTTATAGCTTGCCACTCCTTGCACATTTGCTCTCTGCACTATTGTACTTACAGCGTTATTGTTACAGTGTTAATGTTACTGTTTACCTGACTTGTTAACCTGACTGCCCATTTTGCACATCTGGTTAGCTACTCCTCTTGCACTATCAGCACTATGGTAAAATACTATACGTAGCCATAATACAATACAACTTTTACTTATATCTGTACATTCAAGGAAACTGTGCGGGTCAGATGTATCGACATTTCGTTCTGTATACACGTGTACTAGAATGACAATAAAGTAGATCTGAATCTGAATCTGAATCTGAATCTGAAAAAAGGCATGACAGCATGGTACTGTGAGTGACAATTGTGTGATGAGGGAATAAAAGCTAATCCCTTTTACCATTTCATCGAGATCAGTGTTTCTCAACTTGTGGGTCATGACCCAAAAGTGGTTTGTAGTCCTATTTTTGGCAAAACAATGCTGATAAAACAAAAGACGGCAATAATGCCCTGCAAAAAGGGAGTTCACACCCCCATTTCACATAAAAAGCCAGAAAAAGTTTGTGGCTTAGGTTAGGTCAATTTGAGTCCCTGTAGTTTGTTTTATTATTTTTGTTTTGTAGCATTTGTTTTCACTTGCACTACATAATACAGTGACATCAAATGGTCAAATAGTACATAGTATCACTTTAAAATACGCAGCTTGAGCATTAAAGGAAATAAAGTGGTATCTCAACTTGGGTATAGCTATACATACAAATGTTTCAGGTAACGAGATCACTGATTGGGAAAATATTGCCTCTAGTTACCAAGGCGTATTAGGACACAAAGTCAAAAATACAGTACAGAACGCGCTGCCATTAGCCACTCCCAGTTTCCTAAACGTAAACAACTGGCTATCGCCTAAAATCTGCCTTGTTTCATGTTTTATGCTTTTTTTCTGATTTCTTAAAAGAAACCCTGTTAATTTACGGTCCCTGGAACAGATTACCACATTTACATTAAAAATGCGTCCCTACTTTCAAAAATTTCATGTTACGAAGCTACTCCCAGAACAAATTCAATTTGTATGTAGTGGTTCCACTGTATTTTATTTTATTTTTATTTTTTTTTGGTTTTGTTGGTCATTGTTTCTTAATCCGGACTGCGGCTTGTAATTAGGGATGGATGCTGGGCCCTGGAGTCAGAACAGTTGAAAACCTCTGATCTAGACCCCCAGTGGTCCAGTGGATTTAGACTAACCATTGTTATCGTTATTACTATTATATTTGCCTAACTGTCCAGCAATCAGTTCAGAAAGTTACCTGACCACAGACCGAAGACTACTGAGATTGGCTCAAGCACCCCTATGTCCCTGGTAGGGATAAGGGGTGCAGAAAATGGATAGATTGATGGATTTTTTTGTTTGTTTATTGTTATATTTATTAATGTAATTTGGAAGCCTGGCGGAGATAATTTTGTCAGATATTAAACCGGTCAGTGGTACAGAAAAGGTTCTTGACCGCTGCTCCAGGGCTACCGTAAAGCTGTGCGTACATGTGTGTGTGTGTGTGTGTGTGTGTGTTTGTGTGTGTGTGTGTGTGTGTGTGTGCTTGTGTTTTCAATTAGGAAACGAACATGTGACTCCCAAGATTAGGTGGCTGATGATGTCCATCATAGCCCACTGAGGGAGGCGTACAGACACCCCTCTCCCGGGCCTTCCTTAGCTGCAGCAACCTTGAAACTTGATAAGGAACAATAAACCATAAATCAACACAAAATGTGGTTTGGGGGGGGTGGGCTGCCCAGGTGAGTAAAAGTGGTTGAAGACGGGAGGCAAAGGGGAATCCTGCGACAGCTGTCATTCCCGTTTTGCTTTAAGGACGTCAGCGGACGGCCAGGTCGTGACGCTTCGCTGTTTGGTGGACTCAGCAAAATGGAAGATAACTCACCAGGGATGACCTTCAGGAGGTGACCAAAAGGAGGGAGGCGATGCTGCGGAGGGAGGGAAGTGTGGTCCAAGGGTTGTATCGTATATTACTCTTTTGTATTACTGTATCGTTTTCGGGTGTGTTGGAAAACTTAATCTGTTACACAAGCGATGGCTGTTCTCCAATGACTGTTTAAATGATAAATAAAAAAATCATAAATTATATCAATACAGTAATCATTCGCTGTAATCCAATTCACCTTTTGCGGTCAAGCTGCTTCACGGACTTTTATCATATATTGTATTCTGGATTCTAATTGTCTAAGCAGGGGTCGAGAATGTATGGCTCGTGAGCAAGGTATGGCTCTTTTCATGGGAACATCTGCCTCGCAGATAAACAAGTGCCATTCCAACCTTCTCTGCATCATTTTCATTTTAGTATATGTGAAGCTAAAGCCACACAGTATGTACTTGGAGTCGGTCCAGAATATATAGGCCAAAGTCACAACTACAATTTAGAATCACGGTGCTACACCAACAGACCCAGTTTTAAACGTACGTCTCTATAGAATCATTTATATGGAAACTCATTAAATAATGTGTCAGAGAGCGACATTATTAAGACTATTTAGTGGCTATATTTGCACAGATAAAATACATGTACCGTATTTTCCGAACTATAAGGCGCACCTAAAAGTCTTAATTTTTTTCAAAAGCTGACCATGCGCCTTATAATACAGTGCGCCTTATATATGGCTCGATATTAAATCGCAAGGTCTCGCAACTTACGCAACAGCCACCGACTCGATTTCCCCCCGAACGTGGAGTAGTCCGCGGTGTATGCTGGGATTTATATACCGGCGTTTCATTGGCTAACCAATGTCTCAATCATCATTTGAATCGATCGCTATTGGCTAAAGTTATTCGGAGCCTCGGATAGGCTAGAGGGCCGAAAAGAACCCTGCATTTGGCCGAAAAAGATGTGTCAACCATCAGTTAAATCGATCGTTATTGGCTGAAGTTATTCGGAGCCTCGGATAGGCTAGAGGGCCAAAACAAACCCTGCAATTGGCCAAAAAAGATGTGTCAATCATCAGTTGAATCGATCGCTATTGGCTGAAGTTATTCGGAGCCTCGCATAGGCTAGAGGGCCAAAACAAACCCTGCAATTGGCCGAAAAAGATGACTGAATAGCAAGCTTGCTAAACTACGCCATAAAGAAACATGTATTTGTAAATATTTTACTCTCCTGGATTTACTACACTCACGGTTGTAAGAAGACCATGGTTGCGTATCATTATTGAACGTGAGAACTTAGGTGAGCTATGCGGCTTTATATTTTCCCGGTATCTTGTTTTAGAACGATCTTGATGTTGCTATGATGAGTTGAGTGAATTGAACTAAATTCCAAGTGATTATTGTCATATGCACTGTAAAGTTGCGAGCGAAAAAGAAAATAGAAACTAAGGAATGGTTGGCATTTCTTGAATCCCAAGACTTTAACCTTCCGAATGATATTTGAAATGATGCATTTGAGTGACATCGTACGTACACCGCATCCGCACGTGTCTACGACACGTATTTGCTTCTTTGCAAGCTTTGGGAATGTTAAGGGGGTAATCAGTTTGACTGAATCATCTGACTGTTTTGCCGATGTTCCCATTGTAGCGCCTTATAATCCGGTGCGCCTTATCTATGGAAGATATAGGACCAAAAACTATTTTTGGGGGGTGCGCCCTATAACCCGGTGTGCCCTATAGTGCGGAAAATACGGTATATAGTTTAAATATACATAATGATGGCAGAAAAGAACTTACATCCGTCCTGGATGAGGTCCAAACAGAGAGAGGGAGTGGTTTATTTTGCGTCAGAGAAATCGGTACACACAAGAACATGACTTCAAAATAAAAGAATACAAGATTGATAAACGTACAAGAGATATAATTACATTCATTGTTGAAACGTTACTTTATGTGTGTGTCTGTGTATGAAAAACAATGTTTTTATATTTAGTAATATAAAAACAAGCTAATTACCTTGAGACAGAAATTCAAGAGATTTACATTGAAAACCTGACATAATGTGTTCACTGTTGAGACACATTTATGATGAAAACACACAGGAAATATTAAATACCCAAAAATGCCAGCCAAGCATCCAGGGTAATTTGATTGGGTGAGCGATTGGGTTGGGATCTGTGCACACATGACAATCAAAATGAACACCAACGATCTGAAGTAAATGTGCAAAGGAGACAAATTTAATGTGGTATATTTGTTGATAAGGGACACAGACTCTGGCTTTGATAGAATTTCAAATTTTTTTAGCTATACATCGAACGCCTGTGTGTATAATACCGTATTCAAGTATTTAAAAAACATGCAAAAAATAAATTTTATAGATTTGTACAATGGAACCGCAGTTTTCGAACGCCTCTCAGTTCGAACAAATCGGAGTCCGACCAAAAATTTTGCGAAATTCTTGCTTTGCTGTTCGGTCAAAAAATCAGAGTTCGAACGCCGGTAATGCGTGAGTGCGTACGCTAGGATGCGATGCTGAGCGGCGTACGGGTGTAGATTGCTCTTTTCGTGACCAACTGTTATCGCGTGCGGACGTGCTTTGTTTTGCTTTCGCTTTTAATATAGGTGTACTAAGTGTTTTAGCCCCTAATTATGCCTCCGAAGAAAGTCAGTGCAAGCAGCAAAGTTGCTACAGGTGAAAAAAGAAAAGTAGTGCGTACAACTATTGCATTTAAGAAATAAATGTTGGCAAAATATGAAGGAGGTGTGCGAGTGTCTGATCTTGCTAAGGAATACAGCATGGCTAAATCTACGATCAGTACGATACTAAAGAATAAGGAGCCTGTGAAATCTAGTGATGTGGCTAAGAGAGTGAGTGCTATAAGCAAGCAACGGCCGTCCACCTGCGTCTTCTGCTGACCACCACATAGGTAAGAAATCCTATACATAATTCTTTTCTTTATCCTTTTTTTTATTTTTACACGTTCATGTTAGCGTAATCTTTTGTACGGAGGATTACGATAACGCGAACGTACGATTAGCCAAGGTTAGCTTCATGTTTACGTAAACATTCAAGGTAAACATTAAGGGTGTTGGAACGGAGCCCAACATTCAGGGTGTTCGGACGCAGCCCCCTTTCCAATGAACCGCTCACCACTTGTTGTGGAGACCCGGCTCTAAATGACTTGTAAACGACCTGATTTTTTTATTTTTACACGTTCATGTTAGCATAATATTTCGTACTGAAGATTACGATAACGCGAACGTACGATTAGCCTGGGTTAGCTTTACGTTAAACATTCAAGGTAAACATTCAGGGTGTTGGAACGGATTCAAACAGTTTACATTATTTTTAATGGGAAAAAAAATTCCGGTGATCGAACAAATCGGTTTTCAAACAGGGTTCTGGAACGGATTATGGTCGAGAACCGAGGTTCCACTGTACTTCACGAATTTTGTTCAGAACAGGTTCCTCTTGAAATGAAACCTCCGTAATAAAGGAAGCTTCACTGTACTTGATTCATGTGCTTTTAGTGGAAATGGCCATTTCTATATTGGCTTAAAGGCAATGACAAACAATAACAAACTCGTTCTCCTGAGAAAGATATCAAAATCAGGTCCATAATGTAAAAGCCCTGCCACCTTTCAGCCTTTTTGTTCTGGTGTGTAGACTGTACAGCAAAATACATCGCTCATTGTTTCACTAAACGGTTAGCTGAAAGTGTTGGAACAATAAAACAGATTGGAAAGTGTCATTCAGCCACAACCCTTTGGCTGACCAGAAACTGACCTCGATATTATTACTCAGAACGTGATGCGTATAACTGCCCAGCCAATTTGGAACAGTCCACTTTGTTTTAGTGGGCTTTTTTGGAACGGGTTAAAAGCTGTGCCCTAACAAATACGCCCTCAATTTGTCTGAATGACGAATTCATCGTCATATTACATAAATGAAATATTTTAATTAACATTTCAAAACAGCACAAAGAAACTTTGCATTTTTGTTTGAACAAAAGTGGCACTAGTAGTAGTTTGGTCAGATAAAATTTAAATACCATACATTTCTATAATCCAAGCTCACGTTATAATGAGGGCAGCACGGCGGCGCAGTGGTTAATGCGATCAAACCTTCCTGTGTAGAGTTTGCATGTTCTCCCCGTGCTTGTGTGGGTTTCCTCTGGGCACTCCGGTTTCCTCCCACATTTCAAAAACATGCATGTCCAAATTGTCCCTGGGTGTGGATGAGCGAGTGAGTTGTCTCTGTGTGCCCTGCAACTGGGTGGCAACCAGTTCAGGGTGTCCCATTCCCACTGCCCGAAGATAGCTTGGATGGGCTTCAGCACCCCCTGCGACCCTACTGAGGATAAGTGGTGCAGATAATGGATGGATGGAAGGACGTTCTAATGACTATGTAAGAAGCTGGAGTCCTTATGGATAAACTACTCAGGTTTTACATTGCCCATAATTCCAGCTGTTCATGCCATCTTAAAAAAACAAAAACATTCCAACCAGAGGTAAGATCAGTCCTAAAAAAACAGCCTAAGCATAACCACTTTGTTTAATTTGAGCGACCAAGCCTGAAGCAATCCCGAATTTTCATATTATATTTGTGAGGACTCAGGAGAAGGAAGGGTGATTATGGCTGACTCCCGCCCCCATCATGCGCCGGCTTCTCTGGATCCAACAGTGCTGCTGAGTGCAAGTGCTGACAAGCGTGTATGCAGTGGTGCACGGATCCTTTATTGGGAAAAAGTAACATTACACAATGACAGGTGGATCATTTTTATTTTTAAATTCAGCAACAAAGAAGCCCTCAAATTCCAACGATTCCAATCAGATCAATGCAATTGCTTTGTTGTATTTAGGAATCCTCGCAGCTTGTGGGTAAGCGTTGCGACTCAATGATAGCTTGTCTCATTCTCTCGGGACGTACTTAGCGAATAACCTCCTGTATCACATTAAATTGGTAATTAAGAAGGCTAACAAAATGGTAAGTAATTAGTCTGTCGCTGTTTGATGCGGTAGAAGTCGAAGGTATTAGCAATATGTTGCTAACGCGAGTGTAGGCACAGTGTTCGGTGAACCGTGCGGTGCATTCCGTTACTGTAGGACATATTAAACTAAAAGAGAAAGAAATGCCGTTAAAGCATTTATCAAACTTCCTCCTGCAACTAAAACCTAAAACAAACAAACAATTTTAAATGCAATTTTTTTAAGAGTCAATTATTTACTGCAACTTTGACTTAATTCCTCAAGAAAATTGAAAGCAAATCCCAAAACAAACAACATTTTCTTGCAAATTTTTACAGTCCGTGCAAGGTCAGGTTTTTTTGCCCCAACTATCTCAAAAGATGCAAACACAATTGATGTCAGACTGTTTTTGTCACAGTTGCCCCTAACTTGGGCCCGCCCGTTAAGCGCCAGCTGCTGCTCGTTGCCTGATTAGTTTCCCTCCTTTTTAAACTCAGTGCACTCGCTCAGTCCGTCAACAAACTTCTGCACTTGCAAAACGTGTATTTTGACCTTGTCCGGTGTCTTGCTCCAGTAATGGGTATCGATCCCGTCTGTCTCGTCCTGTCCGGGATCTTGCTCCAGTCTCCAGTATCTGGTATCGATCCAGTCTGTCCTGTCCTGTCCGGTATCTTGCTCCAGTCTCCAGTATCTGATATTGATCCCGTCTGTCTCGTGCTGTCCGGTACCTTGCTCCAGTCTCCGGTATCGATCCCGTCTGTCTCCTCCTGTCCGGTATCTTTCTTCAGTCTCCAGTATCTGGTATCGATCCCGCCTGTCTCGTCCTGTCCGGTACCGTGCTCGTGTATCCGGTATCGATCACATCTGTCCTGTCCGGTATCCTGCTCGTGTATCCAGTATCCGATATCGATCCCGTCTGGCCGTCCTGTCCGGTATCTTGCTTATGTAACTACTATCCGGTATCGATACCGTCTGTCCCGTCCTGTCCGGTATCTTGCTGCTGTATCCAGTATCGATCCCATCTGTCCTGTCCGGTTTCGATTTCATCTGCCTCTGGCTTCCTGTTTTCCCGTGCCTGACTTCTCTGTCTCACTTTTTCCGTCCAGTGATCCCCGAATCCCTGGCGTTTGGGTTCACGCGCACGACTGCCCCATTCCCGTAAAATAAGGCTTATGTGAAAATTTTACACGTCTAGGTCCATCGTCTGTTCGGGTTCTGACAGTTTTATTGCTGCCTGTTAATATTTTTATAACTGTATTTATATATACATGGACACTGTGAAATATTCGACCACTAAATATCGCTGTATTGTGTAGTGTGACTGGAAATGAGTGCTGTAAGTACATCAAGATTACAAAATACAATGATTTAAAGTGACCAAACTGCATTATTTTCTTCTATTTATTTTGCAAAGCCTTTCACTAAGTTTTATTCTATTTTGGGGATACCTGTAGCAGAAATATGGCTGATAATCATATCAGCTCCCTCAAGGTGAGGGTCATGTTATGTAAAATAAATACAAATTTCTTGAACTACAAGTATTTAAAAAATGCACATGTATATGATTGTTCATGTATTTTTGTTTAGTATGCAAATACATGTATTTTTTTAACATGTGAAGCTTTTTAAAAAAAAAAAATAATACACAGTGTCCTTTTATTGTTATGTATCTTTTTATTTAACAGGACATTGGCAGTCTTGATACTCAACGTACAGTTTATGAAAGGAGAAACGAATCTGTGATTTTGAACAAATTCTCAATTAACTATAGGCAGGAGTGAATTATCTACCCTATAACTCTCTGGTCTAATGGCAATAGCTCTTTTATGAAAAAAAAAAATGATTTGGGAAAAAATGTTGATTGAGTTCAAGGAAGTTAATTCAACTCAAGAACCGATTCAGTGTTAAAGGTATTTGGCGTGCAAATGATTTATCATTCTGGCTTGTTATTGTTGTAGTAAAGCAACTGGTGGAGTGGTCAACTGCTCCATGTGTCTTTGTGATCTATGATGATATATTCTGACGAGTTGAAGCTTGATGATGAAGCACATCGGTATCCCAGGGCTGAATTCGCCAGAGAAAGATCCAATCAACATCTCCATTCTATTAACAAGCGCATATTTGTCTTTATGGGGACTCCAGTGCCGCTGTGCGTGTCTGTGTGGTGTGTGTAAGTCCGTGTTTGTGAGTGTGGAGAGAGAAAGTGCTGTTTCGCTCATTTGCGAATGCAAAGTAGCTCATAAGACTTGATTCAGCAATATTGGTGATGTGGGTAAGGACGTCAAGGGAATTCAGAAGGCAAAGGCTGTTTATTCACCAAGAAAGATGACTGCTTTTAGGATTTTCAAGTATGCACACAAGAGTGATCTGATTACTAATGGTGACTACTACGCGTAAAAATAATTTGCAGGCGTGCTTTGTACCGCTGTAAGTGTACATCTGCCTTTTTTGCATGTTGACTTTTACCTGATACCACTTTGAAATGTTCTCTTTTTTAAAGATCTGAATATTGTTATGTGATCTGTTGAACATGAAACTATCGACTTGTGTTTCAGATTGCGCTCTAGGATCCTGCTCTGAGCCTCTGCTCGGTATATGCTGGTCTATTTGTGATTCCAAGAACCAAGGTGAAATTTGTAGGCTTGAGAGCGTTCTCCAGTTGGGCCCTGGTGTTGTGGAATGCTCTGCAATCTGAGATAAGATCTCTGTCCTTAGTGGAAATGTTTCAATTTAGACCTATTTATAACCCGTACCCAAAAAACAGCCTGGAGCGCGATGGGGGCCACCTGGCTGTACTTGCCGAGGACACACCACAGGAAGCGGTGCCCGGCCAACCCATGTGGTTAAGGGATCCGTGAACCCTATTATCCTTTAGCTTATGAGTTATGTAGACCTCATACTCTTATTTTCCTGTCCTTGCCTGGATGTTGCACAGTGCATATGTTCTGAGCGGACCGTTGCCTGGACCTGATGCATGCCATCATCAAGGGTTGGGAACCTATAAGACCCAAAGAGCCATAATAGCAAAATATTTGTTTTTATTCCCTTGAGAGAGCCATACAATATATTTTGAGATAAACTTCAGCAAAACCGCCAAGCCTGCTCTCCTAACAAAATCTGATTTTTCAGCGCATTTTATCTCACTATTGGACGTTAAATGATTTGATTTAACTTTTGAAATAAGAATAATGCTAGATCCCTGTGTCTCATATAAAAAATATACCACATTTAACTTGTCTCTCTCCTCCAATTATTTGAGATTATTGAGGCTTATTTTGACCTTCATTTGTTTTTATAGATAATGTTTAAAACAAGGTGTAAGCATACTTCTTTTGTAAAAATGTCACAATATATTGCAAACGAGGATACTGACGTATTTACCTTCGGTACGGACGGTGCTGGGAAGAAAGAAGTGCGCTGTGTATATAACTCTGCCCACCCCTACTGCTCACTCAATCAAATTGCTCTGTGTGCTTGGCTGGTTTTTCTGGCTGCTTACTGTTTTTCTGTGGGTTTTCATCAAGTTTCTCAACAGTGAAACCTATATTGTTAAATGAGCATCATAAAAAGGATTATTTAGCGACATACAGCCAAAACAAGGTCTTTTGGTGTGACACCTTGACTGAAAACAATAGTGGGGAGTATGCTCTTTATATATTAGATCAAATCAATTGTTGTATTAGCATTATATTAGCTATGTGCGCACTAGACTCTGATCTGTGTTGACTAAAATTTGCACGCTACAGATGAGATTTGAACGTGTAAAATTTTATCTCCGAGCTATATGTACTCATAAAAAAAGCCATATATGGCTCGCGAGCCCTAGGTCGCCGATCCATGATCTAAAACCTGCTGCATTGGTCGAGATTTTTAGAAAGGAGATTTGTCTGTGCTGTTAGTTAGACTTTTTGCATTTCAGTTTGTACTTCTAATTGACAAATAGTGGAATCCCTGAGAAGAATCATCCCACATCTCAAATCTAGGTTAAATACGGTATTTTTTTACCATTTCTAATGTGTGTACATAATCTTGTGATTGGCAGGATAGCCAGCTTTGCATACAGCTCGTCTTTCGTTCAAAGTCAGCCTGGATAAGCTGGGGCTCACCCGTGATCCTGATAAAGACAAGCGCAATACAAAACGGATAGATGGATCCGAAAATTCCACGCGCATACGCACGCTACATACTAATTTAGGAATCATGTTGACAAGATTATGTTCTGAGTTCTGCTACAAATTTTGTCACGTTTATGTGAAGCTTAAACTCCTTAACGTTCCTGTAAAATTCACCTAAAATCCCAAATCCAAGACGTACCCAAAGCAAATTGAATTTCCGTTCTAGAACAGTTTGGACGATATGGGCGGTTTATGTCTCAATTGAACGGTAACACTCTGAGGTTTTGTCCCAAACTAAAACAATCACGACAAGTGCTACTACTAACACCAAGTAATCCAAGTTGGAACGCACAGAAATAGATGGTTTTTATTCTCCCCTGTTTTTTTGTTTTTTGTTTTTTTTGTTTTTTTTTTGCAATCACATGTCTGCAAAAGAGTGTAGCGTGGGCATCTTGGCTGGAAAACAGCTGGGACAAAAACATGAAGCCTTTACTGGTCCCAGGTCAAAGTTGATCGCAATCTTAAAAATTAAGCATTGTATTTTATACATTTTTCTAAAGGTATTCCAAAGCATTTCCAAAAACTGCCCAATGAAGACATCCAGTTTACAGAACTAAAAACTTGGCAACCGTGTATTTTTTACACATTTTTTTGACATTGTGAAAGAGTTGTAAAAATTTGACTTTTCTTTTCAAAAGTTGATCCATGATTGGGTATATTTGCTCGTGATAATCACGCGTAAAAATTGATGCATTTAAGCACGTTTCCTTTTGGCTCTGATTTGAATTCAGCCCTTAAAGTTGCATAGAATTACGTTGGGAATTTCATATGCTGACCAATGTGTTAATCCACATTTAAGTCGGTCAATATTGGCTAAAGCTTTTTGAAGCCGAAATTGGTCATGTTGTTGTTGTTGTTTTTTTCTTTTACACAAGCCCTCATATGCGTGTATTGCCTGCAAAAGATCTTGAATCAAAAATGATGAAACAATACCATATATAACCTAGATTTGGGATGTGGGGTGATTTTTTTTACAGGGATCCCACTATTTTTCAAATATAGGAAATAACTGAATTGCAAAAAGTGTGATCATAATGTTTCTGTGATGGATACATTTTGAAGGTTGTCACAGGCTAAAGAAAATGAAAAAAAACTTGCAATTGGCCAAGAGTGGTGTCAATCAAAAATTCTGGGGCTAACAGCCATATTGATAATCATCTGATGGGTCCGTTTATTTTTAAAGGGAGCGAAACGAACTGATTACAACAAGGATTGCCAAACGATGCAGGAATGCTTTTGGGCACTTTTTTTTAAATCTCTTGGCATTATCATGTGTTTTAGAGTAAGCATACCTCTAAACCTGTACGGTTTTGCCATTCAAAGTACGTTTTTCATAGAATAGAATAGAATAGAATAGAATAGAATAGAATAGAATAGAATAGAATAGAATAGAATAGAATAGAATAGAATAGAATATGCCTTTATTGTCATTGTCACAACATGGGATATGCTGTGACAACGAAATTGGACGACTCCAGTTCAAACAAAAGAGAAACAAAGAGATAAAGGAACAAAGAACTAACTGTCTTTGTTGTAAGTAGGCTTTGTTTTCCTTCCATTTTAAGACGAGTACGACGTACAAGGAAAGCTGTACGGAAAAACACAAATTTGTCAATCGCATGCGTCTGCCGCCAAGGGATTTCCAATCATGCATCATTCTGGAAAAAAAAAAATGTGGCGTACGATTATTTTGTATTTTGTACGGGAAAATACGACAGTTTGTACGTGCATGAAGCCGTGGAGTTTGGCAGGTATGAGTAAGTATTTAACACGGTTGGATCCACTGAACTCTTTTGAATGAAACCAGACAGTTTGTGTAGAATCGTTTTATGAGTGGAATTTCACAGCAAGTTTGGGTGAGCTATACCAATTTTATGGCATTTGGGTATCTTGTTTCGGACTGATCATTATGTTTCTATGTTGAGTACATTTTAAAATAGTCCTCAAAATCTTGAATCCCAAGAGTTTAAGTTTTGCACTGCTACGTAGCTTGACGTATTTCAGTAACTGACGACATCATGAAGACACGACTTTGTTTATCAACAGTCTGACGGCCCGTGGTAACTTTTTCAGTGTTTATGTCTTGTTAAAAAATAATTGGGGAAAATATTAGAAGGAAATTGCATCCATTATCATTTATATACATTTAAAGCACTGGTGAGACATGTGTGCGGCGCTATTTGTGTCATCATGGTGAGCGATTACCTAAGTGGAAGGTGACACCAACGCATACAGGGTCCCTCTGGGGTCTTCACTCACAGATGAGATCCTCCAACTCTGACATGTGAGCTGCCTCCCCCGTAAAATCCCAGCCCTTGTGCCCGAATCGGGTCTTTCTTTAGCCTTTGCTGTCCGGCCAAATGCCCAGGCAGTTACATTGTAAGCTATTCTAGAACGCATTGGCAGAGATCTTAAGTGTTCCAGCACCAGGAGTTCCCTGACAACGGCAGATTAAATCAGCTGTTGCCACCTTTATATACGGCAACATGTCATATCTTTTCTCAACAGTTTTCTTTTCTCTCCCTTGTCATAGAAATGTTTTCTTTCTCTTTCACAAAAGCTTGTTTGGACTACATTAATTTTCCCTATGTGCCTATTCATGATTTTAGTAAATCTGCTCCAGTCTGGTTTATGAGGTTCTTTATGAAAGCTGAATTTCCTAATCTCATGGCCTCCCCTTAATGAAGGAAAAAGTTTACATGTCTTTCGATGATTTTAGTTACACGAGGAAATGTAAAGTTCCAGCAGACAATGGAATCCGATCAACAAAGTTACAAAATATTTATGTATATTCCAAGGGGTAGATAAGAATAATAATGAGTTCAAAGCTGATGGGAAGTAATCCAATATGTGTGAGTGTGTTCACAGCATCAGTTCAGTTTTTTTTTCAGTCAGGCTATATTTTACCTTTGGTCATTGACAGTTTCGGAACAGTTACATTCTCTAATTTTTGTGTCTCTCCAAACAAATTGAACAAACATTCAATTGATGCATTTGAGATAGCATTAAAGAACAAAAGACAATCAATTGTTCATTAGCATAATTGTCTAATAATGTTGTTGAAAATACGAAAGGAAATCTGTAAAAAGATGAAAAGAATCCTAACTCAAGGTAAGATTTTTGGCTTTAATATAAGCCTTAAACTGTACTTTGTTGCATGATCCTTATTCCTGAAACTGAATGGTAAATGGTCTGGAGACCTCCCGAAAAGCTTTACAATGTGCTACACACTTAATAGATTAATAAAAAAAATATCAACATCACTTCTCATAACTTTAATAACAAATCAAGAGTTGTACTCTAAATTATTAAACCCCCACAGTAGATAAATGTTTTAATACATAAATTTATAATGCCAAATCGTCCTGGCAAAGTAATTTTTCTGTCATCAAAAGGCTGATGCTCTCCATGGCTGTTATAGCCCTCTTAGCCTCAGCTGGAATATGTGTGGACTTTAGAAGCTCTTTGCAGTTGGGTCAAGAGGAGCAATTCCACAATAGTGAACAGTTTAGCTTTAATAGGCCAGGAGAAATACTTTGTGGTTTGAAAGGAAGAGTTAAATATCAAGGTACGAAAATGTAGTGCCAAGTGAGTAAAAAGTGATGATGTATCAAAGAACCCTCTTAGACATGATCCCTTGAAAATAATGTGTTCATTTTTGAGTATTCAGGTCCTGGGGCCTGTAAGGGTTTTTGCTCAATTTTAATCCATTTCGTCTAAAACTGGAGCTTGTTAACCAACAGGGGACGCCAGCCTTCCACCACAATAATTTATTTTTCGGATCTGTCGCAAATATAAAAAGGAATGCTTAGTCTCTTATTTGTCTTAAATTATTATTTTTTTCTGAAGGGAAAAACCCAATACGTCAATTTGTATTTCTAGTTTGAGCTTTATCAATATCTCGGTTCATTACTTTTGACAAGAATAATTAATCTGAGGAAAAAATTTAACAAGAACAAATGCACACAAGATTTATTAAAGAAACAAAAATTTGGATAAACTGTAAATTCAGATAGTTAACCAAGCGAATAAGCAGAGATTTTCTACGGCGTTTTCTAATCATATGACCCCAACACCAAAAACAGGTGCAAACTTCCTTGTCATAGATTATGGCCAATTGGGACTCTACCACTTCAGCGAGGCTGCAGCGTGTTTCTGATCGAGCGAGGGAGCGAGAGAGAAGAAGGGCAATGGACGAGTGAGGTGGGTAATGTGATGTTCAGCTTCTGAGTCCGGAAAAAGACGAACTTTACCATGTCCTTTCAAATGCCTCGGGTTGTCATCGAGCACCGGAGGAAGACGGTTCGTGAATTTCTCCCAAGGTATTGGAAGCTTGAACAAAATAAGGTCCTCTAGAGGCCAAATGGGGGTGATATCATGAAACGACGTGCCATAAAATACTTAAGCATAAACCGTGACTCAGCACACAAAGACAAATCAGTACTATGGTGATTTAAATGTTTTTTATAAATCTGTAGAGGCTGGTCATCTCAGAGACACAAGACTGAGTGTCAGACGTGAAAATAAAACATCGGCAGGTTTACCAGAGCACACAGTAGCTATAGACCCACCACAAACAACTGGTGAGCCTTCTGAATAACATTATTACACCAGGTCTGGCAGACAAAGAAAACCACTTGTGAGATATTGACACTGACTGAATGAAAAGACAATGAATCTATGGTTTTTGAACTGATACTCGTCTGCACCTAATGATGATTATTGCACATGATGTCTCTTGTGTACACTTTGACGTCTCATCTCATCTCATTAGCCGTACCGCTTATCCTCATTAGGGTCGCGGGGGGGCTGGAGCCCAGCCATCTCCGGGCAGTGGGCAGGGGACACCCTGAACTGGTTGCCAGCCAATCGCAGGGCACACAGGGACAGACAACTCATTCGCTCATTCACACCTAGGGACAATTTGGACCGGCCAATTCACCTGAAATGCATGTTTTTGGAACGTGGGAGGAAACCCACGCAAGCACGGGGAGAACATACAAACTCCGCACAGGAAGTCTGGAGCTGAATTTGAACCCACGACAGGTTCCCATGACATGAACAGTGCCGCACAAGCGCTAACCACTGCGCCGCCGTGCTGCCCCACACTTTGATGTCTTAAGAGAAAATTTGGAAAAGGAAAAAACAAAAAAAAAGAACCACATGTGGGAAAAAACTTAAAAAGGGGATGTCATATATTGGTATACAATTTACAGTATATATTATATGTATTGTATGTATGTGATTGAGATAAGCACGGTAACATGGACGTGCCTCACGGACACTCGTAGCTTTCGATAAGTGCCGTAATGCCGATTCGGATTTAGTATGATATGAATACGGTCTGTTTGAATGCTCCCCTGTCCGAAGGAATAAATCATTGGTCTACAAAGTCGTTGTTCACATCATCAAGATATTAGATCCTGGAACCGGAAACATCTTTTTCTGGGAGTACTCTTGCAGGTGCATGGTGTAGCTGCCCATTACGGGTGTGGGATGAAGGGCGTATGTCAGGCACCATCGGTAGTCCAATAATCAGAGAAAAAGGTGTCTTGGAGGACAAATGGGGAGTCTTTCGAGGTTCCTTCATTTTGACAGAGTCTGTAGCTGGAGAGGGGAAGTGATGTATTCGTAGCAGAGGGCTTCACCCTACAGCCCAAGCACTGTTTTTTTTTTGGTTCATCAGTCGATTTAGGTTGTCATGAGCATGCGTTGGCCTTCAACATGACCATGACCTCTACACTGGCACAGCTTGCACACCAGAAGATTAATGTAGAGTGTCATAGATCAATTAGGGAGTGGTAGACCCGTCTTGCTAATACACTATTCAGATCATATGCACTCAAAGGTCATATTGTCCACTGTCCACCCTCATGCATTCAAATATATGCGTTGCAATGTTGAGTTCACTCTTACAGTCTACATTTACACACCCATGCTCACACACTTTACAATAGACAAGCGAGTTCTGTGTTAAATAGTTATTAGATATTTTTCTTGATCGAGCTTGTTGGTTTAAGATCAAGGGACAGTGTAATTGTAACCTGTGCAGTCCTTTGAGACATTTTAAGATTAAAGACTTTACAAATAAATATGGGGGGGATTTTGTAAGGTTTATTGTTCTATATTCTTTATCAATTATCCATTGTCCGTTATCGGTCAAATCATAATACGCTACAAAGCCAAGGGGCCGAGACACTTGCTCTCAGCCAAGAGGCCGAGTCAAGGTCTTAGCCACAGAGCCATGCAGCGATCAGTCCGAATGCACCGTTCCCGGAGGTACTGCAATACCGGGCCGATGCGTGGAGTGGACAGAGCAAGCTCTTATTCCATCTCCGGATTGCAAAAATGAATTTCATGATTGCTGCACAGCTATGATGTGACTTGACTTGAATTGCCCCTTTTCCATCCAACCATCAAGGATGATCTTGTTCTTTATTTGAAGGATTTGAAAAACATTTCTTCCCACGGTCTAATTATTTGTCTTAGTTTGCTCCTTCACATTGTTTTTGCTTGCTCTCCAGTACCTTGTCCAAGGGATCCATTCAACATGGATTTGGTTATTCTTTTGATTTATGGTTGTAAAGTCTGAAATTATTGAGACTCCAGGGGCCCCCTCCCCTCAATTTCTATTCAGTCCTCAGATTGGCTTCCCTGATGTTTTCTAGGACGGCCTTACTTCTAACCAAGGTTTTCTGCGTTCTTTCCCTTGCTCTTACTCACACGCTGTTTTATCCGTGTTCCAACACAGGCAAAAGGAAAATAGGATGAAGGCGGGAAGAGAAAAATAAAAATAATTATTAAAATTAAAATCAACTTTAGTGACTACACTTCAACAAATTAGGACTATTCTTTTTTCTATATTGGGGCTTCTATGCACAAAAGTTTCCTTACTTGATGTCAAACTTAACACTCGTTGTTTTTGTTCAGGTTAATAAGGCAGTCCCAAATCTATTCGAATTGGTTGTCCTTTTACTGAAAAAGATGCATAATCCAACCAAAGGGGAACAAAGTTCCAACTACCGGTAAATAGTAAGTTACATCCGCTCCCAACAATCCGGGATAGTTACCGGGATTCGTCTTCAACTGTTAATTAACCACACAAGATCAGCATAAATGAGTTTGCAGGTGTTGAGATATACTTACAGTATTTCACTTAAATACTGCTGAGCAATCTTTCTGTAATGTTTTAGCTGATTATATGTAAGCATTTTTGTCCATGGTCTCAATGATTTGACAATTTATGCTTCAAGTCACTCATCTATAGTTTTTGGATTACTCTGTGCATTCTTGGGAACCTTTTTCCGAATTTATTGATAACAGACGGTTATCCGAATATTCTCTACAATTTCGTGATTCTCACATGGGGGAACCGTTATCCAGGGGTACATTAGGCACTTTAGGGGGTATGTGAGGTTTAAAGAAAAAGTGAAAAAGCTTATATATCATAACATTTTCATAAAAACAATGATTGAATGATGTACTTTCAGCGATCTTATCATTAAAATAAATGTTGTATTCAGAAGACAACACTAGAAATAATTGGATTAAAAAAATCACAGAGTTTAGGTCAAGACTGAACCTATGGACTGCTTATAGTCAATAAGTTATAAATTAAGTCGATTTACAAAAAATAACTCCACTTAAAAAGAGTTATTTGGAGCCGAACCAGGCAGCACGGCGGCTGAGTGGTTAGCGCGACTGCGGCACAGTTCTGAGGTAATGGGATCGACTACTCCTGTGTGGAGTTTGCATGTTCTCTTCGTACTTGCGCGGGTTTCCTCCATTCATTCCGGTTTCCTCCCACATTCCAGAAACATGCATGTCAGGTTAATTGGTCAGTCCAAATTGTCCCTAGTTGTGAATGAGTGCATTGTCTGTCTCTGCGGGAACTGGGAATGGCTGGCAACCGGTTCAGGGTGTCCCCTGCCCACTGCCCGAAGATAGCTGGGATTGGCTCCAGCAGCCCAGGGAACCTACTGAGGATAAGCGGTGCAGATAATGGATGGATGGATGGATTTGAACCAAATTATTGAAGTGTCACTTAAAGCAATCTAAAGGTTGGGTAATTGTCATTACAAACCTTAAATATAGGCTCATTTTGCTTAAAATAATCCTTTAAACAACTTTTATTCAAACACCTCAAATAGGGTTTTTGTTTATAACAACCCAAATGTGAGTCATTTTTAAACAGCCCACGAAAAGAAAAAATCCAAGTAGTGGATTTGCCCATTTTTTTAACCAATTCGGCTTTTTTTTCCATTTTTCCCCAGAGATATTTTTTTTCTGTGTGTTTGCATGTCTTCATGCAAATGTTCCTTTCATGTACTGTATTGCATTTAACCGCAGTTAACATTTACGTGGAACAAAAGGAGGCAAGGACAAGGTTACGCAGACAACCTCTTTCAACACTCCCCCGCTTTGAGCACGTGCAAACCTTAAGAACAGAATTGATGCATTAACATTGGGGGGAGGTAGAATGTGCTGCATCTGCTGCATCTGATGTGTGTGCATTGAGCAAGCGAGTGCGTGTTTGCGTGAGGGAGAAATTGTCTGGCTGGCCTAAGGTCTTCTTCTACTTTCGTGATATTGCAAAGATTCGCCCGATGCTGTCTCAATCAGATGCAGAGGTTTTAATTCAGGCGTTTATTACCTCTCGGCTTGATTACTGTAATGTATTGCTTTCTGGTTTCCCGATGTCTAGCATCAAGAGTTTGGAGCTTGTTCAGAATGCGGCAGCTAGACTCTTGACTAAGACAAAAAAGTTTGAGCATATTACTCCTGTATTGGCCAACTTGCACTGGCTCCGAGTCCACTTAAGATGTGACTTTAAGGTTCTCTCACTAACATACAAATGTTTGCATAGACTTGCCCCTTCTTATCTCTTGATTTCCCCTATGTCCCTGCCTCCGCTCTGAAAATGCTGGTCTACTTGTGACTCCGAGAGCCAAGAAAAAGTCTGCAGGTTCAAGAGCGTTCTCCATCCGGGCCCCGGTGCTGTGGAATGCTCTGCCTCCGGAGATAAGATCTGCAACCTCAGTGGAAGTTTTTAAATCTAGACTTAAGACACACTATTCAATTGCGAATGATTGATGCCACTTTATATTTTGTATTGTCCTGTCTTTTTCCGAATGCCTGGCTGGTGGTGATACGAGGGAGAAGGACAATTTCAGATGAGTCAGCTGACCAGCGTCTGGACCTGAAGTATGCCAACACCTGCATCGACCAGCTGCCAGAGATGGGAAGCTGCGTCGTTGCTGTCATGGACTTTTTGGACAAATTTCATAGGGTTGAGATGTCATTTCTATCATTTACTTTTTGGATACATTTCAACTCATCACTTATTGGTTTATTTTATTGATGCTCAGTATAATTTATGTACTGTTGCCCAATGCTAAATCTATTGCACCCTGGTACTCCTGAAAGGGGGATTACCCCTTGTGAGGCCCCTTCTCAAGATTTCTTATCTTACTCGTGCTGAGGTCTTGAGTTTTTTCTTTGCCCGCATGTTGGTTTAAGATCAGGGGATGGTGTAATTACAACCTGTGCAGTCCTTTAAGATTTTGTGATTAAGGGCTATACAAATAAATGTGACTTGATTTGAGTTATACATGAGGGATTGGATTAATCCAAAACCTCATGTAAAATACAGAAAAGTGAAAATGATGACCTCTCAATTACAACCCTTTGAGTTTGAGTGATTTTCATCAGTTTGTTTTCGACAGTTGTGGGCAAGTTAGGGCCCTTAGGCTACGGTTGAAAGAAAAGCAAAGTGAGTATGAATCAGCCCTTATTGGCCTTGAATGTGTCAAGCAGCAAAGCTGATATCATTCAGACCCCACAGGGGTTACATGAAGATCACTCTAAAGCTTGCTCCCTATTTTTGTCCCCTGTGAAAGTTTAGGACACTCAGCTGGCCCTTTGGCCCACATCCTCTTCCTCCCCTTTCCTAACTATGTGTGTGCATTTGTGGGTGCGTGTGCTCTTCTTTTAATAGCCGCACCCTAACGTAACCATGCCA
The DNA here is from genome assembly GCF_059441175.1 of Urocampus carinirostris. Taxonomy (NCBI): domain Eukaryota; kingdom Metazoa; phylum Chordata; class Actinopteri; order Syngnathiformes; family Syngnathidae; genus Urocampus; species Urocampus carinirostris. The sequence goes on along the minus strand of NC_142351.1, from coordinate 34,341,215 downwards.
GAATAGGAAAGAGGAGGAGCAAGAGAGACACAGGGAGTCGTTTCTACGCTTTTGTCGTGTATGCTATATTTTTTAGTGTATGCTTGCATGAGATAGTGATGTATATATGCTTTGTGAGTTCTGTCGGCAAAAGTGCACTGGGTCCGCCGTGGCTCACGAGGTAGAGGAAATGTCATCTGTTCAAATCCCGTTCTCTCTGAATCATCTGTTGTTTTGTCCTTGGCAGAGACACTTCAACCACTTTGTTTTTGTGGTAAATGGCTTGGTGGGAATGTTTGGTAGTGGTCCGAGGGATGCTGTAGAGGGTTGCTGTGATTAAAGATGTTTTTTAAGAATTTTTTTCTCAGTGTGTGCACGTTAGTGTGACTGTGTGTGTGTGTGTGTGTGTGTGTGTGTGTGTGTGTGTGTGTGTGTGTGTGTGTGTGTGTGTTGGCCGGCCGGCCGGCCGGCCGGCCGGCCGTAATTGTCTGTGAGCACGTCTGTGATAGACCGCTGTATGCTGTCACTCAAACAGCTCATTTCGGAGGGCTCAAAAGTCAATGGGTCAACCCAAAATAAATTGGGAAGCATGGCGACAGCTAGCAGCTATAATTCATCAATTAAAGTGAGGTAAGTCAGAAGAGTGCAAAGATATGCTCATCACCAGCAGGTTGTCCATGAATTGTCATTGGGTTCGGAAAGAGACTGAGGCGGCGTCGTGAGAGAAAGCAATAGCGGTGCTGGAAGTCTGACCTTTTGTGGCTATGCTAGGTAACAATTCTCTTAAGCCACCCCTGCTAAACTTGTAACTCACCAACGCCAGATCCGTTACCCATAAAACGGATGAGCTGGAGCTATTACTCGTGGAAACAACTACTTTCGTGATGTTTGTATTTTAATCTACACAGAGACCTGGCACAATTCGAGCACACCTGTTGCTAGCGTGCAGCTAGCCAACCTCTCTCTTCCAAGCTATCTTACACTGAAAGAAAAAGCCCTTGAGTTTTGTTGTACTTTTGTATATGACAATAAAGACCCTTCATCCAACTGCAATACTGTGTTTTGTGTTTTTATTTGTAGATCAAAGGCAGATGTAGACATGTGATACTCCTGGACCCCAGTTCCAAATTTAATATAAATAAAGTAGCCACTGTAAAGCATTATGAGAGTCTGGAAATGCATCATGCAAATTTGTTGTCTAATACTTTGAAGGCAGTTTTATGACACAACAGTTTGACCTTGACATTTTTGTATATTGTTTCATTTTACCATACAGAAAACGATGTTCTTGTTAAAAAGTTTCAGCATGAAAAAGAGCAATAGTTTGAACGTTAGCATCAATCTTTTTCAGCGGGAAAACAAAAGATTGACAACGCGGGGAGTGGAAGACGTGAACCAGCTTTGAGTATATTGGAGCACACAAATCAGTCTGTTAGAATGTCAAGGTTGTCAAGGGGCGATCTGCTTTTGTGCTGAGTCAAAGTAACATTTTTAATCATCTTATGTATCTTCTGGAGGTCAACCCCCATTTGATGCTCATTTATTAACCCCAAAGAGCTGCCGCAAGCTCTCTTTTAGCTTCTGCATTCATGTGTCGGAAAATAAGTGGAGGTTGGCCATTTGTGTGTTTGAATGTCTCATGGCAAATTAATATGGAGGATAAAAAGAAAAAGAACAGAAAATGAGTGTTGAGGCTCATTTTGACTGTCATTTTGTCCTAAATAATGGTTTTAAAACAAGGTATTGCAGTGTATTTACCTTTGGTGCAGACAGGCGGCAAGGTTTGTGTGTGTGTGTGTGTGGGGGGGTACTGTGTGTGCATTCCTAATGCTCACCAAATCAAATTGCTATGGGTGCTTTGCTGGAGTTTTGGAGGTTTACAGTTTGCTCTGTGGGTTTTCATCATAAAGTGTCTCAAAATTGAACATACATTGTTCAATGACCTTCCATATAAAGGATTTTTTAGCGATGTGCAGCCAAAAGGAGGTCTGTTGGTGTGAATCCTTGACTCTAGAGTTAAGACTGTGTGCCATACAGTGCTCTTCAAGGAAACAGCAGTATAATGTGACTAAGCAGAATATCTCAAATTTTAGTATATTTTTATTATTACATGCCAAACAAGCTACCATTAAGTGCAGTAGATTCTCAGAAAACAAACGAGACCAAGTATTCATAATAGGCTCGCTCCGAAGGCTGTGCAATTGGGCAAATAGTTCAAAGAGGTGTGTTAAAAAATAGCAGTGTCTGCTGTTGACTGTACAAACTCGTAACCATTTTGCATTTCCCAAAAAAGGTAGGATTTAGCAATCCTAATATTTAGTTGCATGCTTAACAACATTTCACAATTCATTTACATTTTCTTGGTTTTGCTTTATAAACAGTGATTTAGATACAACCCCACAAGTTCTCGATTGCATTGAGATCTGAAGATTGGGATGGCCACTCTTTAACATTAATTTTATTGGTTTGGAACAAAGACTTTTCTCGTCTACTGGAGTGTTTGGGATCATTATTAGTTAAAACAACAATTTTTAGGGCATGTGTAAGGCAACATAACCTCTTCAAGTGTCTTGCATTACACAAACTGATCCATGATACCTGGTATGTGATAAATGGGTCAAACACCACAGTAGGAGAAACATGCCCAGACCATGATACTTGCACCACCATGCTTCACTGTTTCCAATGTGTACTGTGGTTTGAATTCAGAGTTTGGGGGTCGTCTCACACACAGTCTGTGGCCCCTGAACCCAAAAAGGACAATTTTACTTTCACCAGTCCACAAAAGGTTTCTCCATTTTTTCTCTGCCCAGTTGATGTGTTCTTTGGCAAATTGTAACCTCTTGTGCACATGCCTTTTTTAGACAGAAGGACTTTGCGTGGGATTATTTAAAATACACACAGACGTCCTCTAACTGTCACAGCACTTACAGGTAACTGCAGACTGTGTTAGACCATCCTGGAGCTGATCATTGGCTGAGCCTTTGCTATCCTGGTTATTCTCCGGTCCATTGTAATAGTTGTCTTCTGTTCTCTTCCACGTGTCTCTGGCTCTTCCTACCCATTTTAAGGCATTGGACATTGTTTTAGCTGAACAGCCGACAATGTTTTCCACTTCTTTATAGGTTCGTCCCTTACCAATCAACTTTTTAATTAAAGATCGCCGATCTTCGGAGCAGTGTCTTGTAGGAACCATTTTTCTCAAATGCATGTTCAACCTGTGCTGGCTTCATCATCCTTAAATAGGCTGCACCTGATTTTTTTTTTTTTCCTCAAAATTGATGAACTCGGAGATTAGTTGCCACACGGCTATTTTTTTTAACACACCCCTTGAAGGAAAGAATGAATGAATAAAGGAATGAATGAATGAATGAATGAAAACTTTATTTTGAACAATAGAAAATAAAAACAGGACAAAAACAATGACTCAACAACAAAAATAATGTTAACATAACATGTTCGAAAAGGGGTAGTAAGAAGCAGACACTTTAAATTATTTGCCCAATTGCATAGCCTTTGGAGCGTGCCTATTATAAATGCTGCGTCTTGTTTGTTTTTCTGAGAATCTATGTCACCGACTGGTAACTTGTCTGGCATGTAACAATAACAATAGCATTAATAATGCTATTATTTTGAACAGCAATGCATATACTAGACCAAACCAAATACAAATTTAGTGTTTTTTTCGGCCGTACGCTTGCAAGTATCAGTTTAACATATCGTAATACTGTAAAAAATTGCACAAGTTGTATTCCATCTCTTAGCCAGGCGTAACCATGAAAAGAGCCATATATGAGCCATAGGTTCCCAGCCCCTGACTTAGAACGAAGTTCTACTCTATGTTCAGGATGTTTAGGAAACAGCATCATCTACATTTTCAAAAGCTAAGTTTAACAAGCTGACACGCAACAAGCTTTTGTCGGAAACCTTTGGAAAGAAATATTATTTCCACAAAGTAAAAAGGACGCCCTGCATAATGTCCCTATGTTATTGCTTAGGCATGAGGTAGGTTTGAAGTCCGTCAACATCTCGTTCCTTAGTCCAAGAAATTGCCACATTTTGATTAACATCCACTAAGAAATCGATTAAGATAATCGCAGCTGCCTTGAAAATACAATGTGGGTGTGCAGAGTAAGTCAAAAAATGGTAAATGTCCTTGGTTGTATCAAATTAGGGAATTAGCTGTTAAAAGATTGATTCCTCGTTGATGGCTGGACTTGTTCCAGTCTTTTGCGTCCATTGTGCCATCGGCATGTTTGATTGATAAACAGTCAGTCTCCGTGCAAAATGACGTGAGATCGAAATGACAGCGAGTGAACCTTTTGCTTTATGAGCTTGGCTTGTGTGCCTGCAACGAAACATGTGTCCCCGCTTCCACCTTGCTGCTACAAAGTAATTTCAAATGAACAAAGTCCATTAACGGCATTCTCTCCAAAAGGTGATATGATGCTGACTCAGGTTCTGGAAGGTAGTGCTAATTCTTGAAGGACAGTCAGACAATGATAAAGTCTTTCCTCACACACACCCGGTTCTCTGAGAGGGGGATTGTGGGATTGGCACCTCAACCCCACCCCTGCCCCTTGTAAAAGGCAAAAGAGAAGGAATAAAGTGCTGATCAGGGAAATCTCAGCTGCTAACGCTTGGGGGTCAAGGAGAAGACAAAATGTTATCAGGGTACAGTAAATATTTAACTTTGCGGAAAGGAGAAGTCGAAAAGAGAGTGACAAAAGGTGCATTAAGATTGATAAGTAGCAATGCAACTCTCAGTAAATAAATTTATATGATCAATTTGATCATTCTTGAATCATATGAATATTAGAGATACAGTACAATCTTAAACCCGAACCCGACCCGAGCCCAAACCAGGACAGGCGTAAAATGTCAATTATTAGCCTGGGACTTACACACTGAAATAGCACCAGAGAACAGCTCAAAGGGGTCCCATTCTTGAGCTACTCGCTCAAGTTCATGAAACACAAAATTTCAAGAAAATTTGCACGTACCTAATGTAAATTCTGCAAGCTGTTTCACCTATGAGTACATAAATAACCACAATATTATTGACACACAGGGAGAAAAAGAGGCGGACTTACTGTTAGCGAATCAGAATGCAGAACACAATCAAAATCTGTGAAGTAGAGAAATTTTGAAAAGTAAACTGTGATAAAGCTAGGAAATACTGTATTCCTTTTGATAGAATAAAAATAAGTAAACTACAAAACCTTCGGGGCTGGCTTTTTAACTAATTGTATGGGAAGCTGTTTTTTTTTTTTTTTCCAGAAGTGCGGAACCTTTTCGTTATGTCCACCAAATTCCCATGTTTTCATGGACAACAATTTCAATAGTGATCATGATGTGTTAGTGTTTCAACGGAAGCCCCTTGCTTGTAAAAGTGATGGAGAGCCAAACAGTGTTTAGGATTGTATTTAAGAGAAGTGTTGGATCAAAGATTGAGCATAACGAGCAATAAGAAAGCCAACCATCTTACATTGTTATGTTTTGTACAGAAATGCATTGTAGTCACAGTGCAGTACAAACGCTCCCTTACTTACAAACATTCGAGTTATGAACAACTGTACATACGAACATTTTTTGGGGGGATGTCGAAAAATACATTGCTGTAAGTTAGATTTTGTATTGTGTGCACCTTTACTGTAGTATTTATTTTCACCGCATGGCGCTGTGAGAGGTCACCCGGCATCCACCCCGAGAAAATCCGACTTCTACTTCCTGGTTTGTGTGTATACACACTGCACTATATCTTTAAGAGCTATGACGTTTTTATTGTTTAATATTGCGTGCATCCATTCAATATGGTTGGCGTAAAGTGTAAAAAAGGGGCGAGCCATTTCTTTTGAAAGGAAAGTGGAATAAGAAAGCTTGATGAGAAATCAGAAAATGGTTGAATGGCTTTTTTTCATTAACTTTTTACCACAGAGGAGGAAGTCGTCTTCCAAAAGTAAGAGACTTACCTTTATTTATCTTTATAGTCAATTCAAGTCATGTTTATTTGTGAAACCCTTATTCACAGACCACATAATGTCAATGCTTAATGTGTAGCTTTGTTTTTCAGTACTATGCTTTATCATTCAGCCTGCTTGGTAACGTTATAGAGCATATTATTTTATTAACTGTTTATTTTCAGTTTCAAAACAATACAGGTTACTTATACAAGCCTTAAACATACTCATATGAACCTTAAACATACATTCCATACAAAATATAGCACTGGAGCAACTTATGAACAAATTCAACTAACGAGGCTTGAGGCGTCGTTGCTGTCATGCACTTTCCGGACAAATTTCACGATGTTACTTAGTGTTCTGTTTTATTTTTGTTTACTATGTTTATGTACTGTTACCCAATGCTAAATCTATTCCCCTCATGCTGAGGTTTTGAGTTTTTCCTTGCCCGCATGTTGGTTTAAGATCAGGCGATGGTGTAGTTGTAATCCTGTGCAGTCCTTTGAGACATCTTTGTGATTAAGGGCTATACAAATAAATATGACTTGACTTGACTACGAACAATCGTCTTGAATATCATTCGTAAGTAAGGCATCGTCTGTACCTTGCTTTTCCAATTAAACACAAAGACTTGCAGGCAGCTGCTAACAGATTGAAAAGGCATTGCTCTACACAGCACTTCGGTCACACTTTGTGGCAAAGCTGAATAAGACGTGCTCTCACTTAACATGAACATTATTGCTCAAGACATGAACATCTCTCTTAACCCTCATTTAACCATAATTAGTAAAGAACACTCCAATGCTACAAATGCTCCCTCAAAGTAATTGAATGGTCAGCATCACACTTTCAAAGGCTGGAGGTTAAACAGACATCGACGCTTATTGGGAGCAAATTGGCCTTGGGTCTTCTAAACGTTTCTAAATGGTTGGACCTTCTCATTGCTGATCTTTCTGGGAAAGGTTTTATTGCACATAGTGGAGTAACACCTGGGGAAGGGGCTAGATCAGGGACACATGTATACACATGTGTAACGTTGGCAGAACAAGGCTTCTGTTGGTGTGTGTTCCTTTTTGTTTGTTCAAAAAAAAGACAACATTGATAACCCACAGAGACTTTGCTAAAGAGCATAGTTTTGGCACGAAGGAAGGGGACGCTACCCACCAATATCGAGCTTTCACTGTTTCATCCCCACCGATATTATGTGAACTTTTTAAACAGACAGTGTGTAATATATAGTGCCTCCTGGTGGTACAAAAACGTTCATTCAGTTAAAAAAAAAACGACAACATTGATTTTAATATTTGGCAAACAACTATCTTACCAATGTTCATTTTTATTAAAAATAATAATTGAAGAAATTCGTATTTATTTTACACAATGGAACTCCCACTTGGGCCCTGTTTGTCTGGCATCCTGCCCCAACGCTGTACTCCGTGGCACTGGTCCTTGCTCGCACCAGACAACACAAAGCCATCTAGTGGTCAAATATTACACACTGGGGCGTTAAGAAAAATGTTCCCACCAACATCGAGCAATCATAATTTCATAAAGATGTTGAAACAGTTCTACTAATAGAAATATTTTGGTGCCTTTCTTATCATTAATATCCCTTCGTATAAGTTCTTTTGTGGACGAAGAAATGTGTGCTATAAATAGTAAGATCAAAAAATAAGGCAACTTTTATTTCTTTAGTTGCAGCCCGGTACCAAGTGACCCACGGCCTTGTACTAGTCCGCTTGTAGCAGTTTTAAAGGATCCACTCTCTTAATCGGACTACTACCAGTCTGAATAGGGCCACAATCCAATTTCATTTCATGTTTACATGGGCCTAAAACCCTTGATTATCTGCAATATTCTCATCTTTATCTACAGTGACTATTCTTTGCATGTAATGGTATTCTTGGTACCAATATGGTTGACGTTCGGATTGTGTTTGAGCACAGAAGCTCTGACCACACACATGCGATCATGCGCAAAGCAAGGTCGGGCAGCTCGATATCCGCTAGCGTACTCACAGCTATAAACAGTAACGGCCGTGCATCGGCGTATCAGGTCGACTAACAGCTCGACTCTTCGCCTGCCGCCACAGATCAGCGCTGCGCTCGCCATCGGACGTGACAGCCACAAGCGCCCAGGCCAAAATAGCCACCATACGGCTGTTACAAGCCTCAGTAACACTGCTCTGCTTACGAGGGCTGACGGCATCACATATCGGCCCCGGCCGGGGCCAAACCAAGCTGAGACGCAGGAGAGAAAAGAAAGGAGATGAAAAAACGGCTCTCTGACCTTTGATTTGTTTATTTGTTTTATTATTAGACGCTCACGTTTTTAAAATATATTTTTAAAGTTCTACGTTAGTTAAAGATTCATTATTATCACAAATGTATCTTTTTGATTTCTTTTTTACACATCTTAATTAATTAATTAATGAGATTAAAAAAGATACTATTAAAACAATCAACTTCCCATAGATGACTTCAAATTCAATATCCAAAACTGCCCAAACTCACATAAAAATTCATTCACTAAAAATATTCACAACAGCTTATTTTCATCATAGTTTGAATATACATAAGGATTTTTTGATAGAAACACAATTAAACATAAATTCAAAAATGTCATGACATATTTATCATATGGTGGGTCGGTAATCCCTTAACCACTTGGCTCCTCGGGGCACCATTTCCTGTGGTGTGTCTTAGGCAGGTACAGCCTGGTAGCGCCCATCCCTCTCCAGGCCAATGAATGTTTCCACCGGGTCCGCATGTTAAGCAAATGTACTAACGACTGGACACTGGAGACACATTTAAATTTATTATTTCTTCATTTGTATTCATTCACCATTATTATAGGGGGGAAATCTTTTATCCGATTATTTTTTTCCTTATTATATGTTATATATGGGTAGCACGGCGGCGCTGTGGTTAGCGCATGTGCCGCACAGTTCATGTCATGGGGACTTCCTGCGTGGGTTCAAATCCAGCTCCAGACTTCCTGTGCGGAGTTTGTATGTTCTCCCCGTGCTTGCGTGGGTTTCCTCCCACATTCCAAAAATATGCATTTCAGGTGAATTAGCCGGTCCAAATTGTCCCTAGGTGTGAATGAGCGAGTGAGTTGTCTGTCCCCGTGTGCCCTGTGATTGGCTGGCTACCAGTTCAGGGTGTCCCCTGCCCACTGCCCGGAGATGGCTGGGATGGGCTCCAGCCCCCCCGCGACCCTAATGAGGATAAGCGGTACAGCTGATGAGATGAGATATGTTTTATATATATATATATATATATATATATATATATATATATATATATGTATTTTTTATTTCATTCATTCACATGTGTGCTGCATTAATAGGTTGCCAGCCAGTCACAGGGCACATTGGGACAGACAACTCACTCGCTCAGTCACACCTCGGGACAATTTGGACCGGCCGATTCACCTGAAATGCATGTCTTTGCAATGTGGGAGGAAACCGGAGTGCCCGGAGGAAACCCACGCAAGCACGGGGAGAACATGCAAACTCCACACAGGAGGTTCAATCTCACAACCTCAGAACTGTGACGCACACGCGCTAACCACTGCGCCGCCGTGCCGCCCAATGATATATATATTATTATACATTCTATATTACCAGTGTCTGAAATAACGTCTGCCCGGAGGCCCGGGGCGTGCATGTTTTACGTCGGGCGTACAATTTACAAAACGTCTCCGCCCGGTTGGCCGACAACTTTTTCAATAAAATAAAAAATATATATATATTTTTTTTTCTTTCTTTTTTTTTTCAAATCAAATACTTGCTTTATTCCGATTTTGAAATATTTGTTCGGTTTCAAATTTTCGTCTCGTTTGGCAATCTGCATACTCTGCAACCAATCAGAGGCCTGCATCAAATAACTTCGTGCTTCCGGACTTTACCAAGCATTATAAGGTTGTGCATTTGCATATCATTTTCCAAACTAGACGCACAGAGAACACAAGAAAAATGCAGGAGTGGTTGGGAATCAAGCCAAAACCTCAGCCCCAGAATAAATATTCAAAAGAAGCTAACAAAATGTATGACGCTACAAAATGTAAACGTACATTAAAGGATCGTGGAAAGAGGAGTTCACGTGGCTTGTAGCAGACGACGCAATGCAAACATTGCATGAATGAAGATGAGTAAATACAGGTACATACTGATGGCAGATGGAAAACAGCGATGTCATATACATGCAATGAATGTTATACGTAGATTTATTATAAACTTCATTTTAAAGTGTTTTTCTGTTATATATTCTGATTATCAATCCTTAATACTTTGCAACAATGCTTTTTTTTTTTTTTTGGCAATTAGTTGTCTTATAGTGTGTCAAGTTGGGAAGAATGGGGCAGGCAACTTTATTGCTGGGCAGGCAACTTTTCAGAGTTGTCTGCCCTGTTGTCCGGTAGCTGTTTGTTGTTAAATATCTAATAATAAATATGTTAACATAATTGTTGCAAGATTAAAATGTAAATAAAATAAAATGTTTGCTTACCTCTATCATTTACCTGGTGCACCAGTGGATACAACCCATCATCATTCCTTTGACTTGTTTTGTGAGGAAATGTTTTACATAGAAAAAGAAAAACAGAGGGTTTTTTCGGTGACTTATTGTCCAAAGCACTTCACGTAGACGGACTGTAAACTCTGATCTCCGTACTAACATGTGGGAATAAGAATTGTGCGTATAATAGTGACACTGACAACTTTATTTTTGTTTTCATATTTCAGGTTTATACTTCCAAAATACATATTTCACCTGAACAACTTGTTTACGCGTCATAAATTGAATTTAAAGCATTTTTGGTTCTGCATTTATTGTCAATGAGAATCTGGCTTGCATCAGTGCTTCTGTTTGCTGTATTCAGGTTTGCAGGCCAAATGATGCCAATTCAAACTATCGCAAAAGAGTGTGTCAAAATGTTAGCGCTGCCAAACCCTCTCACAATTTGAACAGGTGGTAGAGTAGAGTGACTGAGGCGGCGAGAGATTTAAGGTTTGAAGAAGCCACTTTATATTATCAGGCCGCCTCAGGCTCCGGGGAGTCAGCTGCGGGCCCTCAAGCCGCTGTTATCTCACCTATATCTCAACAAATTATCCCGGCCAGACCCCACAGCCTTCCATCAGCCCCGTCTCAGCATGTCCTCAGGAGCATGCCCGAACTCTCAAAGCGCCCCCTCACACCTCATCCAGCCCCTTTTTATAATAGCCTCGGCCCAGCTTGCTTTATCATTGGGCTGATATTTGGTTCATCTTCTGGGAAGTGGATGTGCACCTTGGAAATCTTTGTCCAGAGAGGAAAGTCTCTTCAATTAAGTTTGTTCATGATTGGAAGATTCGGTTTGGCCGGACTTCAACTCAACAGCACACACATATTGATTTGACTTTTTAACATGGCAGCAGCCTAGGTGTTCTGCCTAAAAATGCCAATACCTTCATTTTATATTCTTTTTTTTTAAAGGTGCAGCAGTGTTCTCGTTTGCCCGCGTCCCTGCGTCCGAGACGCATCATTTTTGCTGGGGACGCATAGTGTCAAATCAACGTGCGTTCTTGGGACTTTTTTGACACAAAATCGTCATTATTACCTGATTACTTTTTTTTTTAACAAAGATTTACCGCACTCCAAACTTTTCGTCAGGCCATTGTTGTTTTGGTCTCGCGGTTCGAGTTTTCGTCCGCACGCCGATCACGGCAAACGAGATCTGGTTGCTTCGAGATTACGTCATTGTGGTGCTTGTCGTCGAGGAAAGGTGAAGGTTAAGTATCAGTATGCCTCCAAAAAAACAGTTAGTATTGGGTGAAAATCAACACAAAATTGGTAATTTCTTTAGTGTCAGTAATAAGTCGAAACATAATGCAGAAAGTAATAACAACGGCAATAATTCCGTCACGAAAAAAACAGCGGAGAAATTCTTCGGAAGATCGTGCAGGCAAGGAAAATACGCATGTTGAAGCAAACAATTCGACGAAAGAAAATAAACAAAAGAAAACTCCTAGCAAGAAAAGGGCTTTTCCGCCAAAATGGACTAAATTATATTCCTGGTTACGCTATGAGGAGTATGATTATGAATTGGACCTTGAGAAGGCATTACAACTGTGGCGGGACAGCAAACCACGAAAAATATATGAACTGAAAAATTTGAAGTGATAACTGCTTTTTATTACCAATTAACTGTGATAATTAAAACTGCATGAATATAAAGACTAATATTTCGGCAATATTATTTTATATAATGTACAATATTTTTGTGAACTGCAAAGCAGCCCCAGACCATCACACTGCTACCACCATGCTTTACTGCGGGCATCATGTTCTTTATGACAAATACTGCGCCATTTTTACGCCATATGTGGTGGGCTGCTACCTTCCAAAAACTTTAATCTTTCCTGGACCTTGGATTTTGATTAATCTCAAGACTTTTGGAGAGACATTATGTGGACTGATAAGTCAAAACTTAAAGGTGGATGGTGTGCAGCGTATTAGATCTGGTGAAAATATGGCACATTATTTGACAAAATCAACATTATGCCAACAGTAAAGCGTGGTGACAGTGTGATGGTCTGGGCTGCACACAATGCAATGAGATGCTGGGTTAGCCAAGTATGTGGTCCTCCCCCGGTTGGCCAGATCATTTTTCCTCACCAGATGTTGTTTCACCAAGGTATGTGAATAAAATTAGCCCCACACACCAGTATCTAACATGTGGGTAATTTGGGGGGATTACTCTCTCGAGTAATGGTAAGTGCTGGTGTGATGAAAGAGTGTAACATGCAAAATCCCATCTCAAAAAGAGTGTAGGGCCTCAGAAGGGCAGCATCCCTTTCATCCCACAACCCAACCAACTCTCCGAAGACTTGGCAACACCTGGGCATGCCAATCCAACCCCGAGCAGCAGAGCAAGTCGGCGGGCAACCCTAACAGGACGACCTGCCACCCCAAGCCTAGCGACGCGCAGTGGGGTTGGCCGAAGTCTATATGTGTGCCCTGTGCCCATCTACTCTTATTCATGAAGTCCCTTTAAGTACAATTCCAAATACAATAGTCCTTGAAAATGTTTCCAGGCTTTTATTGTGGAAAGCTACAACCTGTTCATTGTGCGGGAGTATGATAGAGCTGTAATGCAATTGACATCAATTTGTGAAACAGCATCAAAGAAGAAAAACTTTGCTCATGTAGAAAGCTCATCATCTTAACACATTTGTCACTTTAAAAATGATCCATTGGCAAGGTTCAAATTGAAATGTTGTGTATGTATATATGAGTGTGTGTGGCTGTGCTTTTGTCAGCGTTACGTGAGACAATTTCTATATTTAGATGTGTTCATTGATTTGCAGCTGACACATTACACTGGGCCTGTCTGCGGCCCATAATTTAAGCAGCCACCCAGATTGGCCAACATGTGCCCACTATATCACGTATCGGGTGAAAGCCTCATAAGTGCTTGTAAATGGCGTGTCGCCATCACTTTGAATTTCATACAATGATAAAAATGCCTGTGGGTAAAAATGTTCCGTAATCGGGATATATGTCAGGTTGAGGGAGGACCATGATTATCGTTCACCATTCAGATGTTTACCTTTGGGGAAAAAAACTAAACCTAACTGTACATTTTCTCCGGTTATTTTACAAGATTCTCATAGGTCCCCTGAAAACATGCGCTGCTTTTGATTTGAGCTGAGATAGCTAAACATTTTTGCTTCTTCTCTCAAGATGGATGACATTTCCAGCCAGAACCATGAAAAGGATTCTTATGCATTGTATAATGTCCGTCACACATTCGTTTAGCACTCTGTATTCTTCTCCTGGGATTTAAATATACTTTTCTGTGGCCACCATAACAAAGATTAAAACCATCCCTACAGTGTGTCCACTCTGCTTCTTTACCATCAGGTACTGCCGCTAGAAAAAATAACAAAACAAAAAAAAAAAACATTAATCTCAAAGGCCATTTCGCACGGCAGCTCAAGAAATGCTTTCCTGGGGACTTTCATGTCATCACTGGAGGGTTAGGACAAGGGCAGGAAAAAAGTGAGTATTTTGCAGTGAAGTGAGAATTAATTTAGTAGTGTGTGTAGCTTCTGAGCAACCAGGCATGTAACAGAAACACTTTGACATACAGTACCAGCAGTTTTTGTGCTAAATTGCATTTGCCGCTTCCATGCAGCATTCTTTTGCCTGACAGATGGGAAACTTACTCTCTCACTAAATGTTAGTTAACCCTAATTAACCAGTCATAAAATTATATCCATACTAAATGAATGATAAAATGCAATATTTAATGCTTTGGTTTATTGCACTTTTATATGTTATTTTTACATCCAAGGACAGTATTTTTAATTAAAGTAGCTTTTATACCAGGCAGATTTAATCTACAATATGTACCTTTTATTCCCACTAACAACCCATCAAAGCTAAGTAAATGTTAATCAAATAAAAGTGCCTTTATATTTGGTCAGTTAAGTCTGGTGGAAGTACTGTTGAATTATCACAATATAAGTAGTCAACACTTCTTATTACTCTGATAAAATACAGTGTTTTTTCATGGGTACTTGTACCTGTCGTGGAAGCCTGCTCCTTATGTATGAATCACAACTCATTATGCATTTGAATTTATCTGTATACACGGATGGATAGATGAATGGATGGATGGATGGATGGAGAGAGGGAGAGAAGGAGGTCAGTATGGAGGGAGGGAATGCGGGTGGCAGGCTAGGGATGAATCATATCAGAAATGCTGTTTTTAAATGTTACAATTTTCTGTCAGAACCAGAAATGGGGGAGGACGCAGACGCGTAACGTTTATTGAGATATAGAGGAAAACAAACGCCAGGGATACGGTGCTTGTTGGACGAGGGAAGCAAGCAGCTCACGGGATCGGAATGCGGAAGTGAATCTCCCGGAGCGGGAGATCGTAGCATGGTCAAATGCGCAAAACGTATCGATAGCCGGATCGGGAGATCAGGGCGTGGTCAATAGGACAAAACGGGTTGATGCCGGAGACAAACGGGGAATCAGGAACAGACGAGTGGTATACGGCTGAAAACGGGACCGACAGGAGCCAGAGTCAAAGTGCTTGCTTTGTGTATGCAGAGGTTTGCTGTCGGACTGACCAGGAGTGACTGGCGCACTGGGTATAGATAGAAAAGAAATCAATCAGGCCACTAGCAACAGCTGGCGCCAAATGAGCGATGAGTAATGATGACAATATTCTGACTTGTTTCCTAGGAAAACAAGACAAATTGTACATGAAATAAGGGGACACATTGTCTCACAAATGTCTGTAAAAATGTTCTAACCAGGATGTAAAATATTCTTTAAATGAAAACAAAATAGTCTTATACCATTACTACTATTTGCGGTCTTTCTTCTTTTACCACAGAAGTAAAAAATACCTTTAATAAGAAAATATATACCTAACCTAAGCCACATGGGCACAGCAGCTGAGTTGCACAGTGGCACAGTTCTGAGGTCATGGTTTTAAATCCAGCTACCGGCTTTCATGTGCAGAGTTTGCATGTTCACCCCATGCCTGCGTAGGTTTCCCTCAGGCACTCCGGTTTCGTCCCACATTCCAAAAACATGCATGTCAGGTTAACTGGCCAGTCCAAAATGTCCCAAGGTGTGAATGAGCAAGGGAGTTGTCTGTGTGCCCGGCGACCAGTTCAGGGTGTCCTCTGCCCACTGCACGAAGGTAGCTGGAATGGGCTCCAGCACCCCTGTGTGTGTATTTGTGCCCTTCAGTATATCTCTTTAATCATGGAATTTTGCATTGTGTTGCACCAAGGCATTGTTTATTTCTTTAAACTGTGGACAGAAGTAGAACTGGTCTAAGTTGTGCTGCAATGCAATTTTGACATTATAATTATCATTATTGTTGTTGGTTTGGTTGTTATTGTTGCTGGTCTACAATGAATGGTCTAAAAGCATTCAATTGAGTAAAATTGTAAAAAGAAAATACAATATAGGTTTCTATTGCACGGATTTTACTTATCAGGTGTACTTCTTCGAATATAACCCCCACGACAAATGTGGGTTCACTGTATATCAGCTTGGTAATGTATTAAAAATGACGTTACTTTCAAAAGTAAAACCCTATTTACCAAAGAATGAGCATCAATGCCACAAGTAGCATTAGCTTCATGAGTGACGCCTTTTTCTAACCTCATCTCCTCGTTCGGTCCCTCCCCCTTTGACACCCACAAAGCTAGCACACCCCACCCCCAGAAACACTTGGGAGGCTATTTTTTGCCACCCATCACTAAATAAGGTGCTGTACAATGACCAGGGTAGCCGGCTGCCCAAGGGGTGTGAGTCCCTGACCGTACCTTGGTATAAAACCATCAAGACAGAAGGGCTTTCCTCTGATAGCTCTCTGCCTCTCTCACTAGATTTGTCGATTTCTTATGCTTTAGAAAACCCACCCCCGCCCCTCTAATCCTTTTATAAAAGTAAGCCCTTAAGTCCATTCTTACTTGCCTTTGTTAACCCTTAACATTCTGCTCGTTAAATATTGGTCCAGCTTCTTCATCCTCTCACTGCAAATTAATTGATGTTGCGATTTTAAAAGTATTAGAGATCACTTTTTCTGGAGCGATTTTTTTTTCCTTATCTGAACGTGTCTCTAAAAGGAATATCCTGGCAAAGTGACAAGAAGGCCAACAAAAACCGTAAGCAAAGTAGGAGTTTCTTCTGTGCTACGGTTCATTTAAAGCATGAGTGAGCGAATCCAGGACCATTGCTCTGCATGTTTTGGAGATATCACTCCTCCGAGACAGGTGATTTGAATGACCGAGATTATTATCAAGCTCCTGCAGAGCTTCATGATAAGATAATCATTTGAATCACCCGTGTTGGAGGAGAGGAACCAACGAACCAAGCAGGACTGTTGTTCCGAGGACTGGATTCTCCCACACCTGAGCTAAGGCAATACGTATTTTGTTAGTAACGTTTAGGTATGAACAAACTCAACCTACGTACATTTGATTGAAATTGTGTTCATTAATGTGTTTTCTTTTTCTCCTAAAAAATAACTTTTGTTTCATTTTATTATGTATTATAATTGCTCGTTTTGTTTATAGTTGAGCAATAGTACTTTCACTACTTTTTTGTTTTAAACGAATACTGCAACTACACTAATTCACGGCTCACAGATCCCTTACCACCTTGGTCTTAGGGGCACTACTTCCTGTCGTGTGTCTTGGGCAAGTGCAGCCTGGCGGCACCATCCCTCTACCACGTTGTTTTTATGTAGAGGTTTAGATGATAATTGACAAACAATGTAAATATAAATATACATATATTTACGAACAAAGAGGGCCGGGCCCAGTAAAAAATTGGATTTGGCTCCTTAGAGTTGTCATTGGTTGGGAGCTGCAGTACCCAACTTGGCCACCAAAAAAAAAAAAAAAAAAAAAAAAAAAAAAAAAAAATATATATATATATATATATATATATATATATATACATATATATAAAATATTGCTACTTTTTTACTTTTTAGGAACACTTCTCTTACTTTTAAGATATAGCCACGTACTTATTGCCTTTAATTGTTCTTTATGGTTTCATCCTGCTTGCTCTGCTTAGCCATTCCACCCAGCAATTAACTCCTCTCCACTCATCCCATCCCAATTCCCTCTCCGTCCCCATTTGTCCTTCATCCCTGTCAGTGTTCACTCACTATCTCGCTCCATCCCCGGTCCTTCCTTCCTCGGCCGCTTCGTCTGCAAACCCCCCTCTACCTCCGCACCCTCCTCGTCCAACGTGGACGGCTGCTGACACGTTTCAGTGCTCGGTCATCACTTCCCAAGCATTCCTTTTAGCAAACCTCTCACTAGTTATTGGCTGCATTTTTTTTTGCCATCAATTCTGCCTCCGCTGGGTCACTCTCCACCTTCTTGTCTTCCCTATTCATTCCTTCCTGCTCCTCCTCTCTCATTATTAGAGAGAGAGAGGCAAAGCAAGTCCCATGATCCTTTCCTTTTCCTCCCTTGTCCTCTCTTTCACTCCTCTTCCTCCCCGCATCCCTAAACTCTCCATCGCTGATTCAGCTTTGAGCAAGGTGGAGGATGAGGTGAGCCACCGCTTGCAGCGTCTGCTTCACTCCACGCGGGCCGCCAACCTCATATGGATTCTTTTGGATTCGGGTAAGTGCGGAAGTGTCTCTTTACTGCATGAACTGCACTTATAAAGCCTCTGTGTCTGAGCGTGTGAAACAGCATAGTGTAATGTAATAAATTGCATCCCTTAAATTGTCAACTTATGTGACTTGCAATCAAATCAGGGACCCCAGTCGTCACAGAGTGTAGAGTACGTGGCGGGAGACGCTGCCTCGGCACATTTAGTTGGGGTGAAAAGGTCAAGAGTTGTATTTACGTCTTAAACATTGCATGCTTTAGAGATAATACAGGTTAAAAAGTTAAGCTCAAGCTCAAGGATTGCATTCATTTTCACTCATCAAATGTCCATTCAGTGTGAGAAAAATGAAACTATCTGTAATATTTCTAAAGCAAAAGCAAACATTTGTGTTCTCACATCTCAGGGTGACCTTTTTTTTAATCTCCGATTTGAGTCCTTCCTTAGTCTTGTGTGATTCTTTATATGGGGAAAGAGAGATTTAATATTAGTTCCAAGCAAAGTTTTTAAAAGTGCAATGCCAGTGTGTGGACTAATTTTACCCTCGTTGCAAATACCGTAAAGATCAATGGTTGTCAGCTGTCAAAGCTCCTGCAGAGATGCTAGAGGTGAAAATAGTGTCAGGTGTCCCGGCCCAACAGAACGAAACCCGGCTCGGCCAGGCTTCTTGCGGTTAAGAGGCAGCTGTTAATGGACATAATGTACAAATACTTTGACCGCGAGGTTAAAAAGTGTTTGAAGAGTTTTAGAAGTTTAATCCCGAAGATGCAGAGCAACAATGTGATGGCAGAAAAGCGCTGGAACTGGAACGTGGAAAGTTTTTTCGATGGATTGACCATGTTAGTTCTAGGTTTCCTTTAAGTGACAGTGTAATGCTATTCTGACTCTTTGAACAAAAATAAATAGGTGTGAAGTTAAAAAAATAAAGACCAGTTATAAAAAATTTAAAAAAAAAAGGCTATGCAGTGAAGCCGAGAAATAACTTTGAGAAATAATATCTATATGTATTGAATATAATTTGAAATAAATGAAGAAAATGTTTAGCGATACCTATTGTTTTTAGGCTGGTTTAATTTATCTTCCGTCTTTTGTTATCACTGCTTTTAATTATGCATCATTACAGTTTAAGGTTATGTGGTTATTTACCAATATTTTGATGGGGAAAAAAGCATTCTAATTCATAATAATTTGTAATCATGATGCATTAAGTCAATGGTAAATGGTGTCATGGTACATTCACCACATTCTAGTGCAATGGGCTCAGCTCCTCCTCTGCAAAATATTACATGGAATGATTGACAACCACATAATTTACAAAACGAATGCATTTATCAATATGTCAAAATCTTTAGGCTTAATTTGAAATCTTCACGGATTCTAATTTCAATAAAGAGGTCAACTATGACTTGACTTTATAATACCTAGAGCCTTACCCAATGAACATGTCAATTCTGGATCAATACACCTGACAGTCCTTTTGTACTCTGATACTGTTCAGACCCCGCGACCCTACTGAGAGTAAGCGGGGCAGATAATACTGTTCAGATAATGGAAATGATTTGCAAACTAATGACAGTTGATTATCTGTTCTGAAAAGAGGAATTACAATTGTGTTTTTGACTTGAAGACTTGCAACATCCTTTGAATGAGCGGGTGTGAAGTCGCCGGGGCCGTGTGGGTTTTTTTCCCATTCGGTCTGGTCCGTTGTGAGCATATGACCCTACTCTCTCATTGACTAGTTGATTTACAAAACCTTTGTTCCTTCCCTGCAAAAGTGAGGAAGAATGAAAAGAAGAAAGGAACAAGGGATGATGAAAATGATTTGTAATGGAGACTTTTACTTTAATTACTAGACCGGCAGCTTTGATGTTTGCAGCCCTCATGGCACAATTTACAATAAGATAGGAAAAAGACAAAACGTGATAATGTGGGCACACGGGATGGCATATTGATAAGATTGTGAAGATACGGTTGCAACACTGACTCGATTACTTTTTAAAGCTGGAGACGCAAGAAAAACTTGACGCTAGGTTTCTGTATAAATTCATTTATGAGAATATTCTGCTGCGTCAGCACTTCCTTATTATCACTTAAGGTAAAAGGATCAAATCTAAAGGCACTTGGATACATTTAAATACTTGATGGAGAATTACAAATATAATGTGAATGAACATTTTCTAAGCATCCCCCAACATTTTCTTTTCTAAAGTTAATTAAATGCCTGATGCAGCAACGGTTCAATTCATTGAAAGCGCATCTCAGCCTTTGTACATTTGCTTATAAATTGGTATTGATCCCTCGGAAAATGCTGCGTGTTCTTGTGTGTGCGCTGGTGTGTGTACATCTCCTCTTACCCAATTAATTATCTAAACGGTACAATCACCATCATCATCACCATCATCATGATAGAATGGATATCTGTTATGTCTTCGTATTAGACTATTTGCTAAAGGGGAAGAACTGAGAGCAATTGTTCTCAGAATAGGCTGGACTAGAAACTTTTGTGCATGGGGATGAAAAAGGCAGCACGCCTTGAAGAAATTATGTTACCTTTTGTCCCAGCCGGAGGAATACAGACTGCAGAAGCAGCACCTGTGATGCAATGACTGAAATAGGGAGGAAGAGTAAAGTATTTCTTCCTTCTTTTGTTCTCTATACCAGACAACGGAAACGTATGGTATGCAACCCAGGTGTAGCTCTTTTCATGACTAGATCTGGCTCTAACATGAAATAAAGGGCGTGCCATCCTATTCTGTGTCACTCCAATTTAGTATATGCAAACCTGAAGCGACACACGGGTGCTTGGTTTGGTACATAATATATACGGCAAAATCACAATTACAGTTTACAGTCACGTTGTTACACCAACACACCCGATTTATGCTGTGTGTAAAATCCTGTAAATGGAAGCTCATTAAACAATATATGTTCACTGTTGAGACACTTTATCATGAAAACTCACAGAACAAACTGTAAACAGCCACAAATGCTGGCTAAGCACTTAGAGCATTTTGACTGGGTGAGCAGTAGGAATGGATATATCCCTGCACACATAATGTAACTTCCTCTCTCATTCTCACCCAGCATCCATTATGCCAAAAGTATATACATCCGTAGCGTTGTAGTTTGCAGTTTTTTGTGACCGTTTTACAAAAGAATAAAAAATAGGCAGACCAATTTTAAGTGGATTATTTTTTTTAATATGGGACAGATGCTCTGGAATTGTTATTATTTTATAGATGTCATTAAATCATCAAACGTCACACAGTGAAACACTATGTGCTGAAGGATAGCTTTTGTCTGGAGAAGGGGTTTGAAAGTTTGGCTGAATTGTGTCCTAAAATATATGGTGTGGCTCTCGGAAAAATCTGAATATTTTGCTTTTATGGCTCTTTGAGACAAAAAGGTTCCCGACCCCTGCGCTATATGCTGCCCTGATGCATCACAGCCTGATTGTGCTTTGGTAGTTGGGGATGCAGAGTGTGTGCATATATGTCTGAGTGTTTGGTGCAATTCAACATCTAGTCAAGTCAAATCAAGTCAAGTCAAGTCACATTTATTTATATAGCCCTTAATCACAAAAATGTCTCAAAGGACTGCACAGTAATACAATGACACAATTACCTGATCTTAAACCAACATGCGGGCGACGAACAACTCAAAACCTCAGCGTGAGGAAAAAGAGAAACCTTAAGAAAGGACCTCACAAGTGGTAATCCCCCTTTCAGGATAACCAGGATGAATTACTTTTATCATTACAATACACAAACATAAAAAAACACTAGCTAACATGTTGAAAATTTTTCTGAAGAGTGTATGACAGCAACGATGCCTCCAGCCTGTAAACTAGTCCAGAAAGTCACGACGCAGCTTTCCATCTCTACCAGCTGGTCAATGCAGGCGTTGACATGATTCAGGTTAAACACTGGTCCGCTGACTCATCTCAAATCGTCCTTCTCCTTCGTATCACCACAAGGCAGGTAGTCGGAAAAAGACAGGACAATACAGAATATGAGGTGGGCATCAAGCTAAGCTTTGGAATAGAAGTGTGTCTTAAGCCTTGATTTAAAAACTTCCATTGAGGTTGCAGATCTTATCTCCGGAGGCAGGGCATTCCACAGCACCGGGGCCCGGATGGAGAACGCTCCCAAGCCTACAGGCTTCTTGGCTCTCGGAGTCACAAGTGGACTGGCATTTTCCGAGCGCAGACTCCGTGCAGGAACATAGGGGGAAATCAAATCAGAGAGATACGAGGGTGCAAGTCCATGCAAACATTTGTATGTTAATAAGAGAACCTTAAAGTCACATCTTAAGTGGACTGGGAGCCAGTGCAAGTTGGCCAATACAGGAGTAATATGCTCAAACTTTTTGGTTTTAGTCAAAAGTCTAGCTGCCGCATTCTGAACAGGCTGCAAAATTTTGATGCTAGACATTGGGAGACCAGAAAGCAATACATTACAGTAATCAAGCCGAGAAGTAATAACCTCTGCTGGTAGGTAAGTGCAACATCTCCCTAATTTTCTTCCTTTTGCCCCGCCTATACTAGCTCACACACCACAATAGTTGGTGTGACACTCAAGGTGAAGTGGGTGACAATGCTGATTGACTACATGCTCAGCAGATGTTTCAGTAATTTTGGGATCTGCAGTTTACAGCGTCCCAATTTTAAGTCCCATGGATTGAAGTCTTTACTTTTGTCCGCACTTTAAGTCGGCAGCTTTAACATTTCATTCTTAGCCTTTGACAGTTTAGTCGTAAGTCTTAGTATCGTGGTTTTAGTATTGCATCTTTAGTCGTCCAGCTTTAGCGCTCTGTTTCGGCCCTCAGTTTAGTCCTGACTCCTCAGCCCTATATCTGCTGTACAGTGTGTATGCTCAGCTCAGGCTCCTAAATCATTTGAAGATGCAGTGCCCACAATATATTGCTGACTTGCTTTTAGATTTTAAAGTATTTTTAGATGTTTTTACATAGTTAAGCTTTTGAATTTTGAATCCCTGCAGTAAAAATTCTTTACTTTTACTTTGTTCTTTTGACTTGTTCACATTTTTATCCTGAAAGTTGTAGTTCTTGGTGTGTTTGTGACATCATTTGCAACATAGAATAATGTGCAGTTATTAACTAAACTTGTAAAATATCAAGCACCAAAAAAACTTTCCGAATCTTTCTCAGGCATCCTATTTGTCCAACTGATGAAAAGTAGATGTATTATTATCATTGTTTTTAGTCCTATCCTTTTTTTAAATAAAAATGTGTTCTTCAAATATTCTTGCATACATCTGATGCAAACTTTCACACAGATTGTCCACAATGGCACGCTAAATCCTGACAAATCCAGAGTAAGGCAGTAAATGTTGCAAAGGCAGATATTACTTCAATTAATCACACAGAATTATAAGACAAATAACTACTGTACCAACAGAGTTAAGTATGCACAACAAAAGTGTTAGAGTATAGTCCGGGACATGCTACAGCACTTGTGTCCCGACTTCTGCAAAACTAAACATTCAAGAAACAATGCACTTTTCTACAAAGACAGCAGTAACATTGTCAAGTTGTTTCCTAAATTCCAAACATTTTATGAAAAGGGAAATCTGCACAATAGGTAAATTAATGTATGTTAAATGAATATTTTAATAATTTCTCAAAACCATCGGATTGAAATTAGCAAAAAAGTCACGTAAAACACTGCAAAATTGTTTAGGTTGACTGGTATGTTTATCTTTAACTCCTGTCACTCTCAGTGGCACAAGTTTAGAACTAATTTTATGGAATTCACACTTTTCCTTTCCACTTCCTTGTAAATGCAGTTATATTTTAAAACGTTGCATTTATGTTAATGGTATTAGAGCAGTAAAATGAGCTGTTTTGGAATACAAATACATTTAATGAAAATACCAAATAACAATCTAGACAGGCACCCCCACACACCTCTCTAGCAATGGCTGCACAAATTGAGCCTTTTGTCCAATGTTAAGTCGCAAGGGTAATTTTTGTCAAATTTGCAACTGATGCAAAAAAGGTTTATTGTTTGAATCTGGTTTTGAGTCTTTCTGTTCTCCCCATTAGTTTAGTTTGTGTATGTTCCTAGTATCTAAACTTCCCCTCACATTTAAAACTGAGGACCAATTTGTGTATTGGTTTGAAAGTTTGTTTTTGAATGATTGTTAGTGAGAATGGAAGGCAACCACTTCAGGTTGTGTCTCTTAAAGTGAGCCAAAATTGCCGACAGCTTAATTATTGGTGATGGATATTGTATTAGCATGAATCCTTTGGTGGCGATTTCAAGGTCTGTATTTAGCATCTGTTGGGTGACCAAAGCCGAGTATTTGGGAAATGTCGATGGAGGAAGAACTCCCAACCCAGTCCAGTTATAGGTATTCATTTTAGTCTTCAGTTTGAATCTTGGCCTTTGTACTGCAGACTTTGACCTTATATTGGATATTACTGGTCCAATAAATGCTGTGCTAAATCAGTGTTTTTCAACCTGTTTAAGCCAAGGAACACATTTTTCATGTAAAATCTTGGTGCACACTGTTCATTACAAAATATTCAAATACTCATTCCTGGCACACATTTGATGTTTATTTCATTTTAAGCTTGAATGTCCATTTAACCTAAATTGACAGTACAAATGTTTTTTGTTGTTGTTGTAATATTGGATTTTATTTAAGTTTAAACCTGCTTTTCAAGTTGTACTTTATTTTTATTTTATTTTTGTAAAATAAGAGAAAACAAAAATAATAAAAAAATAAAAATAAAAAAAACATAACAGTGGAACATGGCTTACTCAATTCTAAGTTCAGTTTGTTTTTGTAAAAGAAGGGAATCATTTTGCTGATTTTTACCTTGGCAATATTTTTTTTTTAATTTACTTGATTGCTTTATTTTTGCAATGCCATCAAACAAAATTATTTCAAAATGTATGTGTAAAAAAAATAAAATACTCGTCTCCTGCCAGTTACTGATATGGATGCATGTTACAGCTTCTTGACTAATCAACAGAAGAAAGCAAAGATAATGGACAATGGCAATTTTTTATTTTTTTTTGCAAATAAAAAATTTGTCAATTTCCTGTGGCACACTAGCCAATGTTTCATGGTACACAAGTGTGCCCCGGCACACTAGTTGAAAAACACTGTGCTAAATGAAGAGAAAATTAGGCTTGCAAAAGGAGTCAGACAAAACTACTTGTATTCTTGGAGCCTGTCTCCAGTTAAGGTAGAGTCCAACTCATCACAAAGCTGAATGGGGTAAACGTGCGTGTCCTGTGGATTTGGGGAACCAGGACCTGATGTCACCAAGGACTGTGGCCCACTTGGGGGACATACTTCTTTATATGCCCATATGGACAAGAGCAGCTATGGAATGTAAAGAAGTATGTATCTCAGGTGTGGACTTTTACAACCAACACAACTGATCAATGGTGGTGTTGTGACCGGAAAATCTGTAGTGTTGTATTATGACAAATCTGGATCTCCATAAGAGTGAAGTTAAGTTGAAATAATTTGGAAGCAAAATATAGAAGCTTTAACTGTACTAGTCAGAGCTAATTGCTAAATTGCTCCTATTCTCTGTTACTCAGGAAGTTTCTAATAGCATCTTGACTTTTCTGGCTCATTTTCAAAGCCATGGTAACAATTTACTAAAAGACAAGGGTTTCCAATAAATTATGTGATTAAATGCTTGCTAAATGGATAGCAGTCAAAGCATTTGCCGGGAGGGAAGTAAAAGTGTGTATGTGTTTGGTAGGGTTAGACTCCTGACTACATTTACTCTGTAAGCATCAGCAAAAACCACAACAAAGACTGAGTTCAAAGTTTCTTTATATGGTCAAAACGTGATGAGCATTACATAGTCAGAGATACTTTAGCATTTATTTGGTATCTTGAACATTGGTTTATAAATTGTACCAATATTCAAACTTTAGATTTTCTTCTGTAACCTTTCAACAATAAGAACATCAAAACTTTACTGTTTTAAACATATGACTATGTTCCACAACATGTTTCTTATTATACATAGCAGTGCAGGATATCGCAGACATTATCTGTTCTGGATTTACGCAGTGAGAGAAACTGCTACAATATAGTATAATTCTCAACAACAATGTCAGAATATCAATTGCCATTGTCTTCCTCTACTCTGTATGTACTTCTCTCTGCATAAGAGTGAGGAAGGCAGAACAACACGCATAAAAAATAAATACATGATCGAGAATAACCTTATCTTAACCTTGTGCAAAATGACACTATTAAATAGACCTTTGATCTTTTGTTTCATGCAACGGAAGTAGGAAGACCATCTCAACAAACTTCTTGGCATTACTGCGTGTTGGTAAGGCCATTATCGCACCTCACGGGAAGAAATATTGTAACTAATTCCTCTTTTGTCAATAATTCAATTTTCGCAAGAGGTTAACAAATTGCTAGTATGCCATAACTATATAATGCAAGCTACGACGTTGACATCTGCTACCAGTGACAGAGCTAATCCTGATAAAGCTGAAACAGGCAAGAATAGATCGGTCTGACAAAATACTTTTTTTAGTTATTTTTTTCCCTGTACTTAAGTTTTTATATGTTGTACACAATTCTAAATGATCCAAGAAAAACATGTAAAATGTGGGGAAAAGCCCAAGTTAACAAGTATGTTAAATTCCAAATAGCATGGAACATGGTTGAGGGACTTTTATGCAGCAGACGATCAGATTGTTGAAGTGTTCTGTGCTTGTCTGTGTATTAAATCAGTGGGTCGGGCTAAAATGCAGTAGATGAGATGGGATAGTGGGCGGGTATTGTTCTGTCACTTTTCCTGTGTCAGCAGGTGGAAGCTCTCATCAGGACATTAAATATGCAACAATGCTGACTGTGGGACCATGCTGAGGTAGCTGTAGCCGCGTGACTGCATGCGGATGGGGGTCATTTATAAAATAAAACGGCAAAAACACACTCTGGCGCACTCGCACAGGGATACCCCGACCTTTCTTCGCGTTCTCACTCACTGCCTGAGTACTTCTCCATCTGTGAGCAGCAACAATGAAACACACACACATACACAGCAGCTATTAATAGAGCAATCGTGGTATTCGGCATGACAATAACATGTAATGGTGATTTATTTTCTGTCATTGATCGTGAACAATTCATGCATTATTTCAGTGACAGTGCAGTATTATCCCTTTTCAAATACTTTTAGACCTTAGTGCTTTTGGAATTTTATGACCAAACCAGTCAACTGTAACTTATCCATCCATCCATTATCTGCACCGCTTATCCTCAGTAGACTCGCGGGGGTTCTGGAGCCCATCCCAGCTATTTTCGGGCAGTGGGCAGGAGGCACCCTAAACTGGTTGCCAGCCAGTCGCAGGACACACAGAGACAGACAACTCACCCGCTTATTCACACCAAGGGACAATTTGAACCAGCCAATTAACCTGACATGCATGTTATTTGGAATGTGGGAGGAAACACACGCAGGCACGGGGAGAACATGCACACTCCACATGGGGAGGCTGCGGTTGTTGGACTTGAACCCTAACGTCTGCACGTGGGGCTGGAGGCTAGCCACCCATCCGCCGTGCCACCTCAACTGTAACAAAGATGATGAAAAAAGGTTCCAAGATGTAGGGAGAATTTGCTTAACATTATAATGTCTCAATTTACCCTCTTTAATGTTAAATGGTTGTTGATGTTTTGTTTTAACAACAGGGGGGTAGGTATGGTTCACAATAGCACTTATTGCATTGATAATGCTTTAATGTTTCCCAGATTTTTAAGAATGTTATTTAAACTGCAGGGGCAGCACGGTGGTGCAGTGGTTAGCGCGTTTGCGGCACAGTTCTAAGGTCTTGGGAACCTCCTGTGTGGGTTCAAATCCAGCTACCGGACTTTCTGTGCGGTGTTTGTATGTTCTCCCCGTGCTTGCGTGGGTTTACTCCGGGCACTCCGGTTTCCTCCCACATTCCAAAGACAAGCATTTCAGGTGGATTGGCCGGTCCAAATTGTCCCTAGGTGTGAACGAGCGAGCAAGTTGTCTGTCCCTGTGTGCCCTGCGATTGGCTGGCAACATGTTTAGGGTGTCCCCCTGCCCACTGCCCAATGCTTGCTGGGATGGGCTCCAGCACCCCCGTGACCCTACTGATGAGATTAAACTGCACATGCTGTCATCAATCCCCAGCCCATCGCACCGACATATTCTGGTCATGTTTATCTTTGTATAACTTCTAAAAGGAGATTTTTTTTAAACTTTTCAAATTAATAATATTTTGCCCAGCAGTAAGTTCGACCACAGTAAAGAATACATTTGTAAATAAATAAATCACCATTTCACCAGATGGTGGCAGTAGCCCTTTGGCCACCTTGGCTCACTGTGTGAATTTTAGCCCACCCCATCTCCGTCATTGCGACTGTAAATAAAAAAAGCAAAATTCAATGTGAGGGCTGCAGCTACCAGGACAAGTAGAAATTGGAATATTTTTTCCTGAAATCTGAAACAACTGTCTGCCAAAATTTCTAAGAGATTGTCGCTGTTTTCAGAGAATATATCAACAGACATTGCCAGACAGAACACGCTGACTACAAAAAGCTAACTTGAATTTTCTTATGGTATAACAGGAGGATTAAACATGTTTATTTGAAGATCCAAACTCATCTTATATAGAAAATAAATGTCATAATGTGATTTATCATTAATTGTTCAAGACTCACACTTAAAGTGGAACATCGGCCCCCGTAAGCTCGGCCAAATGACACCAACACAACCACACCGCCGTTGTACCGCCGAGAAGCCTATCAGTCCCCACTCGGTAGATGGAGATCAATGCTGAGGTCATTTGTTTCAATCAATTAAACAGACATCTGCTTGAATGAGAATCTATTAGACTACCAAAGTCCCCACCCTTCCTAACACATTCGTGGATGTGTGGGTGATTGCGTGTCCACGTGTTCCGTGCTAATATCGATATGTTATCGTATCCAAGTATCAATGTCTAAAACACGTGACAATTTATTTTGTCTAATTGGTAACATGGCATACATGCAGCAGCTCAGATTGTTACCTTAACTATTTTCCAGACAGTTTGAGTGGATGTATATAAGTATTCTGTATATATATATATAGATACTTACATCCCAAACAAAAACAATCACCACACACGTTTTGCTTGCGGGGTGATAAAAGGTTTCAAGTTAGAAACACTCAGTGATCAAAATGCTATCACAAAAAAGGAAAATAAAAGAGGATAAGAACGAGGCTGTAAAGGTGCACCAGCGCTAGTCGCTCCAGGTAAATCTGCCAAAGCCATCGAGAGTTATGCATTGGGATCTGTTCCCTGGATCGTTGTGTGCTTTGCAATAATTGCTTCCATTTTGTAGCCCCCCGACTACTACAGTATATGATAGCTGGATTACGGTCCGTATAAACCAGGGAGCGTTCCGCACTCTCGAGAAGCGCTGAATCAGCAGCAGAGATGCGGCACGACTCGAAGCTTTAGTGCTCGGATGAAAAAAAGGAGAACAACACTTTATTAGAGTTAACAGCAGGAATGTGTGTGCTGGCCTTGGGGTGTTGTATCACTTATGGGGTCCATTTTGGACATAGTCAATGCTACCCCGGCCTCCTCTAGGGCGGATAGAACGATATTAGGGCATTACCTAGGCTACGTTCCATTAACTGGGAAACAAGCGAGTACACCTCAGATCCCCAAAAGACTTGTGAATGCGGAGATCATCAATCACACAATTATATAAATTAGACGCTTTCGGGGTAGATATGGTTTGCCTCATGTGTTTTTGCCCATATTGGAGAGAACGTAGTTTTTCAACCATACGATGTGTTTTCCAATAAATCAAAGCTTAAATAAGTAAAAGTGGTGTCATATTGAAAGGGGCGTGTGGTCTGGGGAGAAGGGCGGGGCATGTGAGCGTGCCCAGTTTTTGAATCAGACATACCGGTCCTGAGAAGAAGAGATAAAAAAGACATGGCTGCTGCTGGCTGGCCACCTTACATTATTCTGTCAGACCCACAAAATTCCCAGTAAAGACACCTTTAAAGAGGAAAAAAATGCAAATACTGTAACTTAATTTTTTTACCCACAAATTTATTAGTTTATTTATTTATTGTACTTGTGGATGCGCACAACTTTCAAGATGTCTGGTCAGGAGAATAAGTCCACCTTTTTTCAATAGAACATTGTGTATTATTGGGCGTCTTCTAGTGTTAAAAAAGAATTAATTCTTTTAAAAATATACATATTGATTTGAATAAGAGAGATTGTGCTATTGTGTTGTATTTAGACACAAAAGAGGAGCCATCTATCGAATGTAATTAACAGGGAAGATTAAGGGGTAGGGAAAATAAGCTTCTGCTTCTAACTACCCCTTTTCGAACATGTTATGATGACATTATTTTGTTGTTGAGTCATTGTTTTTGTCCTGTTTTTATTTTAATTTTTGAAATAAAGTTTCCATTCATTCATTCATTCATTCATAATAAGCTAAAATACATGAACTATTATATAATGGTGCAGTTATTATAAATACTCGTAGGTCCAGAAATCGGTATTTATTTTATATTCTATGAGCCTCACCTAGAAGGAAGTGACATCACTGCTTGCAGTCTTTATTCGACGGGTACCCATGAAAACCAAAACCCTTTTGAAAAGCCAGGCAAAAAAATATAAGTAAAATTGTGAGGTCTGCAACAACAAATCAATAAAATCGATTTAAATCAATTATTAAAAGTGTTGGCAACAAATGTCATCATCGATTTGTGCTTGATCCACCACGTTAATTCAATGCAAATTAGAATGAATTGAATTTCTTTGTGTTGTTGTAGTTTAGTTGGGCTGTTGATGGGACAGGCTTGTTGTACCATTTTGAGCTAGCGGAGTTCGACTCGAGATCACATTTTCATGCACGGGGTTCTCTTGATCTTACTAGGTACTTGCATTCTCCGATGTTTCCTTTTTTGCACTCTATATTGAAAAATATATTTGCAGGTATGTACCATACATTTCTGTGTATTTTTCTCTATTGCAGAGCTATTTGACAAGCTATTTGGTAGATCAGGAGGTAGAGCAGTCGTCTTTGGAGCAACACGACCTAAAAATTGTTACTCAGAAAATATCCTGGAGACAGGTACATCTTATGATTAATGATTGAAAGTAATAATGTAAAAAGCCTTAGTAAACACTATATTTTATGCAGTTGCATCTTTACTGTAAACAAAGCATAATAATTATTACTGTATTGAATCCCGAGCTATGATAATAGGTACAAATAATCGACATAATGATCATCTTTAAAAGAAGGCAGGGGGAAAAAAGTCGGTTAATCACATTTTGTAAAAAGGGAGATTTTACTTTGCTATTACTCTTGATTAAAGTTTTTATTAGTAAATTAATATATTTATTTGTATATTTGGTGTGTTTCAAAACACATTGGAACAAATGGTCCCTTTATAAACAAATAGACAATAATAATTATACATTGTATTTCAAAGCCTCTTTCAGGACACCCACACTGTACATATGAGTAGAACACAACAAGAAAACGAAGAGTAAAACAAGAGTAAAACAAACAAGTAATAAATAGTCATATTGAAAGGGGCATTACAGTTAAAAGGGGCGGTGGCTGAGGCAAATTGTCAAGAAAGTCCGGATTTGAAGGTGGACATGGTCGCAGAATTTTGGAGGTCAAACGGCAATGAGCTCCAAAGCTGGTGGGCAGAGCAGCTGAAAGCTCTGCTCCTCATGGTGCTGAGGCGGGCAAGGGGTATAGTGAGATGGAGGGAGGAAGATGATCTGAGGGTGAGGGATGGCGTGGCAGTGTGAAGGAGGTTGGAGAGGTAGTTGTGCAGTTAAATTCAAATGGAAAAAAATGGATTGGCTTATGTTATATATTTTCCTACTGTATTGGCGAGGTATCGGATTTAGGAGTCACTTCTGGCATGCACAAAACATTGAATCTGACAGTCAGATTTTTTTTTCTCTGATCCCTGTTTGAATCTTTTCAAACTAATGCGGCAACGATTAAAAGCGTTTGCCGAACCCTGTACTATAGCAGCAGTGAGGGTTATCCTAAGGATCATTCCCAAAAGTTTCCCCGAGTTGGTTGTTGTGTACCGTGCGACAAACGCATCGTTGACACAAGGTCAAACAGGTTATCCTCGAGACGAGATAGTGCTCTCGGCGGCTTCAAAAACCCACGTACGACTGTTGAATGATAACAGATAGGCTTTCCGTTGTAGCGTTCCGGCAGAGCAAGGTCAGCATGCATTCTTCTATTTTATTTTTTATCCGGAAGTTTTTTATCTTCAGGCGAAGGATGAAAAGGGTTCCGTGGCGCTTTGGTCTCATACTCTGATTAGCCAGTCTGGTTGGGAAGTGCTGTGATAGTGCTGAGTCAAGCGAAAGGGATGCTCGTGAGTCTGCAGGCAGGAGCACTGTTGTTTTTAGTGTTTGTATTGAGATGACAAGTTGGGCTTTGGTCAACAAGGAATTATCAAGAGCTTACATTAAATACACCAAAAACCTGAAGAAGTTAAGTTAATGGAGCAGCCAAATATTTTACTCAATAAATGCTCTGTTGCTTCAGAATAATATGACTTAAGCAGAAGTAAAAGTAGTCATCCAAATAATGACTTGAGTAAAAGTTATTAAAAAATATCATAGTAGTAGGAGTAGTAATGTATGAGTAGGAATGAGAAGAGAGATGAGTCCTACATTGTCTTAAGTTTAAGGGCATGCAGATATAGAATGCTTACCGAGCATTTGGATGCTAGCACACCGTCACACCTGTGCATGCTAGATTGAGCTCTTGTCGACAGGCCAATGCATCAATTGACTTTTCATTGCATATTCCGTGTGTTTATCTTTATTCATGTGAATGGACAACTTTTGTATATTGAGTTCAGTGATTCAGAGTATGTGCAGTGAATGAAGCATATAGCTCGTCTCTACAAATCAGCTTCTTTCATTAGTAAAATAGTGCCTGCAAATCATGTGTGGTTTCACAAAAATGTAGACAGTAGCTGCAATGTTTTTGTTCCAAGTCTTAATCAAACAGCATTCTAATTGTGTGGAATTTATTTTCTTTGATTGTCTTCTTACGAGGGTTCAACTATAGAAATATGTTTGCAGTTTCTGCTTGAAACATACCTGAAAAAGGGCTGGTTATAATGGACTTCCTTATTGGTATTGTAATCCTGCCTGTTTACTACCATTTAATTTACTTTACTTATCAAGAACTCTTATTCAAACTCTTTCAGTGCCAAACATTTCTTTCAAGTGGGAAGTGCCAGTGCCAGACAATTTTTGCCATTTTGACAAATTTTTGAAGGCCTACAGAAAATTTAGCTCGGTAGCTACATGGGTATATGTATGACACACAGAAAGAAAGATTGAAACCTCATCTTTCATGAGAAAAAAAACTATGCTTCTAGCTTTTACCATTGTGTAGTAGACAACAGTTGAACATTACTAAGTTTCTTGAAAATACTCGTTCCCAAGAAAACTTCTGAAATGAACTGCTTTTTGTAAAAGGACAGATCTAAAGCAAAACTTTCACTTCCGTATTTTTTTTTTAATATACCGTTTTTTAATGCCCCTAAGGCGCACATAAAAGTCTCAGATTTCGTACGGACACGACTGAGGACTGAAGTCCCCTGCAAAAGTTTGAATTGTGGGCGTCACTGCTAACATTTGAATTGTAAGCGTGTGCTGATTGCACAACATGTTTGAGTGGTTGGATGCTGAAAATGGCAAAGATGCACACGCACCTTTAAAACTGGTCAACTACAGTCAAGCTGCCGCGAGAGTACTGAAAATTAAGAATCTGTGGTTCAAAAATGGAGAAAGCTGAAAAACGAGCTCCGACAAGTAAAGAAAATGCAGCTGAGCTTCCGCGGATGTAAGGCGAGGTGGCCAGAATTGGAAGAACGACTCGGGCACTAGATCATCGAGCAAAGATCAAGTGGCAGAATGGTTTCAACGGTCACGGAAAGTGACTCTGAAAATGAAGCATTTGATGGAGATTTGACACAGCTGTTCTTGTGAGAAACCGACGATGATGACTTTGACAGCTTTGTGTTGTAAGGATTAACGATAAAAAATCAGTACCAAACTCAGTTTAGCTTTTTTTTTTTATTTACAGTTTTGTTTTATCTTGTTATACTTCGTGACAAACACTTAAATAAACCACACTCAAACTCAGTTATGCTCCCACTGCTTTTTCAATACACACACTTTTATGCTTGTCTGTGTGGTTGTAAGGCGGTCATGCAGCAGTCGCGCCCAATGAGCCGGTGCGCCATAGGTGTGATAAATACAGTAATAAAACCAGCTACAGAGAGTGCGCTTTTTAACACGGTGCGCCTTATGGCCGTGAAAACACGATTTATAAATATTTTTGATACCTCTAATATCTAAACAATGCTTTCCATAAACACAAAGGCCCTTCACTTGCAAAATAACATGTCGCAAGAACACTAAACTTAAAATGAAGATGCATTAACTTTGCAAGAACCTTTCAGTCCCCAATGTTTCTCGTGATCACGAACGTGCGCCATACGTCCTTTCTCCCTGTCCCGACGATGATGAAGGGACTTGTTCTTTTTTTTTTTTGAAAGAATAAACCTTTGAATCTTTTGAGACTGTGTGAACTTATATCTTCACTTTTCTCGCCACATTGCGCGTCCACGGCGATACTGTGTCGTACAGTGGAAGCAAACAAGGTACGGAGTGTGATAACAATAATCTGATCAAAACCACTTCTGCTATCTAATGGTGATTTATCATACTAAAAACAGAGACTTGATATTCAGCAAAGAGCTTTTGAATAGTTTGAAACACAACAACAGGATTTTACATGTTTGACACTGAGCGACAATGCTGAAAAAGTATTTATATGTTACGGCACTAAATGAGTTTAGAACTTATAAAATTGGGATATTAAGGGTAACAAAGATGGAGCCAGTTGGTTCTACAATTTCACTTATTGGGTCACTTATTGGGAACCTCTGCAGAAAAATTATATAATACAAACAGCCGCCCATTTGAAGGACCAGTGATGAGGCTCAACTTGAAGTATATAAAAAAAACATTTGGGGTATTGGACCAATCCGAATAATCCGTTTACATGATTAATTACGAAAGAGTTAGCCCGAATGGAACGAAACAAGCATAAGCGAGGGCAATACATTTATGCATGTCATTTTCACTTTTTTCTCTTCCATTAAACAAACAAACACTTTAATCAACCCACTCACCACAATTTCTAAGTTAATGAGCACATTAGTTGATTCCAGCGCACTCCAAAAGTGTGCTTCGTTGCTAAGTCCTTTGTGTTTACAAGTTGTGTTTGTACAAGTGCCCAGAAGCACGGACTTGTATAATAAATCTATGGATATTTGATTGATTTTTGCCAAAGTGACAGATAACCTAAACTACTTTATGAATCCCGATCTGTGTGTGTGCTTGTGTGTGTTTGTGTATGTGACTTACAGGCTTTGAAACAGCTGAACCGATTTTTTATAAAATTTACACAGTTATGCTTTAGGCCACTGTGAACGTCTTTAGCTAGATTTTGTGTCAAGGCAAACCCAATAATTACCAACAAAATCGCTTAACATCTGCCTTAGTGTACAAGCAGCTCTGTAGCTGCACGAGACTCTTTGGCACTCCCTACTGGCTACCTGATGCTCTTTCAACAAACCACGGCCACAACAACCTCACCCAAGTAGAAAGCCCGGGAAAAGAAACATGCGCAGGGAATTCGGGAATCATTGCTTAGCGTGTATAATTTGTAACAAGAACAAGGTTTATTGAGGCTGGCCAAATGATAAATTGTTTGTGTAATGCATCTGCTAAGCAAATGGGTTTACATGAACGATAATTCATTGTATAAAAGGAGTAACTTAACCCTCATATTTGGACAATACAGAACCAAATAAGAGCATACAGGTTTCTCTAGGAATTTGCATGGCCTTAAAAAACTAGAATATCAGCAACATTCTGATCATAATCCGATTATTTTTGGCATGCAAACCTAACCACTAAAGATATATGTACAGCAAATTAAACAATTTGAAAAAAGCCATTTAAAGAATGAATTTGGGTCACATTTAGTCAATGATTGTGACTATGGATGGATATTTCTTTTGAATGCACATGGTATTCTACAGTAAGCAAAGTTCAATTAAATCTATAACACAACACACAAGTTTTGGTTCTTACAATCTATGTGAAAGTCCATCCATCCATCCATTATCTGCATCGCTTATCCTCAGTAGTGTCGCTGGGGGGCTGGAGCCCATCCCAGCTATCTTCGGGCTGTGGGCAGGGGACACCCTGAACTGGTTGCCAGCCAATCGCACGGCACACAAGGACAGACAATTCGCTCGCTCATTCACACCTAGGGACAAGTTTATCTTGCCAATTAACCTGACATGCATATTTTTGGAATGTGGGAGGAAACCAGAGTGCCTGGAGGAAACCCACACAAGCATGGGGAGAACATGCAAACTCCACACAGGAGGTTTGATCTCACGACCTCAGAACTGTGTCGCACATGCACTAACCACTGTTCCGCCGTGCTGCTCCATCTATGTGAAAGTTTTTAATAAAAATAACTACAAATGTGCCCAGTGGATAAAGCTCGGCACATATCAAAATCTTCTTCATTCGTATTGAGGGGCGTGCATTAAGCTAATTACCAACCGGTAGACACTCTCATCAGATATGCGCCATCATTAGGATGCTGTGTCTATATGTGCTTCATTCCAATGCAGCATTATTGCCTTCTTAAGTGGGTTTTAATGGCCATTTTGTAGCAGTGGGTGTCCGTCGGAGTGCCACAGGAAGTGGTGCAATCTAGAGTTTGCAGGCCTCAGCAGGAGACGGACGGAGCGAAAACAGAAAGCGACACTTGTGAATGATGGCAGGTCGGGCTCACAGAGCCCTGGCGTCAGGCCACCGAAGGAAAATAAGACGGTGACCCAGAGTGACAGGGTCCACTGCGGGACTGACTTGAAAACTGCACCTTTGGTAGTTGGCTGGCAGCTGTTCGGAAACGCCGTGCACTTGCTCCATGAACGGGTGCAAATCCCTCTTGCCCCTGGGATTACTTGCACCATTATTGACCTTCCTGTTGTAACCTCCTTGACTGACGCGCCCACTGCGTCGTGGCCCGAATGTCCCCTCTGCGCTAGCGTCAAAGCATCCTGCCCAACCCTCTTTCAACCTGCCAATATAAGGGATGCAGTAGGCAGTGCACACTCAGAATAAAAGACAGGTCTGCCCATCCCTCCACAGAAGTTAAGTTTGAGGGAGGGAACCTGCAGACACAAACATGAAAAGGCAAAAATAGTGTGTAGTTTGAGATGTCCTGTCTGCAGTGACACTTAGTGAGGTTCATAACTTTTTGTCATATTTTCATAGGTTTCATAAAAGAAGCGCTCTGGTACTAACGAACTATTTCACATTCACAGTTCACGGATCGCTTAACCACAAGGCTTGTCAGAGTACCACTTCCTGTGATGTGTCTTAGGCAAGTTCAGCCCGCAGGCCCCCATCCCTCTCCAGACCATTTTTTGGGGTAGGGGTTCTCCCCCTCATGAAACAGTACTGGCTTCCATTTTTACCAGTAGCAGGAGAATCATCCTTATCTGACTCAGATACAGACTCTTGTGGCCATTGTTTTTTGGTGTAAAGTGTGATTCCACTCTTTAGAGATGAAATGAAATGAAATGAAATGAAATGTAATGATCTGCATTTATATAGCGCTTTTCAAGTCACTGACTTCCCAAAACGCTTTACAATGTGCTCCACATTTCCCAATAGCTGCCTTGCAGCCATGTAAGGCGCTAACCTGCTTATTGGGGGTATGAGGGGTTCAGTGTCTTACCCAAGGACACTTCGACATGTAACACGGACGGGCCGGGATTCGAACTGGAATCCCTTGATCCCAAGACGAGCGCTCTACCTCCTGAGCTACTGCCGCCCCAACTGGACCTCAGGATAAATTATTTTGTTCCAAAATTTTGATTATCACATCGTAGAATACGCATTGCATTATTTTTGGCTTTCATATTTTTGTTGAAAAACAAGTTTTGTGGCAATAACATTATGTCCATTGCTTTTGTGACATTTTAATGGCCAAAGCCTCTTTGTCCGACAAAGGACTATGCGTGACGTATAATTTTGTATCTAAATTCAAATTATTTGTTTTTTTTTTTCACCGAGATAACGTGAATCATTTGTTTCTACTCTAAGTCCTTGCAAGGAGTTTTGATACAAAAAAATACATCATAATAGTTTATACTTATATATTTTTAGCTTATATCTGAAGAGCAGAAGGACGCTTTACACCAACAAAAACAGCTACCAGATGATGAAATTGCAGCATTACTGAGTCAAACCTGTAGGAATTTGCTGCTTCTGGTGATCATGGAAACCAGTACCACCCGTTTCACGTGGGGGAGAAAACCCCTACCCCAAAAAACAGCCTGGAGAGGGATGGGGGACACCAGGCTCTACTTGCCCAAGACACACCACAGGAAGTGGATCACTGAACCGTTAAGAGCCGGATTCCTTGATCCAGGTCTTACAATCTGTTTTATTTTCAGCTGTCCTCATATACTCCTCAAGGATTTGAGCCTGCTTCCGTAGAGTTTGCTGATGAGCTGAATATACTCTGCTCAAAAAATAGAGGAACACTTTGAAAACACATCCGGACAAAATGATCTTGAGTATATTTCCTGATAATAATAAAGTGATGTATTAGTCACAAAATGATGCCAACTAATTAGATTGAAAATCAAATGATCACCCTACAGAATGGGTGGATCAAAAATAATCAAAGTGAAAAAGTAAATAATATTTTTTTTCCCAAATTTTACTGTAACATCTCCAAAAGATTGTCAGCAGTTTGTGTCACCCCAAAATCAATTTCCATTTTAATAATTACATTTTTCAGTCCAGTTTGACTTAACGGTCCGTAAGAATCTGCGCTTTACTCCTAGTTGCCTCTATTTATTATGACTATTTTTACAATAGTTATTATAATGGTATTTCTCCTCATGCAAAATGATGGCAGTTAATCTTTTTAAGCAACCCAACAATGTAATTTCGCATAGGAGAAAGTAGCGTCACACACTATAAAAGTTAATGAAAATTACAAATGCACACTGCTGCATTCTCCAGTTGTGAGCATGAGAATTAAAATCTTCTTTATTGTCATTGATAATAACAAAGAGATCATTGTCTCCAACGAGGCTAGACATGGCACTCCAGGATTAACATGTAATAACCGATTTAAAGGGAATTAGATATTTCAGAAATATATATTACTTTAGCTAGGCTATTTGCATGAGGTAGTGCTTGTATACTGTTCTAAGTTGTAAATGCATCATAAAATAGTGCAATGAAAAGAGTGCAATAGTATGTAGCAGCTACATTATGCAAAAACAAGAGTAAAATGATAAAATATGAAGATACATCTTTCTATATCTGAGCAAAATATTAACTATTTATTTCACAGTCTTGTGTGCTTGTTTGGATTGGTGTTGGTGAGGCAGTCATTCTTTGTTTTAAGGCATTGGTAGCCAAACGGCAGCAGGTTAAAGAGTCGCTGGCCAGCTTAAGAGGAATCCCTTATAATGTCGTTTACATTTAGTAGCGTAACTAGGCATTATCAGGAAATTATAGTGCTCAATGTCTAAAATGAATCTCTACAAACACGCTCAATTTTCACATTGTTGCTGGAAGTCACACTTATAAACAGTATCTAAAGTACATGATTTTGAATGTGTTTTTGATATTGGGCATTCTGATGAAATATCAATTCAACAAAGGTTGTGCTATGCTTGTTATATGAAATGCTATTATATCTTAATACCCCTTATTTACATCATATTGGTGTCCTCATTTAAAATCAATAAACTCTTCCAGATAACTGCAGCTTTTAATTTGCATGTTGAGTTGAAAACATCTGCTCAATAAAATCCCTTATTGTGTATCTAATCGAAACGAACTATTTCTTTATAAATATATTCATTATAGAGTAGTAAAAAAACAAAGGTCCTAAAATACAAAACAAGTAAGTAGCGAAAGAAGGTTTAGATATTCTGCCCGAAAGTAACAACATTTGGGATTGAGGGGTCAATACTCTGTTTGGAACGCTTGCTATCCCAACGATTAAATGCTAGGCAATTGGCAAACCTGACCAGGAATACCGTCCCGCTGATTTAAGAGTGGTGAGTGGATCTTCTGAGAACTGTTGAGATTTAGAACTGGGATGGCCAGCACAAAAGCTGAGATTGTGTGTGTATATGCTTTATGGACAAATGCTGCACAATGGAGGTCAACAACTCTTGCTGTCCTGTGTGTGCCTTCAATAGAGCTACTGACAGTTTAGCGGATGAATCCATTGTTTTCTCAACTTTCATAGCTCCTTTCTTATCTCTAAGGCTGTCCACAGACACATACACACACGCACGCACGCACGCACGCAGCATTTCGCCACCTGATTTTATTTCCATCTTGTTTCCTTTTTCCCCCAGCATCTTTTTAATTTACTTCAGCTACCTTCTTCATCTCCACTCTATTTTCTTTTGTATGCTTACGCTGCCTTGATGCAAAACAAGCGCTCTTTCAAGGGCAACGACTGATAATAAGTGACTGTGTGTTTACCGTGTGTTTGCATATTGGTGTGAGTGTGTTGTTGCGTAAACTTGTTTTGATACATCTGCACATAAAGTGACAGTATTTTTCTTGTCTGGCTTTTGCAGGTGTCCCTCCAAAATGGGCTGTCCAGCTGCAGCACTACCACTTACTCCCCAACTCAAACAGCTCATGTAAATGCTTTGCTGAAGCTGGTAAAATGGAACCAAATCAACTGTTCAATGGATTTGGTCCCCTTCAACCAGCTGTAGCTGTGCATTGATTGCACCGACACCGACTTCAAGCATTTTTATATATTTTGCCAGCCACAATCAAGTGAAAATTTGCATGATTGGTTTCTTATATTTGACTTTAATTTGTATCGTGCATCTGCAAATTATTCTGCTTTGATGATTTTAGTATATTTTTGTGTACTGTGTGTGAAATTTTAAAAGGGATTTTGCACTTGAAGTACTCATATTTAAATAAACAAATAAATGAGAGACATGAATCCGTACTTATGTATAAAAGTTTTCTTGTTCATGCAAGGGTAGTTTTTCAATGCATTCTCTGTATTTTTCAGGTACACACTCAATGCATTCAAATACCAATGAATTGTTACATTGTTAAGAAATTTGATCGCATAATCAAAATATTCACAATGTTTGAATCAGGGATGGGCAAACTATAACCCACTGGCCATATACGGCACATCAGCCATTTGAAGCTGGCCCCCTTAAATGAAAATGGGAAAAATATAAAGATAAAGTAAGTTATCAGTAAAGAAAAAAAATAGTTTTATTGCACCTCTAGTATCCAGTCTCCTTTCATGGAGGTCCTGGCCTCATAAAAAAAACAAGCATTCATATATATACCGTATATATATATATATATATATATATATATATATATATATATATATATATATATATATATGTGTATATGGTATATATATATATATATATATATATATATATATATATATATATATATATATATATATATGTGTATATGGTATATATATATATATATATATATATATATATACCGTATATACCGTATATACCGTATATACCGTATATATATATATATATATATATATATATATATATATATATATACCGTATATATACCATATATATACATATATATATATATATATATATATATACCGTATATATATATATATATATATATATATATATTGAGAGAGAGAGAGAGAGAGAGAGAGAGAGAGAGAGAGAAAGAGAAAGATATATAGAGAGATATAGATAAATAGATATAGATAGATATATAGATATATAGATATATAGATATATAGATATATAGATATATAGATATATAGATATAAAAGATATATAGATATATAGATAGATACATATCCATCCATCCATTATCTGCACCGCTTATCATCAGCAGGGTCACGGGGATGCTGGAGCCCATCCCAGCTATCTTCGGGCAGTGGGCCGGGGACACCCTGAACTGGTTGCCAGCTAGTTGCAGGGCACACAGAGACAGACAACTCACTCGCTCAGTCACACCTAGGGACATTTTGGATCGGCCAATTAACCTGACATGCATGTTTTTGGAGGAAACCGGTGTGCCCGGAGAAAACCAACTCAAGCACGGGGAGAACATGCAAACTCAACATTCAATTTCATGACCTCAGAACTGTGCCACACACGCGCTATCCACTGCACTGCTGTGCTGCCTTCTATTTTCAAACAAATATTAATTAAAATTTAACATGTAAATATCTCCAAGTATGTTTTCTGAGAAAATGAGAAAATTTGGCCAGGTCTTTGTTTTCTTACTGTATTGCCAAGGTATCAGTTTCCAGACTCTGCATTAAATCAATCAAATGACAATTTTTTTCTCCCCCAGCCCAGACCGCCTACCCAATTTTTGAAGCCAACTCGGGCAAAAGCTCAAAAGGTTTGCCTACCTCTTGTCTATGTTATACACAGTGAGACCTTATCCAAACATTTAAGTTTTTTAAAAAGTGACCATGAAATGTTGAAAATGCAGTCTGGCACAATTGCTTGACCAATGCTGATACAGTATACAGATTTATTTTTACCATGCTGTTTTAAATGTTTATTGTTGTTTATTATTCCTTGTTTTAAGTTGAGGTTTCAAAATAAGGAAAACTGAATGTAAAATCTTAAACACTACATTAATGTCTGTGTTGCCCCACGATTGTTTTACTCCTCAACCTTCCATTTGTAAATTCCAGCACTGCATTACTACCTGCAAAGTGTGACTTTTGATACGGCTCTGAGTCATTATCAACATTGTATTGATCAGAGTGCGTTGTATGTGTGAAAAGATCTGAGATAATTTTGCTTGTTTTGAATATTAATCTTCTTATCTTACCAGGGTTGAAAAACAAGTTAAATGGTTTAAAATTACAAAAAATACACTGATGATGAGCATTTTCCTCTGCCAATAAGGTAACTATTTATTTTTTTCCCTATGTGTTTCAGACAAATAAAGTAAACAACTCAGTTAATAGTTGAGACATAAAAAATACTTTTTAAAAAGCAACATACACACACAAATAAAGCAAGTTTAAAGTATTTAATCAGACCCAGCAGTTCTTCATTTTCATTCTAATAATTGTTAATGTAAAATAACAGATTTATTATGGGTTACATTAGCTACCATCTATCCAACCATCCATCCATGATCTGCACCACTTATCC
Organism: Urocampus carinirostris; assembly: GCF_059441175.1. NCBI lineage: Eukaryota > Metazoa > Chordata > Actinopteri > Syngnathiformes > Syngnathidae > Urocampus > Urocampus carinirostris. The sequence continues at coordinate 34,297,759 of NC_142351.1, read as the reverse complement.
TCAGTAGGGTCGCAGGGGTGCTGGAGCCCATCCCAGCTATCTTCGGGCAGTGGGCAGGGGACACCCTGAACTGGTTGCCAGCCACTCGCAGGGCACACAGGGGCAAACAACTCCGCGCTAACCACTGCACTTCCGTGCTGCCCTAACCCTAGTTACCATTCATTGTTATATGCATGAATATTTTGGGTCAGGATTTTATGCAAATATTTTGTCAAATAAATCGGTAAGCAAAGTGCGAGTTTGTTTGCTGCACTGTGGGCGGGACAGTGTAAATTAGCCTGTGATTTTTTTTCACCAAACATAAGTAAAAAAAAAAAAAAAAGAGTACTGTAAAATGGGCTTTTAAGTCTTCATAAGCACAGGAGTAGGATGGAGACGCATTAAAGACATATGCGCACACCCAAAAACACGCAATGCAGCATTTTCTTTATTTTTGTCATGGGCAAAAGATTCATTAAACAAAAAATGGATCGGTCGGATATGTATTTGCAGCTGGAATGTATCAACATTAAAGAGCGCTCTCACAAATATGAGAAAATCAAGCGGAACACGTGAATCATCTTGCAAATAAAAGCGAAAACACGGCAGCATTTTAATTAAGATGACCATGGGTTTACAACCTGTTAAATCTGTGTGATTATTAAAAACACTTGAGATGTTTATAAGGGAAGGGGAGAGGTAAACGAGGGCCCGCTCATTCGATCGAAACATTATACTTCTGTGAGCAAGCCAAAGAAGTCTATTAGAAGTCTAGTGAGAAAGGATTATACACAAACGATGGAGGATGCAGGTCTTACTTTCATTTGGGCCAGCATTTGTCCTCCACTCTTTGTGAAAACTGTACGCAGCTCCTGTCAAACATGCCAGCCAACACGGGCACACAATAATGTTGTTCTTTACAATACATTGTCTGTTGCTGCAACCCACAATGCCCCTCTTCACATACTTGCCAAGTCTCATAAAACAATAGGAGACATTTTAATAAAGAAATTGAAAGGAGGTTAAAGTCAGAAAAAGTGAACAGAGGTCCTCTGCAAGGCTTCCATTTAAAAGTGGTCTACTTGGCAGACTGGATTTTTTATGTTGGCTTTGGTTGGTCTCAGCCCCATTTTGTAATTAGCAGTATTTATTCTCTTCCAAAGTACTTGAAAAACAAAAGCTGAGTTAATGAGTCATCTGTGAATTTCAAAAGTAACTCTTGACCTTACCCATTTATTCACAACATTTTCTTTGGGCTTGACTCCTTGGACCTAAGAGACAGGGAAACATCCATCCATCCATCCATTATCTGCACCGCTTATCCGCAGTAGGATGGCAAGGGTGCTGGAGCCCATCCCAGCCGTCTTCGGGCAGTGTGCTGGGGACATCGAGACAGAGACAGATAACTTACTCGCTCATTCACACCTAGGGACAATTTGGACTGGTCAAATAACCTGACATGCATGTTTTTGGAATGTGGGAGGAAACCGGAGTGACCGGAGGAAATCCATGCAAGCACGGGGAGAACATGCAAACCCGCATTGGAAGGCTGGTAGCTTTTTCACTTGAACTTAGCATATTTAGACAAACCAAAAAAAATGTAGTTAAGATTCTAAATACTTATGCCAAAACACTCAATATCATCCTCTTCATCGGGGAAGGTAGGGTTATTCCTATAGTCCCGTACATAACACGAGTACAAAACTCACTTTACGAAAACGTGTGAATCCATCAGCTCTACTCAGACAGAATGTCCATCTGCCTAAAAGCTTTAATGGCCTCACTTCCGCAATTCTCAAAGGAGGAAGAGATGATCACGTTCTGCACATGGAGATTAATTAGTTTTACTGTGCGTCCTCTATCCCAGCTCAAAATGAGATTTGACTGCATTGTGTACTCCTTCAATAACGGAGAATATTGCTGTAAAGTCGTTTGCGGTGACATGGTGGAGCTAGCATCTGTGCATGTATGTCACTGTGATAAATTGATACCATGTGGACAGGAACTGTCTGGATTCCTTCCCTTACTCCTAACAGGTACTCTAAACATTTTTAATGTCTTCTTTTTCACATAGGGTTTAGTATTGCAAAGGATGCTACGACTGATGATCACAAATCATGTACATTTCACAATGTCACTGTTTTGGGTGGAGGTTACTGGGATTTTGGCTATCGATCCTATCCAAGAAAATACAGGGTAGTATAGATCAATACCGATCCGATACCGATCCAATACCACGGTATTTTTTGATTGGAAATCTCATGATCAGTGATCCCTCTAAGCTGTGCGCGTGCGCAATTGCGCACTGCTCGCACATTCTCAGCGCACAAGAAAGTCTAGCCAGTGCACAAAAATGAGGGCTCAAAATTACTAATTAAGAAGCGACTTAAAGCAAAGTTACAGTGCATGAAGGTAAAAATACACGGGTTCCCCTGACGTTGTGTCCTAAATGCAGTATTTTGAAGTCGAGTCGAATTAGAACGAAGTTGATTAAAGTTAGTAGAGTTTGTCGAGAACCAGCTTCTTCGGCTCAGCTCACTAAAAGGAACCGGCTCTTTCGGGTCCTAAACGGCTCTTCAGGTTGTTTTTGCTTCTTTAATCCCAACATGACCAAATATTATGTAAAATTATGCACAAAATGACTTAAAGGAAGGGGGGGGGAATAGAACAAAAAGAAAAAAATACCAAAATGAAAAAGTATTGAAAAGCTGAGAAAAAAAGAAGGAAAAAATTAGAAAAAAGCCAGAAAAAAAGAAAAGAAAGAAATGTAGGAAAAAAGTGAATAGGCAAGGCAAGTTTATTTGTATAGCACAATTCATACACAAGGCAATTCAAAGTGCTTTACAGAAATGGCAGACAGGTTAAAAACACACAATAAAAGACATTGAAAATTTGGTTTTTAAAATGCATTAAAACCACAGATAAAACATAATAAAATCAATGAATTAATATAAGGTAAAAGTGAAGAATGCAGATAGAACCCGTTCAGTTGAATGCACAGTTGAACAGAGCTATTTTATAGCCTGCACTTAAACATTGTCAGAGTAGAGGCCTGTCTGACGTCATCAGGAAGACTATTCCAGAGTTTAGCTGCATCGAACTGAAACGCAGCTTCACCCTGTTTAGTCCTGGCTCTGAGCACCAGCAGAAGGCCTGTCCCTTAGGTCCTCAGGGTCCGATATGGTTCATATGGGACCAACATGTCACAGATGTACTTTGGTGCTAGACCATGAAGAGACTTATACACCAGCAGAGCTGTTTTAAAGTCTATTCTCTGAGCGACAGGAAGCCAGTGCAGAGGCTTGTGCACAGGACTAATATGGTCGTACTTCCTGGTTCTAGTCAGGACCTGAGCAGCAGCGTTCTAGATGTTCTGCAGCTGTCCTACAGCTCGTTTAGAAAGTCCAGTCAGAAGGAATAGTACTCTAACCTGCTAGAGATAAATGCATGGATAGGTTTCTCTAATTCTGGTTTAGACAGTAAACCTTTGATTCTGGCATGGTAAAAGGCGGATGATGTTATGGATTTAATGTGTCTGTTAAAGTTTAGGTCTGAGTCCATTACAACCCCGAGATTTCTAACCTGATTTTTAGCTTTTAAACTAAGTGATTCCAGATGACTGATGACACTTTCTCTTGGTTTTTGTGGGCCAAAGAAAATGACTGTTGGAGGCAGTGACAGAGTGAGTTCACGGGCCCATGTTCTCCTGCTGTCAGTGAGATGTAAATCTGAGTGTCATCTGCATAGTTATGGTAGGACACGTTATTACTGTGTATTAACTGGCCGAGGGGCAGCATGTAAAAATTGAACAAGAGGTGTCCCAGGATGGACCCCTGGGGGACCCCACAGGTCACAGCCAATTGGTCTGACACATAGTCTTCCATCTGAACAAAATACTTCCTGTCCTCGAGATAAGACTGGAACCATTTCAGGGCAGGACCAGAGATCCCTATCCAGTCCTCTAACCTCTGCAACAAGAAATAGAGAACAAAAAGAAAAAAGTAACAGCTCGGAAAAAATAAACACAATGAGATTTTTTCTTTTTAGGGATTTTTTAAAAAAAGAAAAAAAAAACAGGGAAAAAGAAGAAAAAGTTTGTGTTGCATTCAAATAATTTCCAATTATATCAAGTGAATCTTGTTGCCAACATTGTACTTCCACTAAAAAATGTGATTAAGTACAGTTCAGTATCTTAGAACCGACTAAATGAGCCCCCAAAAATGTTAATATTATGCGACAAAATATAACAGCAAATAAAAAGAAATGGATATCTTGTGAAAGAATTGTAAGAACAAACGATGTTTGTAGGCTGTACAACCTTTGCAATAATACATGAGTCAATTCATTCAAAAGAGAAAAATAATTTTGCATTGCCGGAAACTCAGCAAAATGTAACTTGATGTCAAGTTTTGGACATGTTTGATAATTAATTATCTTGCCACACTTGGGATTATGGTTGCTCACTGTTGTTTCAAGCGTTGCTTACCGACTTTGTGTGAACGCTCAGACCTGTGGAAAATTAGAGGGAACATTGCTCATGATCATTGAATAATTGAACCCGTAGCTCTTTGAGTGTGTTTATAATTACAATAATAACAGCCTAAATTTGTCTTTTTTATTATATAAATGCAATGCAAACTTTAACACTAAAAAGTACATATAAAGATTTCTAGTTGTATGTTTCAGAACAAAAATCAAGAAAGGCAAACCAGAAAAAGCAGTAATGTAACAAAAATAATGGTTTTATTGCACAAAAGTTCTTACCTTATTTTATTCTATTTTTATTTTACATATTTTCTTGTTCCTACTTTTGCGTGCACTTGTGGTGAAGCTCAAATTTTATTATAATTGTATAATGACAATAAAGGCATTCAGTTCAATTCAAATCAATTTAAAATACAATCATAACAAAGTCAACATGACAAATACAATACTTTTTTATTGCACAACATTTTAAAAATGACGTCAAATTGCAAATAGTGTAAACAATATGAGGTAACAGTATAAAAATTAGAATACTTCACAACAACAATTGTTTCAGAACAAAAGTAAACTGAGTACAACCAAAAAAGCAATGTAACAAAAATGCAAATACTGTGTAACAATGTCAACAAGACCACTAAAATACCATATTATCCGGACACCCAATAACCCCAAATTTGCCAGAGATTCAGTAGCGTGCTTTATAATCCAGTGTGCCTTTATGCGGTCGGTAATGTGTTAAATAAATCCGGCAATGCATAAATATAACGAAATTCTTCTACAGACAGTACAATTTATGATCGAATTGATTAATTTTAGTTATGAAAACAGATTACTTATTACTGTAATTACATTCTATGAATGTTTTTTTCTAATTTTCTGTTTTAATTTCTTGCTCCTTATATATCAAATATTTCCCATGGGGGTATTTTCAAAGGTGCATATTATAATCAAGTGTACCTTACAGTCTGGAAAATATAGTTATTCCCTTTGCATAAAACTTTGAAAATAGAATCAGTAGTGCAAATAGAGTGTAACCAAAATCGTCATTATATGTGTGAAGCAGTACCACTCACTGACAGCTTTAGTATAGTAATTGTTAACATGGGAAGACAGTATAGATCTTAAAACAATAGTATCAATCCGATCCAAGTATCTTCAGTATTGAAAGTATCGATATTTGTTGAATTCGCCCACCCTTAGTTGCTGTAGTATGGAATGTCCTACAGGGGTGTCAAACTCATTTTAACTCGGGGGCCACATGATAGAACAAACAGTCTTTCGGGGGCCTGACTAGTAGATTAGAGAGAAAGAAAGAGAGGAAGAAAGAAATAAGAGAAAGAGAGGGAGAGAAAAATAGAGAGGGTGGGAAAAAGAGAAACGAGAGAAAGAGAGATAATGTGATAGACAAAAGAAATAAAAAGAGAAATAGTGAGATAGGGGGAAATAAAATAAAAAAAGGAAGAAATCAAAGAGTAATAGAAAGAGATGAGGAGAAAATGTAAATAGGATGAGTGCGCAAAAGAAGGTAAAAAGTCACAGAGAGAGAAAAAGACAAAGAGGAACAGAAAAGAGAAACAGAGAGAGTGAAAGAGTGAAAGAAAAGGGGAGAAGAGAGAGAGTGAGTGAGAGAGAGAGAGAGAGAGAGAGAGAGAGAGAGAGAGAGAGAGAGAGAGAGAGAGAGAGAGAGAGAGAGAGAGAGAGAGAGAGAGAGAGAGAGAGAGAGAGAGAGAGAAAGCAATACAAGTACAGCGTTTGTGAAAGGCACCTGGCTAGGGCAACATCAAGTGTACATATTTCAACCTGCAGCTCGTTTTTCTCTTGCGCTTCCCTCAGTGTTGCCTGATCTGGCTCGTGGGCCGCCTGTTTGACAGCCCTGTCCTACACCCACATATTTTTGCTAAACTGTTATGCCATAAAGGAAGCACAAATCATGACAATACTGTAAGTATAGTGAGATGGTATTAAAAAATCAGACTAACTCCAGCCAAGAGTTGGTAGTCATACCTCTTTTGCTAAGAAAATAAACTCTAACCTTAAGCAGAAGTAAAAAGAAAAAAAAGGTAACAGAGATCCATGTCTCAATAGTTGAAAATTGTTTCTAAAGAAGTTAAATCTCAGAGGACAAGGCAGATAATGCTTCAGAACAAATAACTATGAAAATCAACTTGTGTATTCATAAACGTAAGTACCAATGGCATTGACTCCATGGTTGATCCAAACGTTTATGGAAAAGTGTCTGTGGATACAACTCCTGGAAGTGCACATTTCCAATGATCTCTCCTGGTTTGCCAACACCTGACTGCAGTAGGGAAAGCCAGGCAGCGGCTCCATTTGAAAAAAAAACCTGGACCAGAAACTGCTGGTGTCTTTCTACTGAGCCACAGTGGAGAGAATACTAGCATCACAGTGTGGACTAACAAGCTCAGAGACAGTCTCTTACCCAGAGCCATCGCTGTCCTAAACAAGCACACCAAACAGACATCTTTCTCGTGTATTTTTATTAATATCTTATTCATATTCTTAGTTTTCCCCAATTTCATTGCTAAATGTCAATGGACTATTTTCTTTTCACTATTTTATGAAGCTCTTTCAATTTTGGCCTTTCTAACCTTGTTGTGACCAACGTACTGTACACCATGTTTTATTTAATGACAATAAAAATCCTTCTAATATTAGTAAAGTCAGAAAATCATGGGTTTTTTTGGAGTTACGGTTCTGTGATCTGAGGTCTTTCCCTCTTGGACATTTTTGGCACAACTCCTGCAACAATCTGCATAACAAAAAATTTTGTGCAGCCCCATTTTAAGAAGTACTATTATTTTCCAAATCTTTTTTAAACAATTTTTTTGTGACCGCTGAAATTTGACAGCGTTTGGACATCACCAGACCCTTTACAAATCTTAAAGGTAGGTTCTAATTTGGAAAAAAATACATATTTTCACAAAATGTCCTTTTGTGCTCTAAAATGTTGGATTTGACTATAACAAAACAATTTTCTATGGCAGATTCTCGTAAAACAAAATTAGTATTGTTGACGAATGAGGTTACAATTGTTCAAATGAGAGGCTCTGCGTTTTTGTAGCCCGAGCACACAATGTATCTGTTTTTAAAGGCTGGCATTAAAAAATCTAATAAATAGTTGCCCATCATGGTCCAAGAATTGTAAATCGACTAGTAAAAGCTATGATTCATCAATCCATTTTTTGCGCTCCTTATCCTCAGTAGGGTCGCGGGGGTGCTGGTGCCCATCCCAGCTATCTTCTGGCAGTGGGCAGGGGACACCCTGAACTGGTTGCCAGCAGGACACACAGGTTTGACAACTCACTCGCTCATTCACACCTAGGGACAATTTGAACAGGCCAATTAACCCGACATGTGGTAGGAAACCGAAGTGCCCAAAGAAAACGCATGCAGGCACGGGGAGAACATGCAAACTCAGCAAAGGAAGGCTCTGGTAGCTTACCAACCGCTGTGTCAGGTATAATTATTTTGTTATGAAATCAAATAAGCTAACACATTTTTAAGTAGAAAGCATGCTACTTTAACATTAGATTGCCAAAGATGACTACAAATAATGCTATCTGAATTAGAAATATAAAAACCTGTTGTTTTTTTTTTTTAAATCTGCACTGGTACTTTTTTCGCGCATTTTTAACACCATAGGTTAAAGTTTAAAAGAATGTGGCTAAATTATTCAAAACAAACACCGATACCCTAGACAAAGCCAATTTTAGTCATAGGCGTACAAAAGGACACTAGTGTTTTTTGCACACTCTAAAAACACCAAAAACATTTATTTTGCCAAATTGTTGACATGCAAAGGATTAAATTACACTGCTTTTTTGTTGAAAGTCAACCAGGAAATGAATCAAACTGCTTGGGATAACAATGGGTGTGAAAAATGTATTTATCCCAAAAAAAAATTTTTTCACTGAGCATCATAAATATTTGCGGCATATCTTGAAGTGCAGCCAATGGATGAAACATTTCTTACGCACAGTGGAGTGGTGAAGCATATAAAAAGGATGTTTTTAACAGTATAGAAAAAAAAATCAATAAACCACTACATCGTATATCATTACACGTGCTGTGTTTTGTTTTTGTTTTCTCTGTTCTCTAAATGTGAATGGAATCAAAGTAAATACGTTTTATCGCTTCAGTTCAACAATGGAGCAGAATACAGTCATTTTGATTGGCAGGCCTTTCATTCTAGCTTCCCTCTCAATTGAACTTCTTCACTTCCTTTCCGTCCCCTGCTTTTCTGCCTCGTGTCTCCGTTTCTGCAACACAAGGGCTTTCGGTTAAAATGTATTGATTTTGCCCCCCTTGTCCTCACCTGCCCCATTCCTTAGACTCTCATCTCTCTCATCTCACTTATCTCCCATCTCACTCTCTCACTCTCTCACTCTCTAACTCTCTCACGCTCTCACTCTCTCACTCTCTCACACTCTCACTCTCTCACTCTCTCACTCTCTCACTCTCTCACTCTCCCACTCTCCCACTCTCCCACTCTCCCACTCTCTCACTCTCTTACTCTCCCACTTTCTCACTCTCTAACTCATTCTCTCTCTCTCTCTCTTTCTCTCTTCCTCTCTCTCCCTACCTCTCTCCCTCTCTCTCCGTCTTTCTTTTTCTTCCGGTCCGGAGCCTTTGCTCTGAAAACGCTGGTCTAGTAGTGATCCCAAGAGCCAAGAAGAGATTCGCAGGTCGAGAGCGTTCTCCATCCGGGTTCTAGTGCTGTGGAATGCTCTTCCCCCTGAGATTCGATCTGCAACCTCTGTGGAAATGTTTAAATCTAAGCATAGAACACACTTCTACTCTATAGCATATAAATAACCTATATTTTATTTTGATAGTATGTCTATTATTTGCCCTCATGTAGGTTTTAGATGAGAGGATGGTCTCATAATAGTCTGTACTTTGCAATAGCCTTTGATCTGTGCAGCCCTTTGAGACTCTTTGTGATTAGGGGTTTATACAAATAAACATGACTTGACTTGACTTTCTCTGGCACTATTCTCTGTCGCTTTCTCACAGGTTTTCTTTCAGCAGCAGTTGATGCTTAAATGGGATTATAATCAATCAATTGACATTGTCATTTGCTATCAAAAGAATGAGAAATCAGATACATTTCAAAAGTATTGCTCATTTCTGGGCAATCTATAAATTGTTATAAGGTTAATTCATTTGATTCACAATGGTTTGTACCGCTTATGTTGCAATCACTACTCTTCAGTTTTGCATTTAAGATAGCGGTTAGGTGAAAAGAAAAGGAAACGGCTAGGGTTGAAATGTGACAAAGATGTAATAGCTTTATAGTTGAAAGTGTCCGTCGAAATGCAGAAAAATCTTTAAAACCCATAAACCGGGACATAAATCACAACTTTAAACTCACGTCTACTTTCTTTCTGTAAGGAACATCACAAGGGCATGTGGATTATTTCCTTCCCATGGGCCTCTTTATCTAAATGGAGGTGATGCCATCTTATAATTTGTCTTGAGCTGTCTTCAGTCCAAAAAGTGAACGTCATTAGTTGGCACTTGGCATGGCTTGCAACATCAAATCCAATTGATTTTGCCTCCTCCCCCTCTAGTATTTGCATTGCCACATTCTGCTTATTTGGATGTATCCTGCTCATCCTTCATTCATTCTAGTCAAAGTACAGTAATTGCAAATGCTGAAACAAATAGCCAACAATTAGATTCATTTTTTTCTGGAAGTGTGCAAATACTCAACCAAAGGCTTTATTATAATCTTTCACAGTGAAAGAGGAGATAATAGTGAATACTGCAGGATTTTCATCGAACTAGGTGTTACGCATACGGTATTTTAGATTACACTCATTAATGCGTTTTTACACTCATTAACCTCAATTAGCTTCAAAAAGTGGGGTGGAGAGAAAGAGAGAGTGAGAGAAAGAGATAAAAAGAGAGAGGGAAAAAGCAAGTAAGAAAGGGAAAGAGTGAGGAGAGAGGGAGTAAGGAGAGAGAAAGAAAAGTAGAGCCAGATAAGAGAAGGAGGAGGGGAGAAGAAAAGGATAGATAGGGAGAAAAAAGTTGAAACAGAGCAAGAGAAGGGGTGTCACGGTTGCCCATTGCCCTCAATAGGCCCCGCCCATTTGGCGCCAGCTGCGGCACGTTGCCGGATTGGCTTCCCTCCTATTTAAGCTCAGTGCTCTCACTCACACTTTGTCAATCTGTCAACAAACCTCTACAACCGCAAGACGGTTGTTTTGACTCTGTCCGGTATCCTGCTTGTGTATCCCGTCGTTCTCGTCCTATTTGATATCTGACTCCAGTCCCCAGTGTCTGGTACCGATCCTGTCTGTCTTGTCCTGTCTGATAACTGACTCCAGTCTCCAGTATCGGGTATCGATCCCGTCTATCTCGTCCTGTTTGATATATGACTCCAGTCTCCAGTGCCTGGTATCGATTCCGCCTGTCTCATCCTGTCCGACCTCTTGCGCCAGTCTCCTTTATCGAGTATCAATCCCGTATGTCTCGTCCTATCTGATATCTGACTCCAGTCTCCAATATCTGGTATCGATCCTGTCTGTCCCGTCCTGTCTGGCATCGACCCTGTCAGTCCGGTATCTGCTTGTGTATCTGGTATCGATCTCGTTGGCCTCTGGCTTCTTGTTTTTCCACTCCGGACTTCTGCCTTACTTCTTCCGCCCAGCGATTGCCGAATCACTGGCGTTTGTGTTCACGCGCATGACTCCCCTATTCCCGTAAAATAAAGCTTGTGTGAAAACGTTACGCATCTGCGTCCTCCTATTCTGGTTTTGACAAGAGGTGAGCATGATAGATAGATAGATAGATAGATAGATAGATAGATAGATAGATAGATAGATAGATAGATAGATAGATAGATAGATAGATAGATAGATAGATAGATAGATAGATAGATAGATAGATAGATAGATAGATAGATAGATAGATAGATAGATAGATAGATAGATAGATAGATAGATAGATAGATAGATAGATAGATAGATAGATAGATAGATAGATAGATAGATAGATAGATAGATAGATAGATAGATAGATAGATAGATAGATAGATAGATAGATAGATAGATAGATAGATAGATAGATGGATAGGTTACTTTTTTGGCTAATTATCAAAAAATAGAAAAGATAAAATTGGGCATTTCTCTGCCCCACACTTGACAAGCTTTCACGGCACTCTAGTATGCCCCGGCACACTGGTTTCATTGTTTCGGACCATGTTGAAATTATTTTCCTATCATTCACTTTACTACTGCTAATGCTCAAGGTCATGTTCAGAATGGAACTTTTCCTAGGAAAAGAAAGGAAAAAAAAAAAAACAAAAGAAACAGAAATGACCACTTGAAAATGTAAAAAAATAATAATAAGTTTCTACACCCTGAGACATGTTCAAAAAGCGTCCAAAAATGAAGACAACCTCTTTTTACTCAACGTCAGAAGACCAAGTTGGCCCGAGTAAAATTAATCTGTCGGAGCATGAAGAACATAACCTGGACGTGCATCATTAGCTTGGTGCTAACACAGCAAGAGTTGCCTCAATAATTTATTCCATCCACAAGGATTATTATTTTAGATTGAAATGGATGTGATCTCGAATTGCTCTGCACCATTGCTTGGTAAAACATGAGTGATGAGGTTTGGTGTGCGTCAGTGTGTTGAATTGTGTTCCTGTGTGTGTGTATTTTATAAAGTGAGAGTTGCGTTGGACCTTGCCTGTTCATTTCAGAAGGGGTCAGCACCACATGTCGACAATGCGAACCGAAGCATTTTTAATCACTTACCAGTGCCGTATGTCAAAATTTTGCTTTGGTACTCTAAAAACTGATTTGAATTTTGCTTCTGTAACATATGTGTGCAGGAAGAACGCCGTTTTTATATGTGGGATGAAAATTTGGCATTGTTTAGTTCAAAAAAAAAAAAAAAAACCTGCGACAGAACAGTGAGAAGGAACAAAAAATGAAATGTCTAATTTTTTGAACCTGCAAAATGTAAAGGGAGAGTGTGAATTTTTCAGTACCTGGAACAGGTAAAAAAATGAATTTACTAAAAACCTTGTGAAAGGCATGGGATAAAAAAAGGAAATTGGTGTGCTTTGGTCACTTTGAGTCTCTGTAGTTTGTATTCTTCTTTTTAACACTTGTTTCTGGTCACTTGGTACAGCAAGATCTAGTGGATATCTCAAATAATACTGTCCCTTTAAAGCGGCTTCGGATATTGCGTTAAGGCTTTAAAGATACTTTAACTAAGTGTTTAATAATAAGAAAGAATACTGAACCATATTTATTGTCAAAGCTTCATGGCGGTTGAGTGGTTAGGGCGTCTGCGGCACAGTTCTGGGGTCATGGATTCAAACCCAGGTGCTAGCCTTCCTGTGCAGTTTGCATTTTCACCTGCCTGGGTTTTTTTTCTGTGCAGATGTCTATCCCATACCGGCTTCATACTTTGACCAGATCTCTGTTTGTCTCCTGCCAATAAGGCAATATCATCATCAAAGCGGACGTTAAGTGATGTTGTGTCCCCACTACAGTACAGTATGCGCTGCTATTAGCCACTCCCAAAGTTCCCTGAATGTAAACAAACTGGCTACCGCTTAATATCTTTGCAACCCAGTGTGCATGCGTGCTCCCAGCAAGCTCTTCATGTCACCATCACAGTTCAGAGTTCAGAGATGATAAAGGGGGGGGGATGGGGGGTCCTGGTAAGTTAGCGGGGAGGAGGATGCAACAATCATTCAAATCGGCCCAAATTAAAGAAGTTTTTGCAAAATTTCAGGAGGTCTCGGAATTTGTGGAGAGTAATCACCCTGAGATGTGACAACGGACCAGCATCTGGACCTGAAACATGTCAACCTGCATCAACCAGCCGGCAGAGATGGGACGCTGCGTCGTTGCTATTATGGACTTTTTGGACAAATCTTAACAAATTATTTTCTTTTACTGATGTTAACTATGTTTTTGTACTGTTACCCATCCATCCATTATCTGCTTATCCTCAGTAGGGTCGCAGCGGTGCTGGAGCCCATCCCAGCTGTCTTCCGGCAGTGGGCAGGGGACACCCCAGACTGGTTGCCAGCCAGTGGCAGGGCACACAGAGACAGACAACTCACTCGCTCATTCATACATATGGACAATTTGAACCGGCGAATAAACCTGAAATGCATGTTTTTGGAATGTGGGGGGAAACCCCTCGTGAGCAGGGGAGAACATGTAAACTCCACACAGTTAGGTTTGATCTCACGACCTCAGAACTGTGCCGCGAAAGCACTAACTACAGCCCCGCCGTGCTGCCCGTACTGTTACCTAATGCGAAATACATGCACCCTGGCCATCCTGGAAGGGGGATTACCACTTGTGAGGCCCTTTCTCAAGGTTTATTAACTTCCTCATGCTGAGTTTTTCCTTGCCCGCATGTTTTAAGATGAGTAGGTGGTGTAATTATGTGTAATTATAATCCTGTGCAGTAATTTGAGACACCTTGCGATTAAGGGCTTTACAAATAAATGTGACTTGACTCTGAAAGATTGTTGGGGAGTGGGGGCGATTTGGAGGATTTAGGCCATTGTGTACTTGCTGTTAAAGACATCACTGATGTTCAGGGTTCTAGTAAAGATCAATAATCTTTTTTCCTACATTTGTGCGTGCGATGCTTGTGAGCTTCATCGTGATTGCCTGTTCCAAGAGCCCGATCAACTCTATTGAGCGACAGCAAATGACCAAATGCCTTTTCCCATTATAAACAATTAAAACAGGTAAATGCTCAACTACTGACTTTGGCTCTGCTTCAACGTAAAAGTACACAACACATAAGGCAGTTTTTGTGCCAGGAGTGTATTTCCTCTCAAACCAGACTTTCATTGTACTAATTTCGCCTCAGTCAATAAACCTCTTCAACACCTCCAACCCCGGTAACTACTTGATCGCTCATATCATCTTTATATACTGGCTTAATTGTCATGCAGCCTTTAATGAAACTGTGCCGCATAAAGGAATGAGAGACACCAACTTTTTTATGTTCAGATAAGATTCGTCAGATTTATAATACAATATATGAGCGAACAGACAGGTGGACTTATTCTTTATTTGCAGGTGTCAGAACAAATGGGACACATTCGGAGTCCGGTGATAGGTTGTAGACTCCTAAAAAGACACACAAACTTGCTAGTAGAGAGCCATCAGTGTGACAGAGCCTGTCGCCTCATTTGTTGCAGCATCAGGCGGCTCTCTCGAAGGAGAAAGCCTCCCTTTACACCCGGTCAGCAAATATCAGCTTTGGACAGTCCTCACTCATCCCTCCCTGCTCACACATATACACATACATCCACATATACACACGTACGTACTTTATCACAACAATATACCAACAATGTAAGAAAAAGTACCAACAATAGTAAGGACGAAATTTCCACGATGTTAAGAGAACAGACATACATTACAGAACACACTAAGACCCATGCAGTGAGTTCTGTGAGCATACCAACTGTTAGTAAAGTTTTCATTTATTTTCTCCTTTTTTTTCATTCTTATTTTTTTATTTTTGTGCGTGACTGCTAGTCCATTTTAGTGTTTTGTAACCCAGTACATTTGAGTTGTCGTTTTTCTTTCTTTTTTTTCCAACCGAGCAGTTCAAGTGTGAAGGACGGTCACGACAGACTGGAACGAA